>NW_027362761.1:621291749-621416749 GCF_046119375.1 Phyllobates terribilis
CTTACACACGTCTCACCTGCTCCACGCTGTGACCACCCTACACAGGACATTTATGTCCACACTGTAATGACCTTACACACGTCTCACCTGCTCCACGCTGTGACCACCCTACACAGGACATTTATGTCCACACTGTAATGACCTTACACACGTCTAACCTGCTCCACGCCGTGACCACCCTACACAGGACATTTATGTCCACACTGTAATGACCTTACACACGTCTCACCTGCTCCACGCCGTGACCACCCTACACAGGACATTTATGTCCACACTGTAATGACCTTACACACGTCTCACCTGCTCCACGCTGTGACCACCCTACACAGGACATTTATGTCCACACTGTAATGACCTTACACACGTCTCACCTGCTCCACGCTGTGACCACCCTACACAGGACATTTATGTCCCACACTGTAATGACCTTACACTCGTCTCACCTGCTCCACGCTGTGACCACCCTACACAGGACATTTATGTCCACACTGTAATGACCTTACACACGTCTCACCTGCTCCACGCTGTGACCACTCTACACAGGACATTTATGTCCACACTGTAATGACCTTACACACATCTCACCTGCTCCACGCTGTGACCACCCTACACAGGACATTTATATCCACACTGTAATGACCTTACACACGTCTCACCTGCTCCACGCTGTGACCACCCTACACAGGACATTTATGTCCACACTGTAATGACCTTACACACGTCTCACCCGCTCCACGCCGTGACCACCCTACACAGGACATTTATGTCCACACTGTAATGACCTTACACACGTCTCACCTGCTCCACGCTGTGACCACCCTACACAGGACATTTATGTCCACACTGTAATGACCTTACACACGTCTCACCTGCTCCACGCTGTGACCACCCTACACAGGACATTTATGTCCCACACTGTAATGACCTTACACACGTCTCACCTGCTCCACGCTGTGACCACCCTACACAGGACATTTATGTCCACACTGTAATGACCTTACACACGTCTCACCTGCTCCACGCCGTGACCACCCTACACAGGACATTTATGTCCACACTGTAATGACCTTACACACGTCTCACCTGCTCCACGCTGTGACCACCCTACACAGGACATTTATGTCCCACACTGTAATGACCTTACACACATCTCACCTGCTCCACGCTGTGACCACCCTACACAGGACATTTATGTCCCACACTGTAATGACCTTACACACGTCTCACCTGCTCCACGCCGTGACCACCCTACACAGGACATTTATGTCCACACTGTAATGACCTTACACACATCTCACCTGCTCCACGCTGTGACCACCCTACACAGGACATTTATGTCCACACTGTAATGACCTTACACACGTCTCACCTGCTCCACGCTGTGACCACCCTACACAGGACATTTATGTCCACACTGTAATGACCTTACACACGTCTCACCTGCTCCACGCTGTGACCACCCTACACAGGACATTTATGTCCACACTGTAATGACCTTACACACGTCTCACCTGCTCCACGCTGTGACCACCCTACACAGGACATTTATGTCCACACTGTAATGACCTTACACACGTCTCACCTGCTCCACGCTGTGACCACCCTACACAGGACATTTATGTCCACACTGTAATGACCTTACAAACGTCTCACCTGCTCCACGCTGTGACCACCCTACACAGGACATTTATGTCCCACACTGTAATGACCTTACAAACGTCTCACCTGCTCCACGCTGTGACCACCCTACACAGGACATTTATGTCCACACTGTAATGACCTTACACACGTCTCACCTGCTCCACGCTGTGACCACCCTACACAGGACATTTATGTCCACACTGTAATGACCTTACACACGTCTCACCTGCTCCACGCTGTGACCACCCTACACAGGACATTTATGTCCCACACTGTAATGACCTTACACACGTCTCACCTGCTCCACGCTGTGACCACCCTACACAGGACATTTATGTCCACACTGTAATGACCTTACACACGTCTCACCTGCTCCACGCTGTGACCACCCTACACAGGACATTTATGTCCCACACTGTAATGACCTTACACACGTCTCACCTGCTCCACGCTGTGACCACCCTACACAGGACATTTATGTCCCACACTGTAATGACCTTACACACGTCTCACCTGCTCCACGCTGTGACCACCCTACACAGGACATTTATGTCCACACTGTAATGACCTTACACACGTCTCACCTGCTCCATGCTGTGACCACCCTACACAGGACATTTATGTCCACACTGTAATGACCTTACACACGTCTCACCTGCTCCATGCTGTGACCACCCTACACAGGACATTTATGTCCACATTGTAATGACCTTACACACGTCTAACCTGCTCCACGCCGTGACCACCCTACACAGGACATTTATGTCCACACTGTAATGACCTTACACACGTCTCACCTGCTCCACGCTGTGACCACCCTACACAGGACATTTATGTCCACACTGGAATGACCTTACACACGTCTCACCTGCTCCACGCTGTGACCACCCTACACAGGACATTTATGTCCACACTGTAATGACCTTACACACATCTCACCTGCTCCACGCTGTGACCACCCTACACAGGACATTTATGTCCTACACTGTAATGACCTTACACACGTCTCACCTGCTCCACGCTGTGACCACCCTACACCGGACATTTATGTCCCACACTGTAATGACCTTACACACGTCTCACCTGCTCCACGCTGTGACCACCCTACACAGGACATTTATGTCCTCACTGTAATGACCTTACACACGTCTCACCTGCTCCACGCCGTGACCACCCTACACAGGACATTTATGTCCCACACTGTAATGACCTTATACACGTCTCACCTGCTCCACGCTGTGACCACCCTACACAGGACATTTATGTCCACACTGTAATGACCTTACACACGTCTCACCTGCTCCACGCTGTGACCACCCTACACAGGACATTTATGTCCACACTGTAATGACCTTACACTCGTCTCACCTGCTCCACGCTGTGACCACCCTACACAGGACATTTATGTCCACACTGTAATGACCTTACACACGTCTCACCTGCTCCACGCCGTGACCACCCTACACAGGACATTTATGTCCCACACTGTAATGACCTTACACACGTCTCACCTGCTCCACGCTGTGACCACCCTACACAGGACATTTATGTCCCACACTGTAATGACCTTATACACGTCTCACCTGCTCCACACTGTGACCACCCTACACAGGACATTTATGTCCCACACTGTAATGACCTTACACACGTCTCACCTGCTCCACGCTGTGACCACCCTACACAGGACATTTATGTCCCACACTGTAATGACCTTATACACGTCTCACCTGCTCCACACTGTGACCACCCTACACAGGACATTTATGTCCACACTGTAATGACCTTACACACGTCTCACCTGCTCCACGCCGTGACCACCCTACACAGGACATTTATGTCCCACACTGTAATGACCTTACACACGTCTCACCTGCTCCACACTGTGACCACCCTACACAGGACATTTATGTCCCACACTGTAATGACCTTACACACGTCTCACCTGCTCCACGCTGTGACCACCCTACACAGGACATTTATGTCCCACACTGTAATGACCTTATACACGTCTCACCTGCTCCACGCTGTGACCACCCTACACAGGACATTTATGTCCACACTGTAATGACCTTACACACGTCTCACCTGCTCCACGCCGTGACCACCCTACACAGGACATTTATGTCCCACACTGTAATGACCTTACACACGTCTCACCTGCTCCACGCTGTGACCACCCTACACAGGACATTTATGTCCACACTGTAATGACCTTACACTCGTCTCACCTGCTCCACGCTGTGACCACCCTACACAGGACATTTATGTCCACACACTGTAATGACCTTAACACATCCACCTGCTCCACGCTGTGACCACCCTACACAGGACATTTATGTCCACACTGTAATGACCTTACACTCGTCTCACCTGCTCCACGCTGTGACCACCCTACACAGGACATTTATGTCCCACACTGTAATGACCTTACACACGTCTCACCTGCTCCACGCTGTGACCACCCTACACAGGACATTTATGTCCACACTGTAATGACCTTACACACGTCTCACCTGCTCCACGCCGTGACCACCCTACACAGGACATTTATGTCCACACTGTAATGACCTTACACACGTCTCACCTGCTCCACGCCGTGACCACCCTACACAGGACATTTATGTCCCACACTGTAATGACCTTACACTCGTCTCACCTGCTCCACGCTGTGACCACCCTACACAGGACATTTATGTCCACACTGTAATGACCTTACACACGTCTCACCTGCTCCACGCTGTGACCACCCTACACAGGACATTTATGTCCACACTGTAATGACCTTACACACGTCTCACCTGCTCCACGCTGTGACCACCCTACACAGGACATTTATGTCCACACTGTAATGACCTTACACACGTCTCACCCGCTCCACGCCGTGACCACCCTACACAGGACATTTATGTCCACACTGTAATGACCTTACACACGTCTCACCCGCTCCACGCCGTGACCACCCTACACAGGACATTTATGTCCCACACTGTAATGACCTTACACACGTCTCACCTGCTCCACGCTGTGACCACCCTACACAGGACATTTATGTCCCACACTGTAATGACCTTACACACGTCTCACCTGCTCCACGCTGTGACCACCCTACACAGGACATTTATGTCCACACTGTAATGACCTTACACTCGTCTCACCTGCTCCACGCTGTGACCACCCTACACAGGACATTTATGTCCACACTGTAATGACCTTACACTCGTCTCACCTGCTCCACGCTGTGACCACCCTACACAGGACATTTATGTCCACACTGTAATGACCTTACACACGTCTCACCTGCTCCACGCTGTGACCACCCTACACAGGACATTTATGTCCCACACTGTAATGACCTTACACACGTCTCACCTGCTCCACGCCGTGACCACCCTACACAGGACATTTATGTCCACACTGTAATGACCTTACACACGTCTCACCCGCTCCACGCCGTGACCACCCTACACAGGACATTTATGTCCACACTGTAATGACCTTACACACGTCTCACCTGCTCCACGCTGTGACCACCCTACACAGGACATTTATGTCCACACTGTAATGACCTTACACACGTCTCACCTGCTCCACGCCGTGACCACCCTACACAGGACATTTATGTCCCACACTGTAATGACCTTACACACGTCTCACCTGCTCCACGCTGTGACCACCCTACACAGGACATTTATGTCCACACTGTAATGACCTTACACACGTCTCACCTGCTCCACGCTGTGACCACCCTACACAGGACATTTATGTCCACACTGTAATGACCTTACACACGTCTCACCTGCTCCACGCTGTGACCACCCTACACAGGACATTTATGTCCACACTGTAATGACCTTACACACGTCTCACCTGCTCCACGCTGTGACCACCCTACACAGGACATTTATGTCCACACTGTAATGACCTTACACACGTCTCACCTGCTCCACGCTGTGACCACCCTACACAGGACATTTATGTCCCACACTGTAATGACCTTACACACGTCTCACCTGCTCCACGCTGTGACCACCCTACACAGGACATTTATGTCCACACTGTAATGACCTTACACACGTCTCACCTGCTCCACGCTGTGACCACCCTACACAGGACATTTATGTCCACACTGTAATGACCTTACACACGTCTCACCTGCTCCACGCTGTGACCACCCTACACAGGACATTTATGTCCACACTGTAATGACCTTACACACGTCTCACCCGCTCCACGCCGTGACCACCCTACACAGGACATTTATGTCCCACACTGTAATGACCTTACACACGTCTCACCTGCTCCACGCTGTGACCACCCTACACAGGACATTTATGTCCACACTGTAATGACCTTACACACGTCTCACCTGCTCCACGCTGTGACCACCCTACACAGGACATTTATGTCCCACACTGTAATGACCTTACACACGTCTCACCTGCTCCACGCTGTGACCACCCTACACAGGACATTTATGTCCACACTGTAATGACCTTACACACGTCTCACCTGCTCCACGCTGTGACCACCCTACACAGGACATTTATGTCCACACTGTAATGACCTTACACACGTCTCACCTGCTCCACGCTGTGACCACCCTACACAGGACATTTATGTCCCACACTGTAATGACCTTACACACGTCTCACCTGCTCCACGCTGTGACCACCCTACACAGGACATTTATGTCCCACACTGTAATGACCTTACACACGTCTCACCCGCTCCACGCTGTGACCACCCTACACAGGACATTTATGTCCACACTGTAATGACCTTACACACGTCTCACCCGCTCCACGCTGTGACCACCCTACACAGGACATTTATGTCCACACTGTAATGACCTTACACTCGTCTCACCTGCTCCACGCTGTGACCACCCTACACAGGACATTTATGTCCCACACTGTAATGACCTTACACACGTCTCACCCGCTCCACGCTGTGACCACCCTACACAGGACATTTATGTCCACACTGTAATGACCTTACACTCATCTCACCTGCTCCACGCTGTGACCACCCTACACAGGACATTTATGTCCCACACTGTAATGACCTTACACACGTCTCACCCGCTCCACGCTGTGACCACCCTACACAGGACATTTATGTCCACACTGTAATGACCTTACACACGTCTCACCCGCTCCACGCCGTGACCACCCTACACAGGACATTTATGTCCACACTGTAATGACCTTACACACGTCTCACCTGCTCCACGCTGTGACCACCCTACACAGGACATTTATGTCCACACTGTAATGACCTTACACACGTCTCACCTGCTCCACGCTGTGACCACCCTACACAGGACATTTATGTCCACACTGTAATGACCTTACACACGTCTCACCCGCTCCACGCCGTGACCACCCTACACAGGACATTTATGTCCACACTGTAATGACCTTACACACGTCTCACCTGCTCCACGCTGTGACCACCCTACACAGGACATTTATGTCCACACTGTAATGACCTTACACACGTCTCACCTGCTCCACGCTGTGACCACCCTACACAGGACATTTATGTCCACACTATAATGACCTTACACACGTCTCACCTGCTCCACGCTGTGACCACCCTACACAGGACATTTATGTCCACACTGTAATGACCTTACACACGTCTCACCTGCTCCACGCTGTGACCACCCTACACAGGACATTTATGTCCACACTGTAATGACCTTACACACGTCTCACCTGCTCCACGCTGTGACCACCCTACACAGGACATTTATGTCCACACTGTAATGACCTTACACACGTCTCACCTGCTCCACGCTGTGACCACCCTACACAGGACATTTATGTCCACACTGTAATGACCTTACACACGTCTCACCTGCTCCACGCTGTGACCACCCTACACAGGACATTTATGTCCACACTGTAATGACCTTACACACGTCTCACCCGCTCCACGCCGTGACCACCCTACACAGGACATTTATGTCCCACACTGTAATGACCTTACACACGTCTCACCTGCTCCACGCTGTGACCACCCTACACAGGACATTTATGTCCACACTGTAATGACCTTACACACGTCTCACCTGCTCCACGCTGTGACCACCCTACACAGGACATTTATGTCCACACTGTAATGACCTTACACACGTCTCACCTGCTCCACGCTGTGACCACCCTACACAGGACATTTATGTCCACACTGTAATGACCTTACACACGTCTCACCTGCTCCACGCTGTGACCACCCTACACAGGACATTTATGTCCACACTGTAATGACCTTACACACGTCTCTCCTGCTCCACGCTGTGACCACCCTACACAGGACATTTATGTCCACACTGTAATGACCTTACACACGTCTCTCCTGCTCCACGCTGTGACCACCCTACACAGGACATTTATGTCCACACTGTAATGACCTTACACACGTCTCACCCGCTCCACGCTGTGACCACCCTACACAGGACATTTATGTCTACACTGTAATGACCTTACACACGTCTCACCTGCTCCACGCCGTGACCACCCTACACAGGACATTTATGTCCACACTGTAATGACCTTACACACGTCTCACCTGCTCCACGCTGTGACCACCCTACACAGGACATTTATGTCCCACACTGTAATGACCTTACACACGTCTCACCTGCTCCACGCTGTGACCACCCTACACAGGACATTTATGTCCACACTGTAATGACCTTACACACGTCTCACCTGCTCCACGCTGTGACCACCCTACACAGGACATTTATGTCCACACTGTAATGACCTTACACACGTCTCACCTGCTCCACGCTGTGACCACCCTACACAGGACATTTATGTCCCACACTGTAATGACCTTACACACGTCTCACCTGCTCCACGCTGTGACCACCCTACACAGGACATTTATGTCCACACTGTAATGACCTTACACACGTCTCACCTGCTCCACGCTGTGACCACCCTACACAGGACATTTATGTCCACACTGTAATGACCTTACACACGTCTCACCTGCTCCACGCTGTGACCACCCTACACAGGACATTTATGTCCCACACTGTAATGACCTTACACACGTCTCATCTGCTCCACGCTGTGACCACCCTACACAGGACATTTATGTCCCACACTGTAATGACCTTACACACGTCTCACCCGCTCCACGCTGTGACCACTATACACAGGACATTTATGTCCCACACTGTAATGACCTTACACACGTCTCACCTGCTCCACGCCGTGACCACCCTACACAGGACATTTATGTCCACACTGTAATGACCTTACACACGTCTCACCTGCTCCACGCTGTGACCACCCTACACAGGACATTTATGTCCCACACTGTAATGACCTTACACACGTCTCACCCGCTCCACGCTGTGACCACCCTACAGAGGACATTTATGTCCACACTGTAATGACCTTACACACGTCTCACCTGCTCCACGCTGTGACCACCCTACACAGGACATTTATGTCCCACACTGTAATGACCTTACACACGTCTCACCTGCTCCACGCTGTGACCACCCTACACAGGACATTTATGTCCCACACTGTAATGACCTTACACACGTCTCACCTGCTCCACGCTGTGACCACCCTACACAGGACATTTATGTCTACACTGTAATGACCTTACACACGTCTCACCTGCTCCACGCTGTGACCACCCTACACAGGACATTTATGTCCACACTGTAATGACCTTACACACGTCTCACCCGCTCCACGCTGTCACCACCCTACACAGGACATTTATGTCCACACTGTAATGACCTTACACACGTCTCACCTGCTCCACGCTGTGACCACCCTACACAGGACATTTATGTCCCACACTGTAATGACCTTACACTCGTCTCACCTGCTCCACGCTGTGACCACCCTACACAGGACATTTATGTCTACACTGTAATGACCTTACACACGTCTCACCTGCTCCACGCCGTGACCACCCTACACAGGACATTTATGTCCACACTGTAATGACCTTACACACGTCTCACCTGCTCCACGCTGTGACCACCCTACACAGGACATTTATGTCCACACTGTAATGACCTTACACACGTCTCACCTGCTCCACGCTGTGACCACCCTACACAGGACATTTATGTCCACACTGTAATGACCTTACACACGTCTCACCTGCTCCACGCTGTGACCACCCTACACAGGACATTTATGTCCACACTGTAATGACCTTACACTCGTCTCACCTGCTCCACGCTGTGACCACCCTACACAGGACATTTATGTCCACACTGTAATGACCTTACACTCGTCTCACCTGCTCCACGCTGTGACCACCCTACACAGGACATTTATGTCCACACTGTAATGACCTTACACTCGTCTCACCTGCTCCACGCTGTGACCACCCTACACAGGACATTTATGTCCCACACTGTAATGACATTACACACGTCTCACCTGCTCCACACTGTGACCACCCTACACAGGACATTTATGTCCCACACTGTAATGACCTTACACACGTCTCACCTGCTCCACGCTGTGACCACCCTACACAGGACATTTATGTCCACACTGTAATGACCTTACACACGTCTCACCTGCTCCACGCTGTGACCACCCTACACAGGACATTTATGTCCACACTGTAATGACCTTACACACGTCTCACCTGCTCCACACTGTCACCACCCTACACAGGACATTTATGTCCCACACTGTAATGACCTTACACACGTCTCACCTGCTCCACGCTGTGACGACCCTACACAGGACATTTATGTCCACACTGTAATGACCTTACACACGTCTCACCTGCTCCACGCTGTGACCACCCTACACAGGACATTTATGTCCCACACTGTAATGACCTTACACACGTCTCACCTGCTCCACGCTGTGACCACCCTACACAGGACATTTATGTCCCACACTGTAATGACCTTACACACGTCTCACCTGCTCCACGCTGTGACCACCCTACACAGGACATTTATGTCCCACACTGTAATGACCTTACACACGTCTCACCTGCTCCACGCTGTGACCACCCTACACAGGACATTTATGTCCCACACTGTAATGACCTTACACACGTCTCACCTGCTCCACGCTGTGACCACCCTACACAGGACATTTATGTCCACAGTGTAATGACCTTACACACGTCTCACCTGCTCCACGCTGTGACCACCCTACACAGGACATTTATGTCCACACTGTAATGACCTTACACACGTCTCACCTGCTCCACGCTGTGACCACCCTACACAGGACATTTATGTCCACACTGTAATGACCTTACACACGTCTCACCTGCTCCACGCTGTGACGACCCTACACAGGACATTTATGTCCACACTGTAATGACCTTACACACGTCTCACCTGCTCCACGCTGTGACCACCCTACACAGGACATTTATGTCCACACTGTAATGACCTTACACACGTCTCACCTGCTCCACGCTGTGACCACCCTACACAGGACATTTATGTCCACACTGTAATGACCTTCCACACGTCTCACCTGCTCCACGCTGTGACCACCCTACACAGGACATTTAAGTCCACACTGTAATGACCTTACACACGTCTCACCTGCTCCACGCTGTGACCACCCTACACAGGACATTTATGTCCACACTGTAATGACCTTACACACGTCTCACCTGCTCCACGCTGTGACCACCCTACACAGGACATTTATGTCCACACTGTAATGACCTTACACACGTCTCACCTGCTCCACGCTGTGACCACCCTACACAGGACATTTATGTCCACACTGTAATGACCTTACACACGTCTCACCTGCTCCACGCTGTGACCACCCTACACAGGACATTTATGTCCCACACTGTAATGACCTTACACACGTCTCACCTGCTCCACGCTGTGACCACCCTACACAGGACATTTATGTCCCACACTGTAATGACCTTACACACGTCTCACCTGCTCCACGCTGTGACCACCCTACACAGGACATTTATGTCCACACTGTAATGACCTTACACACGTCTCACCCGCTCCACTCTGTGACCACCCTACACAGGACATTTATGTCCACACTGTAATGACCTTACACACGTCTCACCCGCTCCACGCTGTGACCACCCTACACAGGACATTTATGTCCCACACTGTAATGACCTTACACACGTCTCACCTGCTCCACGCTGTGACCACCCTACACAGGACATTTATGTCCACACTGTAATGACCTTACACACGTCTCACCTGCTCCACGCTGTGACCACCCTACACAGGACATTTATGTCCACACTGTAATGACCTTACACACGTCTCACCTGCTCCACGCTGTGACCACCCTACACAGGACATTTATGTCCACACTGTAATGACCTTACACACGTCTCACCCGCTCCACGCTGTGACCACCCTACACAGGACATTTATGTCCACACTGTAATGACCTTACACACGTCTCACCTGCTCCATGCTGTGACCACCCTACACAGGACATTTAAGTCCACACTGTAATGACATTACACACGTCTCACCTGCTCCACGCTGTGACCACCCTACACAGGACATTTATGTCCACACTGTAATGACCTTACACACGTCTCATCTGCTCCACGCTGTGACCACCCTACACAGGACATTTATGTCCCACACTGTAATGACCTTACACACGTCTCACCTGCTCCACGCTGTGACCACCCTACACAGGACATTTATGTCCACACTGTAATGACCTTACACACGTCTCACCTGCTCCACGCCGTGACCACCCTACACAGGACATTTATGTCCACACTGTAATGACCTTACACACGTCTCACCTGCTCCACGCTGTGACCACCCTACACAGGACATTTATGTTCACACTGTAATGACCTTACACACGTCTCACCTGCTCCACGCTGTGACCACCCTACACAGGACATTTATGTCCCACACTGTAATGACCTTACACACGTCTCACCTGCTCCACGCTGTGACCACCCTACACAGGACATGACGCGCCCCCTGGGCCGTGTGTGTAGGGGAATACACAGAGCCGGGTCTCTGTGTAATGTTGGGGGTTGTAGTCTCTGTGGCGGCGACCCGGTCCCGTGGCTCAGGGTGGTCAAACCAGTGGCGGAACTATTTATGTGGTTTTTATTATTAAATGTCCGACTACGCCACCCGTGGATTGCGGTCACTGAGAACCGCCGCTGCGGGGCAGACCGCTGAGGCTGATGTTGTGTGCGCAGCAGAGGGTAGTATAACTCCCCACGGGAGGAGTATAGCCTCAGGGCAGTGAGTGCAGATGGTGGGGGTGATGGTGCGTGGGCGCAGCAGAAATGACTCAGAGTCCGTGCAGTGCAGTTCAGGGTCTTTACTGTTGGTAATGAAGAAGGCCCTGCCGGGAGTACTGGCTATCATTAGAGGCCTGGTCAGTCTGTGAGCGAACAAGAGTCCCCCTGGCCAGGTGGAGATATAGGCCTTACCGTCTGACTGCACTCTTCCTGGCTACCCTGCTGTAGTCGTGTAGTAGCCCACGTCCCTGAGTGTACCATGTGGTGCTCACCCGTATGGCTGGTGACTTGGGGCCTTTGGTTACCTCCGCTCCTCAATGGCGGTGCTGGTCCCTTGCGTGTGACTGAGCCTCCGGGCTTTCTATGGCCAGAGGACCTGAAATCCCCTGCCAGGTGGTTTCTGCTGCTGGGCTTGAAGGGTCCCACAGCCTCGGACTCCAGTGTCCGGTTCTCTGCATCTTTCTGCCAGGACAAGCTCTGCTCCAGTTCCTGGTCTTCAGCTCCTGGCTCCTACAGAGCTCCTTGCTGCTGCCCTGTCCCTTACTGGACTCTGACTCTAGACTAACTAACCCCGCCCCAGACCCAGTTTATAAAGGGCAGGTTCCTCCCCTCCCTGGACTGGGGCAGGAGGTGTTGCATGCAAATGTGCTCCTGACCAGGAAATCCCATGCTCGCTCTCAGACATGGTATTTCTACCACTGTGGCAACCAGACCCCTGGGGTGCCTCATTCCCCCCCTAGTAAATTTTAGTACTCCGGGACTAAACACATTTTATGAAACATACATAACAGGGTTTAAGCAATAACACAACATATTTACAAGAAGTTTAGTCTTTATAGGTCACGGCGCTTCCGTAACCAGGTGTCCATGTCACCCAAGAAGCATTTTGAGGGACCCGTCCCAAACCCTCCACGTAGGCCCTGGGGTGGCTACAGGGCATTGATGATCCGGCGTTGGACCACGTCTTCAGCCACCTCCATGGGTTTTTGTTCTGTGGTCTGGGACCAAAAGGCACTTAACAGGTGCAACTATTTACAAGGTACAGTTCCGGTTATTCATTGTCCATAACCTGCCAGTCCATAAACCCTGTCGGGTAACTAGAAAAACATAATTAGTATTCAGGCAACAAACATTAAACATTTCAACAGTTGCAATATACTGGTATATATATACTGCATTTAGATTCTCCAGCGAGCGGGCATCTGACCTCTAGTTCTCCTGGTGGACCTACGTAACCCACTGTCTGGTGGTGTTTTTTCTGGGTCCCCTATTTCTACTCCTTGTGTAGTCGGCTCACTAGTGTCTGCACTACAGGTATTTGGGGATGTTACGGGTAGGTTGGGCAGCTTTCTGCGTACTCTTTGGCTTACCACGGGCACGGCAGTCTCACTACTATCAGAGGGTTGATTCTCCTGGGCTGCTGGTATGGAATCTTCTGCCTCCGGGGCCGGTTGCTCTCCCAACAGTATTTTCTCTTCTGTAGGCCCTTGAGGGGCTGGCTGGAGAAAGGTAAGGACGGCTACCACTATAGCGTTGTTAATTTGTGTCCAAGACCGGGGAAATTCTCCGAGTACTGTACTGACCATTTCTTCCCTTTCCTCTGCGGGTTGAGGGCTATCTTGGTCTTCATTGGTGCTTTGCAGTTGCTCGGGACACTTCTTCAGGTGGTCTCTGGAGACAGTGGCTGTGGCCTCTCCTCCATCCTTACTGATAAGGCATACTTTTGGATTTTCATGGTTTGAGGGCAGTACTGTGTATGGTTCCTTCTCCCACTGGTCATCCAACTTATGGAGCCGTCTTTTCCTCTTCAAGACCTGCTCTCCAGGTGCCAGGGGAACAGCGGGAGCATGCTGGTTGTAAGTCCTCTCTTGCCTTTCTCTTGCTTGAGACAGACTTCTCTCAACACTCTCCTGCACTTTCCGGTACTGCTGCTGCCATTCTGTATCCCAGTCTGCCTCTGGCGAGGTGTCCTCGGGTGTCAGGACTCCCATATCCAGGTCAATAGGCAGCTTACCAGGTCTTGCTCTCATTAGGTAAGCCGGGGTGCAGTTGGTGGAAATTACTGGGATGTGGTTATACAAGTCCACCAGATCAGGCAGTTTTTCAGGCCACAGACTGCGTTCTTCCAGGGGCAACGTTTTCAGCAAGTCTATCACCACCTGGTTCATCTTCTCGCACAATCCGTTAGTTTGGGGGTGATAGGGCATTGTCCTTATCTTCTTGCAGCCATACAGGTTGCAGAACTCTTGGAAGACCTCCCCTTCGAAGGTTGGACCTTGGTCAGTCAACACTTGTTCCGGATACCCGTGTGGACGGCAGAAGTGCTGCTGGAAGGCTCTAGCTGCTGTCTGAGCTGTTAAGTCCTTGACAGGGACCACCACCAGGAACCAGGAGTAGTGGTCTACAATGGTGATGGCGTAGACGTACCCGGACCTACTTGGAGCCAGCTTCACATGGTCCAGGGCTACCAGTTCTAGTGGCTGCTTGGTGATGATGGACTGCAGGGGAGTCTTCTGGCTGGCACGGTCCTTTCTTCTCAGGTTGCACGGGCCGCAGTCTCTGCACCATCTCTCAATGGCCCCTCTCATGCCTACCCAGAAGAACCGTTCACGCAACAGGAACTCCAACTTCTTCCATCCAAAGTGCCCTGCTCCGTCGTGGTATGCCTCCAGGACCATAGCCGCGTCTACCTGCCAGGTCAGCTCATGTGTCCGGGAGTTGACAATTCTCCGGCACAGCTTCCCCTTGTAGAGAAACAGTTTACTCTTCTCCTTCCACAGCTGTTTAGTTTCTTCCGGAGCGTCTGGGTCAAGGCGGGCATCAGCCTGTGTCAGCATCTCTTTTACCAGGTGGACGGCTAGGTCACTGTCTTGCGTCTCCTCCCAGCTGTGGTGGGGTAAGGGATTGAATGTGGCAGAGTGCCTGTCCCTTACACGGTGGGAACACTGGGTAATCCCACGAGGGTGGAACGCAGGGAGTTCAGTCTCTTCCAGTTCTTCTGGATCTTCCCCTCCGTCCGGCAAGTTTGGCATCCTGGGCAGGGCGTCTGCGTTGGCATTTGGGCGTCCCGCCCGGTATTTGATGGTGAACTCATAGTTGGATAGGCGGGCCATCCATCTCTGCTCCAGGGCACCAAGTTTTGCAGTGTCCAGGTGTGTCAACAGGTTGTTGTCTGTGTACACGGTGAACTTGGAAGAGGCAAGGTAATGTTTAAAGCGCTCTGTCACTGCCCATACCACCGCGAGGAACTCTAGCTTGAAGGAGCTGTAATTTTCAGGATTCCTTTCTGTGGGCCGGAGCTTCCTGCTGGCATAAGCGATTACCCGTTCTCTGCCCTGTTGGATCTGGGACAGCACCGCCCCTAGCCCGATGTTGCTCGCGTCTGTGTGGATAATAAAAGGCTGGCCATAATCAGGGTATGCCAGGATTTCATCCCCCGTGAGGGCCATCTTCAGCTGGCGGAAAGACTCATCCTCCAGCTTGTCCCATTTGAATGGCGGCTTCTGGTATTTGGCCTATCAGGAAGTCCTGCATAGGAGCTGCCATTTTGGTGAAACCAGGGATGAATCTTTGGTAGTAGCCTACCAACCCGAGAAACTGCTGCACTTCCTTTAAGCTGGAAGGTCTTGGCCAGTCCTTAATCACTGTGATCTTATCAGGGTCTGGAGCTACTCCGTCAGCATTCACCACGTGTCCCAGGTACTGTACCTTTGGTTTCAGTAGATGACACTTGGAGGGTTTCACCTTTAGGCCGTAGCCTGCCAGGGCGTCAAACACTTCTGCCAGGTGTCTCAGATGGTCCTCGTATGTTTTGGAATACACGATGACATCGTCCAGGTATAGCAGGACCGTCTCGAAATTCCTGTGCCCCAGGCAGCACTCCATCAACCGCTGGAAGGTTACTGGTGCGTTGCAGAGCCCGAACGGCATACAGTTGAATTCGCTGAGACCCATCGGGGTGGTGAATGCAGTCTTCTCCTTGTCGGCCTCTGCTACAGGAACCTGCCAGTACCCGCTAGTAAGATCCAAAGTGGAGAAGAAGTTAGCAGACTTTAATGCAGCTAAAGATTCCTCTATCCTCAGATCTTCCTGTAGTCTACACACATTCTCATGGTGCCATCTTTCTTTTTCACAAGAACTAGTGGAGCTGCCCAGGGGCTACAGCTGTCTCTGATTACCCCAGCCTCCTTCATTTCTCGCAACAGTCCCTTGGCATTCTGATGTGTGCAGGTCGGCATCTTTCCTTTATGGGTGGATGGTCTCCTGTGGGGATGTGGTGTTCTACCCCCTTTACTTGCCCAAAGTCTAGCGGATGTTTGCTAAAGACTCTTTCGTACTCTTTCACCACCCGGTAGACTCCCTGTTTTTGGTGTGAGGGAGTGGAGTCGGTGCCCACATGCAGCTTCTGACACCAGTCCTCCATTTGTTTCTTGGAGCCGTTGCCCTCCTCTGGTTGAGATGGAGGCAAGGGTTCCACGGTCTTTACAGAGTTTTGGTTAACGGTGAACAATTTGGCTAGAGTGGCATACCGGGGCAAGTGTACTTCTCTTTCCCCAATATTTAGGATGCAGACTGGTACCCTCCCATGGCGTACATCGACCACCCCCCGTGCTGTCAAAATGGTGGGCCTACTGTCTGAGTAGACGGGTTCTACCATGGCTTTGTAGTCCCTTCCTCTTAACCCGATTGCAGTCCGGCACCAGATCATCATCTCACTTTTTGGGGGCATGGCGATAGGAACCGGGTCACTCATCCTAACACTACCAATCTCACCACCAGACAGTTCTACCTGTTGCCTTTTCATCAGGGCTCTGATCTCTTTTTGTAGGACACGCTGCTGGCTGGAGCTGGCGTTCACCGCAACCTGCTGTAATATGAGAATTATCTCTGCAAGGCAATTTTCAATAACATTATTACCCAAGGTTATCTTAGGGTGGCTTTCACGACGGTCAATGTCAATGTCCACAATAATCAGTCCTTGCGCTGGCAGTTCAACTTTACCAATTTTGATGGTCACCTCTTTCAATCCCACCTGCGGTACGGGCTGACCATTGCTGGCGATGATGCTCAAATCGTCGTCTGGGTAGCGGGTAATATCTGAGTCATTCCCGTACCGCTTAAAAAGCACATAGGGGATGGTGGTTACATGTGACCCGGTGTCCAGTAGTGCACTCATAGGAATGCCATCCAGCACCACAGGCAAGACCGGTCGTCCCCCTACGTACTTATTATGCCAGTTCGATGGGCCTGCTGGTCTTATGCCTGGGGTTTGGCCCTCTGCCCCAGGTTGGGCCCGTTTAAATGACAGTACCTTGCCATATGTCCTGGTTGGTTGCAGCGGCGGCAGATGGGTTGTCCGTCCTGGTTGTAGCGGTCGCTGAGTCTTCCTCTGGACGATGGGATCCTTCTCTGTCAACTCCAAGGGACGTCCTCCGGACTGGAAGCCAGCTGGATCTTTCCTGGGGAAGACACCTGTAAAGACTGCACAGTTCTGGTTAGCGCGGCAACGCTTTTGGTTAGTTCTTGGACCTGATGGTGCAGGTCTGCAGCCGGGGCTTTGTCCAAAGCCTGTGCATCAGCTCCCACAGGCACTGCAGACAAGGGCGCCGCCTCCTAGTGATAGGTGATAGCAGGGCGCCTGTGGGTTACAGCGCCACCTGGTGCCGGTTCTCGGAGCACCCGGATGGCCCTGTCTTTGAACTGCACAAAGTCCAAATCAGGGTTCTGCAAGGCCATTACACGCAACTGGGTTCGGTGGGCGCAGGACTGTAGACCCTCAATGAACTGTTCAGTCAACAGCTTATCCTCATTCCGCAAGCTGTCATGGTCTGCCTGCTTAATGGCTCTCAGGGCCTCCTGCAAATTCAAAGCATAGTCCCGTATACTGTCTTGTGCCCGCTGTTTGCATCCATAAAATCTCAGCTTGATCTCTGCTGAGGTGCGGGTATCAAAAGTGTCCTTTAGACGGGCCAGTATTTCCTTTACAGTCCCCTTTTCCCTGGCTGACCAGGACTTCACTTCTCTTTGGGCGGCTCCGATTAACTGGCCTGTCAGGATGCTCACTTTTTGTTCCTCGGACAGGGGGTATACTTTGAATAGGCTATACAGTCTTTCTTTAAAGTCGCTCAGAGTATGCGACTCCCCCGAGTACTGGGGTAACCATGCCGCTCCGGGGATATACGGCATTGTGAACGGCATCACTGCGGCAGCAGCCGCGCTGGCGGTGGGAGCTGCCTCCATTCCTGGTGTCTTCCTCCCCCCTAGTTAACCGTGGCCTACCTTCCGTTGCTTCTTCTCCGTAGGCCGTGGCTCCGCAGGCGATCGTCGGGGTCGAGGACCTTGCGTCGCGCGCTGGTGACGTCGGCGTCCGCTGGGCTCCTTCCAGGACCTTGCGCAGCGTCAGTACGTAAGGCGGGGCTTCAGCTCTCGCGCGCTTTTGGCGTCCATGCCCCTCTTCTTCCCGCACGGCGTCCCAGAAATGGTGCCCAATGACGGGAAAATGGCGGCGGATGGCGGGAAAATGGCTGCGGATGGCGGGAAAACGGCTGCGAATGGCGGGAAACTTCACCACGGTAAATATCACAGTCTTTCTTCAGGCACGCAGTACCTGGTGGTTGCGGGCACGAAATCCTGCCGACTACGCCAAAGTTGACGCGCCCCCTGGGCCTTGTGTGTAGGGGAATACCCGGAGCCGGGTCTCTGTGTAATGCTGGGGGTTGTAGTCTCCGTGCTTGCGACCTGGTCCCGTGGCTCAGGGTGGTCAAACCAGTGGCGGATCTGTTTCTTTGGTTTTGTAATGTTTAAATGTCCGACTACGCCACCCGTGGATTGCGGTCACTGAGAACCGCCGCTGCGGGGCAGACCTCTGAGGCTAATGTTGTGTGCGCAGCAGAGGGTAGTATAACTCCCCACGGGAGGAGTATAGCCTCAGGGCAGCGTCTATAGATGGTGAGGGTTGTGGTGCGTGGGCGCAGCAGAAATGACTCAGAGTCCGTGCAGTGCAGTTCAGGGTCTTTACTGTTGGTAATGAAGAAGGCCCTGCCGGGAATACTGGCTAACATTAGAGACCTGGTCAGTCTCTGAGCGAACAAGAGTCCCCCTGGCCAGGTGGAGGTGTAGGCCTTCCTGTCTGACTGCACTCTTCCTGGCTACCCTGCTGTAGTCGTGTAGTAGCCCACGTCCCTGAGTGTACCGTGTGGTGCTCACCCGTATGGCTGGTGACTTGGGGTCTTTGGTTCCTTCCGCTCCTCGATGGCGGTGCTGGTCCCTTGCGTGTGACTGAGCCTCCGGGCTTTCTATGGCCAGAGGACCTGAAATCCCCTGCCAGGTGGTTTCTGCTGCTGGATGTAGATATCCTCACAGCCTCGGACTCCAGTGTCCGGTTCTCTGCGTCTTTCTGCCAGGACGAGCTCTGCTGCTCCAGTCCCTGGTCTTCAGCTCCTGGCTCCTACAGAGCTCCTTGCTGCTGCTCTGCCCCTTCCTCTGGAACTAGACTGTCTAACCCCGCCCCAGATCCAGTTTATAAAGGGCAGGTTCCTCCCCTCCCTGGACTGGGGCAGGAGGCGTGGCATGCAATAATGCTCCTGACCAGGAAAACCCATGCTCGCTCTCAGACATGGTATTTCTACCACTGTGGCAACCAGACCCCTGGGGTGCCACACATGCAGACTTGTGAGGGTTAATAAGGGTGATGAAGGGAGGGATGTATAAAAACCAATCAGATAAGGGTTAAAACTCATTCCATGTTTGTAACTGTATATGTTTTCATGCTTGAGGAAGGGGGCTGTCCCTAAAATGCATTGCAATTGTTTTTATGTTTTTATGCTGACATGAAATAACTTTTTTCATCATCCCCGTTGGAATCCATGGAGTGATCCATCATTGCCCACAGTAAGAGGAGTTAACAGTATGCAGCTGTCACAGCTTTGTTGACAGGGCATTCTGACAGCGTGTGCAGAGCTGCACACCACATCCAGCAGGGCGGAAGCAGTGTGAGCACCACAACTGAAGACACGACTGACGAGTATGAGCACCACAACTGAAGACACGACTGACGGGTGTGAGCACCACAACTGAAGACATGACTGACGGGTGTGAGCACCGCAACTGAAGACATGACTGACAGATGTGAGCACGGCAACTGAAGACACGACTGATAGGTGTGAGCACCACAACTGAAGACACAACAGACGGGTGTGAGCACCACAACAGAAGACACGACTGACGGATGTGAGCACGACAACTGAAGACACGACTGATAGGTGTGAGCACCACAACTGAAGACACAACAGACGGGTGTGAGCAGCACAACTGAAGATATGACTGACGGGTGTGAGCACCGCAACTGAAGACATGACTGACAGATGTGAGCACGGCGACTGAAGACACGACTGATAGGTGTGAGCACCACAACTGAAGACACAACAGACGGGTGTGAGCACCGCAACAGAAGACACGACTGACGGATGTGAGCACGACAACTGAAGACACGACTGATAGGTGTGAGCACCACAACTGAAGACACAACAGACGGGTGTGAGCAGCACAACTGAAGACATGACTGACAGGTGTGAGCACCGCAACTGAAGACACAACAGACGGGTGTGAGCACCACAACTGAAGTCACGACTGACGGGTGTGAGCACCGCAACTGAAGACATGACTGACAGATGTGAGCACGGCAACTGAAGACACGACTGATGGGTGTGAGCACCACAACTGAAGACACAACAGACGGGTGTGAGCACGACAACTGAAGTCACGACTGACGGGTGTGAGCACCGCAACTGAAGACATGACTGACAGATGTGAGCACCACAACTGAAGACACAACAGACGGGTGTGAGCACCCCAACTGAAGACACGACTGACGGGTGTGAGCACCACAACTGAAGACATGACTGACGGGTGTGAACACTGCAACTGAAGATGCGACTGATGGGTGTGAGCACCGCAACTGAAGACATGACTGATGGGTGTGAGCACCATAACTGAAGACATGACTGACGGGTGTGAGCACCACAACTGAAGACATGAGTGACGGGTGTGAGCACCGCAACTGAAGACATGACTGACGGGTGTGAGCACCACAACTGAAGACATGACTGACGGGTGTGAGCACCACAACTGAAGACACGACTGACGGGTGTGAGCACAGCAACTGAAGACATGACTGACAGATGTGAGCACGGCAACTGAAGACACGACTGATGGGTGTGAGCACCACAACTGAAGACACAACACACGGGTGTGAGCACCCCAACTGAAGACACGACTGACGGATGTGAGCACCACAACTGAAGACACGACTGATGGGTGTGAGCACCGCAACTGAAGACACGACTGAAAGATGTGAGCACAGCAACTGAAGACACGACTGATAGGTGTGAGCAATGCAACTGAAGACATGACTGACGGATGTGAGCATGACAACTAAAGACACCACTGACGGGTGTGAGCACCACAACTAAAGATACGACTGATGGATGTGAGCAACACAACTGAAAACACGACTGACGTGTGTGAGCACCGCAACTGAAGATCTGACTGACGGGTTTGAGCACCACAGCTGAAAACACGACTGACGGGTTTGAGCACCGCAGCTGAAGACACAACTGACGAGTTTGAGCACCGCAGCTGAAGACGCGACTGACAGATGTGAGCACCGCAACTGACGGCACGACTGACGTGTGTGAGCGTCGCAACTGAAGACACGACTGACGGGTGTGAGCACCACAACTGAAGACACGACTGACGGGTTTGAGCACCACAACTGAAGACACGACTGACAGATGTGAGCACCACAACTGAAGACACGACTAACGGGTTTGAGCACTGCAACTGAAGACACGACTGACAGATGTGAGCACTGCAACTGAAAACACAACAGACGGGTGTGAGCACCGCAACTGAAGACACAACAGACGGATATGAGCACCACAACTGAAGACACGACTGACGGGTGTGAGCACAGCAACTGAAGACGCGACTGATGGGTGTGAGCACTGCAACTGAAGACACCACTGACGGGTGTGAGCACCGCAACTGAAGACATGACTGACGGGTGTGAGCACCGCAACTGAAGACACAACTGTGGGGGTGTGCACTGCAACTGAAGACACGACTGATGGGTGTGAACACTGCAACTGAAGACACGACTGATGGGTGTGAGCACTGCAACTGAAGACGCGACTGATGGGTGTGAGCACCGTAACTGAAGACATGACTGATGGGTGTGAGCACCACAACTGAAGACATGACTGATGGGTGTGAGCACCACAACTGAAGACATGAGTGACGGGTGTGAGCACCGCAACTGAAGACACGACTGACGGGTGTGAGCACCACAACTGAAGACATGACTGACGGGTGTGAACACTGCAACTAAAGACACAACAGACGGGTGTGAGCACCACAACTGAAGACACGACTGATGGGTTTGAGCACCACAACTGAAGACACGACTGACAGATGTGAGCACCACAACTGAAGACACGACTAACGGGTTTGAGTACTGCAACTGAAGACACGACTGACAGATGTGAGCACTGCAACTGAAAACACAACAGACGGGTGTGAGCACCACAACTGAAGACACGACTGACGGGTGTGAGCACAGCAACTGAAGACGCGACTGATGGGTGTGAGCACTGCAACTGAAGACACCACTGACGGGTGTGAGCACCGCAACTGAAGACATGACTGACGGGTGTGAGCACCGCAACTGAAGACACAACTGTGGGGGTGTGCACTGCAACTGAAGACACGACTGATGGGTGCGAACACTGCAACTGAAGATGCGACTGATGGGTGTGAGCACTGCAACTGAAGACGCGACTGATGGGTGTGAGCACCGAAACTGAAGACATGACTGATGGGTGTGAGCACCACAACTGAAGACATGACTGATGGGTGTGAGCACCACAACTGAAGACATGAGTGACGGGTGTGAGCACCGCAACTGAAGACACGACTGACGGGTGTGAGCACCACAACTGAAGACATGACTGACGGGTGTGAACACTGCAACTAAAGACACAACAGACGGGTGTGAGCACCCCAACTGAAGACACGACTGACGGGTGTGAGCACCACAACTGAAGACATGACTGATGGGTGTGAACACTGCAACTGAAGACACGACTGATGGGTGTGAGCACTGCAACTGAAGAGGTGACTGATGGGTGTGAGCACCGTAACTGAAGACATGACTGATGGGTGTGAGCACCACAACTGAAGATATGACTGACGGGTGTGAGCACCACAACTGAAGACACGACTGACGGGTGTGAGCACCGCAACTGAAGACATGACTGACGGGTGTGAGCACCACAACTGAAGACACGACTGACGGGTGTGAGCACCGCAACTGAAGACATGACTGACAGATGTGAGCACGGCAACTGAAGACACGACTGATGGGTGTGCGCACCACAACTGAAGACACAACACACGGGTGTGAGCACCCCAACTGAAGACATGACTGACGGATGTGAGCACCGCAACTGAAGACACGACTGATGGGTGTGAGCACCACAACTGAAGACACAACACACGGGTGTGAGCACCCCAACTGAAGACACGACTGACGGATGTGAGCACCGCAACTGAAGACACGACTGATGGGTGTGAGCACCGCAACTGAAGACACAACACACGGGTGTGAGCACCGCAACTGAAGACACCACTGACGGGTGTGAGCACCCCAACTGAAGACATGACTGACGGATGTGAGCACCGCAACTGAAGACACGACTGATGGGTGTGAGCACCACAACTGAAGACACAACACACGGGTGTGAGCACCCCAACTGAAGACACCACTGACGGGTGTAAGCACCACAACTGAAGATACGACTGACGAATGTGAGCAACACAACTGAAAACACGACTGACGGGTTTGAGCACCTTAGCTGAAGACACGACAGACGGATTTGAGCACCGCAGCTGAAGACACGACTGACAGATGTGAGCACCGCAACTGAAGACACGACTGACGTGTGTGAGCGTCGCAACTGAAGAGATGACTGACGGGTATGATCACTCCTGAGGTGGTTGGATCTAGGCACTGGTGTCGTTTATTTTTTTACAGTTCAGTATTTCTTGTGATTTTATTGTATTTTATGTCCTGTGATTTAATATCTACTGTGCTGTGTCCATACATGTACATGTAAAACACGATTCCAACCTGGGAACAATCCTGTGCAAAAGGATAAAACTATGGATGGAGCACAGAAGGTGCCTCGGAGCTTGTGGTCCTTTCATGACCTTCACCTGACCTTTGTTTTTTATTATTTTCTGATGTGGCGCAGGGATGTAGATCGGAAGCTCTTTGGTCCATGGATTACATGTCCCTGCTACAGTTTGCACAGCACTGTGTACACTGGCGCCTGGCCAGGACATCATTAAATGCAGAGCTCAGAGTTTTAAAGGAGCTTAAGGTCCTAGGTGTCAAAGACATTCGAAAGAGCGCTGTCTCCTTCCAAGAAACGCAGAGCGGAAACAAGCAGGAAGGTGGACGGCAGTATAAGCTTCAGGGGGCAGAAGGTAAAATCCATACTGGGCAACATAAAGTGTGAATGCAAGCAGCTACGAGACACCATGGATTTCTCACTCAATTCTGATAAGATCAGAGAAAGCTTCGTTCTACAGACCCGATACCCCTCTACACGACATCTCAGTCCCCCATAATCTGCTTCTCCAACTAAATATGTTCCACTCCCCTCTCCAAATGACAGCTCAACCCAGAGCCCCCTACTGAATTCCATCTCATCTCCAACCTTACTACTATGCTTATATCTACCCCAATCCACCTCTCTAACTCCTGGCATCTTCCCTTCATCCATTAAACACACAAATCCTTAATAAGCCATTCTTCCATCCATATTTTGTCCAAATATTGCCCCATCTCTTTGACGCGCCCCCTGGGACATATTCCTTTTTGAGGGGAATACCCGGCACCGGATCAGATGGGGGGTTGTAGTCTCCGAGCGGCTGTGACCCGGCCCCGTGCCCAGGGCGTCAAGCTCAGTGTATGTGGCAGTCCTACAGATGTTATTAAGTTCTTAATGTCGACTACGCCACCCGTTGTGTTGCGGTCACTGTGGCCGCCGCTGCAGCAGGGTCCGCTGAGGCTGATGGTGGGTGCGCAGCTTGATGAAATAACCCCCAACGGGAGGGGTATAGCCTCAGGGGGGACAGGTGCAGAGGATGGGGGTTGTAGTGGTGCAGTGCAAACGGCAATGAAGACAGAGTCGGGTTGTGCAGTTAAGGGTGTTTACTTACTGCAGATGTTGTACTGGTCACTCCAGCTGCTAGTGACCACCCGAGCCGTGCTGCGTCCACCAGGTCCTGGATCCAGCCAACCCCCAAACAAGTCCGGAGCGTGGCCCTGAGCTCTCTCTCTGTCCCGTTCTCTGGCCGTCCCCACCAGTAATCCACCTAGGTCCAGCTACCTCGGGCCTTCTGTTGGGACACCCTTGGCCCTGGGTTCCCTGACCCTTCATGTGGTGTGCCTTCGGGGTGGATGTGATGGGTGACCGTGACAAACGCTGCCCACGGTCTCCGGTCTCTGGCTAGGGTGTGTTTTCTGCCCCCACCAGCTTGGGTTCCGGTACCCTGTGCCGACTCCTCACCCAGTGCTTTAATTTGGGTTCTTGGGTCCTCTCTGTTTTCCCCTCTGGGTACTCCTTCTCTGCTCCTCTCTCACTCAGGGTCTCTCTCTTGCTGCAGGCTGACTTCCTCTCTGCTTGCTGTCTGCTCCTCTGCAGCTGTCTTGCTGTCTCCAACTGACTTGTTCTCTGCATCTGACCCTGATCTTTGATGGTGCCCACCTTATATACACCCTCTATGTGTGAGCTCAGGTGACCAGCACCCAATGAGCTCCTAACTTTACCCAGGCTGCTCCCCCTATCTGCCCCTACACTACTTGGGATGTACCACCCCCCTCCCACTCCAGCCAGGAACAGACTCGGTCGTACCTGCACATTTCTAAGTGGGAGTACCGTCGGTCTGTTCCTCGGAAATGGGATGTGTGTAGTGCATGCAGCCTACCGAGCTCAGTTCCACACTCCATCCTTACCCGGGAGTGGAATATCACACCTCTGGGTTGAGGTGCAATACTCCTGTAGCAGCCGAATCCTCAGGGTGCTACATTCCCCCCTGGTAAACCACAGCACGTCCTCGGGCTGTAAGACATAAATAACACCAAAACATACAAAAATTTTATAAACATAATAAAACATATAAAACATTATATATATAAAACTTTTCATATAAACATTCTCGTAGTCGTTTCTTGTTTCAGGTTCCTCCTCCGGACACTGTGCAACGTGTGTCCGGGAAAAGTACGACAGTCTCTTAGAAAAACTGGTTTTCCTATAAAACCGGTAGGGGGCGCTTTAGGAAGCGCAACTATATACAGGGGAAGTTGGCCGCTCTCAGTCCTCGGCCAGGTAGAGGGAAGGGAATGGCTGCTCACAGTCCTCAGCCTGTGGGATTAAGGGGTTAACGGGTAAACAGTTCACTCTTTCTGGTCCCAACGGGGACTATATTTATATATATATCAACAGTTTCTTTGGTACCCGGTCGGGTAACTATTTACATCACTTGCTCTGCCGCACTCAACGGCGTCTTCCTCCTGCTCTTTGCTTACAGCTGGTTGTTACTTCAGACCCGTCCGGGTCCTCTTGCTCCTCCTCCTCGCACCGCAACTCCTCCTCCGTCAGGCGGTGTACGTGGAGGGCGTAAGGTCCTTTGGCACACTTGTGCCGGGTAAAGGTGACCTCGTCTCCGATGTAGAGGTCACGACCTCTGTGCCCCTCCGGCAGATGGGACTCCACGTCTCTGCGCGTGACAAAGACGTCGCCGGGGGTGTTGTTGTCTCGGATGAAGCCCCACCCATGCTGCTGGTTGAACTTGATCACTGTCCCGATGGTGCGGGGACAATGCGCTGCACGGGGGTCCCTCCTGGTCCGGCTCTTCTGCTCGGCGCTCCTTATTTGGGCCTGTTGTTCCCGGACCCGCCTCTCTCTCCGCTCCCTCGCGAACTCTTCGAGCTGCTGTCGGCAACACTCAGCGCGCTCTGCTGCAGCTGCCCTAGTTTCCTGAGTGAACCCCATTAGATCTTCTCCGGTGGGGTCCCACTCAAACTGTGCTTCCGCTAGCGGGGGCGAGATCCTTATTACGGGCTTCGGAGCCGGAATCAGGGGTGCACACATGGCCCCAACCCTCCTCTGGTGCTCCAGTTCGTAATACTTCTGGGGCCAGATGAAAGGCTGCCCGTCCGGCCACGTGTGCTGGGCAAACAAGTCCTCTCCCAGACGCGGCACCCTTGGTTTTACGGGTGCGGGCGCGGTGGTGGTGGCGCCCGGGTTGCCCAGGCCTTGCGGCCAGGCCTGGGGCACCTGGAAGGTGAAGGGCACCGTTAGGACGGCGGCGCCCTGGGCTACCTGGCCTTGCGGCCAGGCCGGAGGCTCCGCGGAGGTAGGGGGCGCTGTTGGTAATTCGGCGCCCGGGGGTACTAGGCCTTGCGACCAGGCTGGTGGTATTTCCTGCTTTGTCACGCCCCGGGTCGAGGCGTGTGACGTCACAGGGGTCGCGGCGGCGGCTTCCGGTTGGGGCCTAGTCTGCGTCGGTGACATGGCGTTTTCGGGCACAGCAGGGGGACTTTCGGGCTCTGCGACGGGGAGCTGGGGCAGGTAAGCGGTGTCACGGCTTGGGGTATAGGCGTCCCCTTTACCTGCCTCCATGCGTTCGGCTCCCTTCTCGGCGCCGTCTCCGGCCTTGGGTCCTCCCGCGCCATCCTCAGAGGCGGTCTCCTTCCTCATCTCGGCTGGCGTGCTCCGGGTCTTGGTTTCAGCTTGCGTCTTGGTTTCAGCTTGCTGGGCCATCTCCCGGCTCCATTCCGCCAATATCTCGCGCTGTACCCGGGCCATCCTCCGTGCGAGGCCCTCCAGGGCAGTCTGTGCACACTCCCGGTCTCGGGGGAGCTGTGCAAGGACCTCCACTAGGCCTAGTGGGGTCGTGGTGTCTAGCAGGCTCCTGACCAACGGGTCGGTGCTGCTCTGCTCTTCTTCCAGCAGGCTCCTGGCCAGCGGGCTGGTGCTGCTCTGCTCTCCTTCCTCGGTCTTTAGCAGACTCCTGGCCAGCGGGCCGGTGCTGTTCTGCTTTCTCTCCATGTCCGGGTAAGCTTCTCCGCTACTCCTCGTTAGACTTCTTGCCTCCGGGTGCGCTCGCTCCAGACTGCTCCAGGCGGCACCCATCTTTGCTCTTTTCTTTCGTCTCCTCCCACTTCGAGGGCGGTCCCGGGGCAACTCGGTGACTGTCAGCTCCAGGGGTAGTTCTTTCACGCTGACAGACACCTCTAGCATCACAGTCTCTGTTGGTGGGGGCGGTTTCCACTTTTGGCGCCATTTTCTGTCCCGGCCCACGATGGGAGGTGGCCTCTTGCCCTCCTTTGGCACGCCCATAATGGCGTCCGCTGCTCTTCCAAGGCGGGAAATCTGCGGTTTTGGCGGGAAGCGTCGCCCAGTGGCGGGAAACTCTGCAGATGGCGGGAACAAGTTGGAAATGGCGGACAATCGGCGGGAAACGACTGGTGATGGAGTCCGATGGCGTGGACCCTCCGGAACCGGCGGGAGACTTCTTTCTGAGGTAAACTTGCACTTTTCTTCAGGCACGCAGTACCCGGGTGTTGCGGGCACGTAATCCTGCCGACTACGCCAAAGTTGACGCGCCCCCTGGGACATATTCCTTTTTGAGGGGAATACCCGGCACCGGATCAGATGGGGGGTTGTAGTCTCCGAGCGGCTGTGACCCGGCCCCGTGCCCAGGGCGTCAAGCTCAGTGTATGTGGCAGTCCTACAGATGTTATTAAGTTCTTAATGTCGACTACGCCACCCGTTGTGTTGCGGTCACTGTGGCCGCCGCTGCAGCAGGGTCCGCTGAGGCTGATGGTGGGTGCGCAGCTTGATGAAATAACCCCCAACGGGAGGGGTATAGCCTCAGGGGGGACAGGTGCAGAGGATGGGGGTTGTAGTGGTGCAGTGCAAACGGCAATGAAGACAGAGTCGGGTTGTGCAGTTAAGGGTGTTTACTTACTGCAGATGTTGTACTGGTCACTCCAGCTGCTAGTGACCACCCGAGCCGTGCTGCGTCCACCAGGTCCTGGATCCAGCCAACCCCCAAACAAGTCCGGAGCGTGGCCCTGAGCTCTCTCTCTGTCCCGTTCTCTGGCCGTCCCCACCAGTAATCCACCTAGGTCCAGCTCCCTCGGGCCTTCTGTTGGGACACCCTTGGCCCTGGGTTCCCTGACCCTTCATGTGGTGTGCCTTCGGGGTGGATGTGATGGGTGACCGTGACAAACGCTGCCCACGGTCTCCGGTCTCTGGCTAGGGTGTGTTTTCTGCCCCCACCAGCTTGGGTTCCGGTACCCTGTGCCGACTCCTCACCCAGTGCTTTAATTTGGGTTCTTGGGTCCTCTCTGTTTTCCCCTCTGGGTACTCCTTCTCTGCTCCTCTCTCACTCAGGGTCTCTCTCTTGCTGCAGGCTGACTTCCTCTCTGCTTGCTGTCTGCTCCTCTGCAGCTGTCTTGCTGTCTCCAACTGACTTGTTCTCTGCATCTGACCCTGATCTTTGATGGTGCCCACCTTATATACACCCTCTATGTGTGAGCTCAGGTGACCAGCACCCAATGAGCTCCTAACTTTACCCAGGCTGCTCCCCCTATCTGCCCCTACACTACTTGGGATGTACCACCCCCCTCCCACTCCAGCCAGGAACAGACTCGGTCGTACCTGCACATTTCTAAGTGGGAGTACCGTCGGTCTGTTCCTCGGAAATGGGATGTGTGTAGTGCATGCAGCCTACCGAGCTCAGTTCCACACTCCATCCTTACCCGGGAGTGGAATACCACACCTCTGGAGTGAGGTGCAATACTCCTGTAGCAGCCGAATCCTCAGGGTGCTACATCTTTACTGCCGTTTTCCTATAAACTCCTTAAACATGTCCACCTTAAATTGTCCTCCTACCTCCACTCACAACTTTGTAAGCAGCTACAATGTGGCTTCCAACCTCCAACTGTACTGATCTACTAAACACACATTCCTCACGACATTATCTCTATACCATCACTCCATCTGCCATGCCTTCTAAACAACTCTGTGCTCCTCCTAGACCTGTCCTCTGCCTTCTAAACAACTCTGTGCTCCTCCTAGACCTGTCCTCTGCCTTCTAAACAACTCTGTGCTCCTCCTAGACCTGTCCTCTGCCTTCTAAACAACTCTGTGCTCCTCCTAGACCTGTCCTCTGCCTTCTACATTACTCTGTGCTCCTCCTCTTAGACCTGTCCTCCGCCTTCTACATTACTCTGTGCTCCTCCTCCTAGACCTGTCCTCTGCCTTCTACATTACTCTGTGCTCCTCCTAGACCTGTCCTCTGCCTTCTACTTACTCTGAGCATCTCCTACTAGTCCTGTCCTCTGACTTCTACATTACTCTGTGCTCCTGCTCCTAGACCTGTCCTCAGCCTTCTACATTACTCTGGGCTCCTCCTCTTAGATCTGCCCTCCGCCTTCTACATTACTCTGTGCTCCTCCTCCTAGACCTCTCCTCTGCCTTCTACATTACTCTGTGCTCCTCCTCCTAGACCTGTCCTCGGCCTTCTACTGTTAGAACCTTGCTCTTAGGTTTTTTCCTTTGCTGATCACATGACCTTGTTGGCCTATTTAATCCTGCTCCGCCCTCCTGGCTTTGCTGGACTTCATTGTATAACTACTTTCTAGCTAGCCTGTGCTCTGTATCTAACTCTGTTAGTTTGCTTGGTCTACGGACCTCTATGTTCTATATATTTTGTTTGTTGAGTGTCACGAATCTCGGTTGGCAGGTCATCCCGGAATCTCTGAGACCAAGAGACTTGTGGGTCGCAGTTTTTGGTGGCCTGGATGGCAGAAGGAAGTCATTAAGTGGGTGCGTCAATGTACTATATGTGCTAGATCTAAGTCCTCACATACTCCTGCTGCGGGGTTGCTTTGTCCTTTGGAGATTCCCAGTGCTCCTTGGACACATTTGGCTATGGACTTTATAACTGACCTTCCCCCCTCTGAGGGTTTTACTGTCATCTGGGTGGTCGTGGACCGTTTTAGCAAGATGTGTCACTTGGTTCCCTTCGTCAAACTGCCCTGCGCTAAAACTCTCGCTAAGGCCTTTGTCAAGGAAATTGTCAGACTTCATGGCGTTCCTACTGACATTGTTTCTGATAGGGGTCCTCAGTTCGTGGCTCGTTTTTGGCGTGCCTTTTGTGACAGGTTGGGAGTTCATTTGTCGTTCTCGTCCGGATATCATCCTGAATCTAATGGCCAGACAGAAAGGAAAAACCAGGATGTTGAGCAGTTCTTGCGTTGTTTTGTGGCAGACAATCAAGAGGGGTGGTCTGAGTTTCTGCCACTTGCTGAATTTGCTCTGAACAATCATACATCTTCTTCTGCTGGTTGTTCGCCTTTTTTTTGTTGTTCTGGGAGACATCCGTCGTTTGGGTCGTTCTCCAAGTTGGGATCTGCCGTGCCTGAGGAGGAGAATTTTTCCGGTGATTTGGAGAGAGTTTGGACGGATGTGCGTGGTAATCTTCAGGAGGCCAACAGAAAATCTAAAGACTACTTTGATAGGAAACGACAGGAGGTTTTGTTCGCTGTTGGTGACATGGTCTGGTTGTCCTCTAGGAATCTGCGGTTGAGGATTCCTTCTAAGAAATTGGGTCCCAAGTTTGTAGGGCCCTTTAAGGTGCTTCAGGTTGTCAACCAATCTGCTGTTAGGTTGGAGGTTCCTACCTCCTGGAGAATTAATCCGGTATTTCATGTCTCTCTGTTAAAAAAAGCTGTTGTGTCGGATGGTGACGCCTCTGCCTCTGTTCCTCCGGTGGTGGAGGACGGGGAATATGAAATTTCTCGCATCCTTAACTCTAGACGGTATAGAGGTAGTTTGCAGTATCTTGTGGCCTGGAAAGGTTTCGGACCCGAGGATAACTCTTGGGTGAGGTCAGATGATGTTTCCGCGTCCAGACTTATCAGAGCGTTTCACAGGAGATTTCCTGATAAGCCTGGTCCTAGGGGATCCGGAGGATCCTCTTAGAAGGGGGGGTACTGTTAGAACCTTGCTCTTAGGTTTTTTCCTTTGCTGGTCACATGACCTTGTTGGCCTATTTAATCCTGCTCCGCCCTCCTGGCTTTGCTGGACTTCATTGTATAACTACTTTCTAGCTAGCCTGTGCTCTGTATCTAACTCTGTTAGTTTGCTTGGTCTACGGACCTCTATGTTCTATATATTTTGTTTGTTCGTCTGTCTGCTACTATTTCTGTTAGGAGGTGTCCCATTTTCCTCCCAGTCCTTAGTACTTGTAGGGATTCCTTCCCCACATCTATAGGTCTCCGTACAGACTAGCTTAGGACTTTAGCAGGTCTGATCGCAGGATCAGGTTCCCTGTTACATCGTAGGGATTCAACTGAGTTCTATCGTAGGGACAGATCTCCTCTCTTTCCTTAGCTCTGGTAGCAGAACATAACATCTACATTACTCTGTGCTCCTCCTCCTAGACCTCTCCTCTGCCTTCTACATTACTCTGTGCTCCTCCTCCTAGACCTGTCCTCGGCCTTCTACATTACTCTGTGCTCCTCCTCCTAGACCTCTCCTCTGCCTTCTACATTACTCTGTGCTCCTCTTCCTAGTCCTGTCCTCCGCCTTCTATATTACTCTGTGCTCCTCCTCCTAGACCTGTCCTCTGCCCTCTACATTACTCTGTGCTCCTCCTCTTAGACCTGTCCTCAGCCTTCTACATTACTCTGTGCTCCTCCTCCTAGACCTCTCCTCTGCCTTCTACATTACTCTGTGCTCCTCCTAGACCTGTCTTCTGCCTTCTACAATACTCTGTGCTCCTCCTCCTAGACCTGTCTTCTGCCTTCTACATTACTCTGTGCTCCTCCTCCTAGACCTCTCCTCTGCCTTCTACATTACTATGTGCTCCTCCTCCTAGACCTGTCCTCTGCCTTCTAAATAACTCTGTGCTCCTCCTAGACCTGTCCTCTGCCTTCTAAATAACTCTGTGCTCCTCCTAGACTTGTCCTCTGCCTTCTAAATAACTCTGTGCTCCTCCTAGACCTGTCCTCTGCCTTCTAAATAACTCTGTGCTCCTCCTAGACCTGTCCTCTGCCTTCTACATTACTCTGTGCTCCTCCTCTTAGACCTGTCCTCAGCCTTCTACATTACTCTGTGCTCCTCCTCCTAGACCTCTCCTCTGCCTGCTACATTACTCTGTGCTCCTCCGAGACCCGTCCTCCACCTTCTACATTACTCTGTGCTCCTCCTCCTAGACCTGTCTTCTGCCTTCTACATTACTCTGTGCTCCTCCTTCTAGACCTGTCCTCTGCCTTCTACATTACTCTGTGCTCCTCCTCCTAGACCTGTCCTCTGCCTTCTAAATAACTCTGTGCTCCTCCTAGACCTGTCCTCTGCCTTCTAAATAACTCTGTGCTCCTCCTAGACTTGTCCTCTGCCTTCTAAATAACTCTGTGCTCCTCCTAGACCTGTCCTCTGCCTTCTACATTACTCTGTGCTCCTCCTCCTAGACCTGTCCTCTGCCTTCTAAATAACTCTGTGCTCCTCCTAGACCTGTCCTCTGTCTTCTACATTACTCTGTGCTCCTCCTCCTAGACCGTCCTCTGCCTTCTACATTACTCTATGCTCCTCCTCCTAGACCTGTCCTCTGCCTTCTACATTACTCTGTGCTCCTCCCATTAGACATGTCCTCTGCCTTCTAAATAACTCTGTGCTCCTCCTAGACCTGTCCTCTGCCTTCTAAATAACTCTGTGCTCCTCCTAGACCTGTCCTCTGCCTTCTAAATAACTCTGTGCTCCTCCTAGACTTGTCCTCTGCCTTCTAAGTAACTCTATGCTCCTCCTAGACCTGTCCTCTGCCTTCTAAATAACTCTGTGCTCCTCCTAGACCTGTCCTCTGCCTTCTACATTACTCTGTGCTCCTCCCCTTAGACCTGTCCTCTGCCTTCTACATTACTCTATGCTCCTCCTCCTAGACCTGTCCTCTGCCTTCTACATTACTCTGTGCTCCTCCTCCTAGACCGTCCTCTGTCTTCTACATTACTCTATGCTCTTCCTCCTAGACCTCTCCTCTGCCTTCTAAATAACTCTGTGCTCCTCCTAGACTTGTCCTCTGCCTTCTAAATAACTCTGTGCTCCTCCTAGACCTGTCCTCTGCCTTCTAAATAACTCTGTGCTCCTCCTAGACCTCTCCTCTGCCTTCTACATTACTCTGTGCTCCTCCTCCTAGTCCTGTCCTCCGCCTTCTACATTACTCTGTGCTCCTCCTCCTAGACCTGTCCTCTGCCTTCTACATTACTCTGTGCTCCTCCTCTTAGACCTGTCCTCAGCCTTCTACATTACTCTGTGCTCCTCCTCCTAGACCTCTCCTCTGCCTTCTACATTACTCTGTGCTCCTCCTAGACCTGTCTTCTGCCTTCTACAATACTCTGTGCTCCTCCTCCTAGACCTGTCTTCTGCCTTCTACATTACTCTGTGCTCCTCCTCCTAGACCTCTCCTCTGCCTTCTACATTACTATGTGCTCCTCCTCCTAGACCTGTCCTCTGCCTTCTAAATAACTCTGTGCTCCTCCTAGACCTGTCCTCTGCCTTCTAAATAACTCTGTGCTCCTCCTAGACTTGTCCTCTACCTTCTAAATAACTCTGTGCTCCTCCTAGACCTGTCTTCTGCCTTCTAAATAACTCTGTGCTCCTCCTAGACCTGTCCTCTGCCTTCTACATTACTCTGTGCTCCTCCTCTTAGACCTGTCCTCAGCCTTCTACATTACTCTGTGCTCCTCCTCCTAGACCTCTCCTCTGCCTGCTACATTACTCTGTGCTCCTCCGAGACCCGTCCTCCACCTTCTACATTACTCTGTGCTCCTCCTCCTAGACCTGTCTTCTGCCTTCTACATTACTTTGTGCTCCTCCTCCTAGACCTGTCCTCTGCCTTCTACATTACTCTGTGCTCCTCCTCCTAGACCTGTCCTCTGCCTTCTAAATAACTCTGTGCTCCTCCTAGACCTGTCCTCTGCCTTCTAAATAACTCTGTGCTCCTCCTAGACTTGTCCTCTGCCTTCTAAATAACTCTGTGCTCCTCCTAGACCTGTCCTCTGCCTTCTACATTACTCTGTGCTCCTCCTCCTAGACCTGTCCTCTGCCTTCTAAATAACTCTGTGCTCCTCCTAGACCTGTCCTCTGCCTTCTAAACAACTCTGTGCTCCTCCTAGACTTGTCCTCTGCCTTCTAAATAACTCTGTGCTCCTCCTAGACCTGTCCTCTGCCTTCTAAATAACTCTGTGCTCCTCCTAGACCTGTCCTCTGCCTTCTACATTACTCTGTGCTCCTCCCCTTAGACCTGTCCTCTGACTTCTACATTACTCTGTGCTCCTCCTCCTAGACCTGTCCTCTGCCTTCTACATTACTCTGTGCTCCTCCTCCTAGACCATCCTCTGCCTTCTACATTACTCTATGCTCCTCCTCCTAGACCTGTCCTCTGCCTTCTACATTACTCTGTGCTCCTCCCATTAGACATGTCCTCTGCCTTCTAAATAACTCTGTGCTCCTCCTAGACCTCTCCTCTGCCTTCTAAATAACTCTGTGCTCCTCCTAGACCTGTCCTCTACCTTCTACATTACTCTGTGCTCCTCCTCCTAGACCTGTCCTTTGCCTTCTAAATAACTCTGTGCTCCTCCTAGACCTGTCCTCTGCCTTCTAAATAACTCTGTGCTCCTCCTAGACTTGTCCTCTGCCTTCTAACTAACTCTATGCTCCTCCTAGACCTGTCCTCTGCCTTCTAAATAACTCTGTGCTCCTCCTAGACCTGTCCTCTGCCTTCTACATTACTCTGTGCTCCTCCCCTTAGACCTGTCCTCTGCCTTCTACATTACTCTATGCTCCTCCTCCTAGACCTGTCCTCTGCCTTCTACATTACTCTGTGCTCCTCCTCCTAGACCGTCCTCTGTCTTCTACATTACTCTATGCTCTTCCTCCTAGACCTCTCCTCTGCCTTCTCTATTACTCTGTGCTCCTCCCCTTAGACCTGTCCTCTGCCTTCTAAATAACTCTGTGCTCCTCCTAGACCTGTCCTCTGCCTTCTAAATAACTCTGTGCTCCTCCTAGACCTGTCCTCTGCCTTCTACATTACTCTGTGCTCCTCCTCCTAGACCTGTCCTCTGCCTTCTACATTACTCTGTGCTCCTCCTCCTAGACCGTCCTCTGCCTTCAACATTACTCTATGCTCCTCCTCCTAGACCTGTCCTCTGCCTTCTACATTACTCTGTGTTCCTCCCCTTAGACCTGTCCTCTGCCTTCTAAATAACTCTGTGCTCCTCCTAGACCTCTCCTCTGCCTTCTAAATAACTCTGTGCTCCTCCTAGACCTCTCCTCTGCCTTCTACATTACTCTGTGCTCCTCCTAGACCTGTCCTCTGCCTTCTACATTACTCTGTGCTCCTCCTAGTCCTGTCCTCTGCCTTCTAAATAACTCTGTGCTCCTCCTAGACCCATCCTCTGCCTTCTAAATAACTCTGTGCTCCTCCTAGACCTGTCCTCTGCCTTCTAAATAACTCTGTGCTCCTCCTAGACCTGTCCTCTGCCTTCTAAATAACTCTGTGCTCCTCCTACACCTGTCCTCTGCCTTCTGTATTACATATGTGGCACCCCAGGAGTCCGTTTGCCACAGTGGCATTGCCTCCCTCACAAGGGGGATGCCATGCCTGGAAGCTAGCAGGCGTCCCCTAATCAGGTATACTAGCATGCAACACTTTCCTGGCTCCAGACCAGCAAGGGGAGCTCCTCCCCTTAGCAACTGGAATCTGGGGGCAGTGTTAGTAAGAGTTAGTGAGAGGAGTTGAAGTCAGGAGAGCAAAGAGGAAAGACCTGGGGAGTGGAGCTGCACGGCAGTTCACCCCAGAGAGGAGCGTAGAAGAACCGGACACCGGAGTCCGAGGTTGTGGGGCACTGAAGGCTCAGCAGCAGAAACCGGAGGACAGGAGACTGCAGGTCTCCTGGCCCCATCAGACGCCTGGAGGCTCAGCAGCACATAGGGCCCAGCACCGCCATGTGGGAGTGACACTCCAGGAAGGCCCGAGCTGCCTGCCATACGGGTGAGCACAAAGACGATTTACTCAGGGACGAGGGCCGCAGCACAGCTATAAGCAGCAGGGCCAAAGAGATTAGCGCAGAGGGAAGGCCTCCAACTTCACCGGCGAGGTGGATTCCCAACTTGCTTCCAGGCCGCCCGGACCTCTACTACCAGCTAGTACCCATGCCCCGGTCTGCCTAACCACCGCAAGTAAAGATAAGAGGAAACCGCCATTAAGTTGTGGTCTGATTATTAACTGCGCCATCCCCTGCATTGTACTACACTGCACGGCAGCATCTATAAAATCTCCACTTACTGCCCTGGAGCTGAGCTCTGCCTGTGGAGAGCTGAACCAACTCTGCTGTGTCATCATCAGCTCCAGAGGATCTGCACCGCAGTGGCAGCTCCATATAGCCGCATACCACAGGTGGCGTCACGAACATTATATATATAAAAACTATAATCCCTTTTCTTTATTCCTCTTTTATTGACCGCCCTGGGTCACGGACTGGGTCACCGCCACTGTGACATCTCCCAGCATCGACCGGCCCGGCACTGAGTACCCCACGGCCCAAGGGGGTGCGTCAACTTGGCGTCACGAACAGGATTCACGAAGCCTGGTATAACCGGGTCTTGTGTGCCATAGACTTTACTGAATGGTGTCATCACATCATTTGCCGTCCGCTGAGGGGAAGCAAGAGGGGAAGCCCCGATCCAGAACCGCTGGGTAAGCGATCCCTTCCGCCTACAGAGCAGCATACTGGTACGTCAGCAGAAACCCAGGACCTGGCTGAGGTTCACTAGCGGGGAGGAAGATGCCCAACCTGTGAGAGGATTCAGCCACGGGCGCGGCCACCGCCACTGTAATGCCGTTAACAAAGCCGTATATACCGGGGGCGGCATGGTTTCCCCAGTACTCAGGGAAGTCGCACACCCTGACCGACTTTGAAGAGAGACTGCGCAGTTTGTTTAAAGTGTACCCCCCATCTCATGAGCAGAAAATCAGCATCCTCATAGGCCAGCTAATCGGTGCAGCCCAGAGGGAGGTGAAGTCCTGGCCGGGCAGGGACAAAGGCAATGTCAAGGAAATACTGGCCTGGTTGAAGGATACCTTTGACACCAGCACTGCAGCAGAAATTAAGATGAAGTTTTACGGGTGCAAACAGAGGGTGCAGCACAGTGTACGGGACTATGCTCTAAACCTGCAGGAGGCGCTGCAGGCCATTAAACAGGTGGACCCCGACAGTGTGCGAGATGAGGACAGATTGCTAACTGAGCAGTTTATCGAGGGGCTCCTGTCTAACGCTCACCGGACACAGCTGCGCATTATGGCTCTGCAAAACCCTGATCTGGACTTTGTGCAATTTAAAGACCGAGCCATCTGGGTGCTGCGAGAACCAACCCCAGGTGGCACTGCATCCCACCGGCGACCAGCTATCACATACCACCAGGAGGTGGCGTCCTTTCCCCCAGCACCTGTGGAGGCTGACGCGCAGACCCTAGATAATGACCCGTCTGCAGACCTACGCCTTCAGGTCCAGGAGCTGACCAAAAGTGTGGCTACACTAACCAAAACCGTGCAGGCCATGCAAGTGTCTCCAAAGGAAAAGATCCAGCTGGCTTCCAGTCCAGATGACATCCCGTGGCGATGACAGAGAAGAATTCCACCGATCAGAGGGAGGAACAGCGATCGCTACGACCAGGATGGACAACCCATCTGCCGCCGCTGTCAGAAGGCAGGACACTACGCAAGATTCTGTAATTTAAACGAGCAACCCCTGGGGCAGAGGGCCAACCCCCAGGAGTAAGACAACCAGGCCCACAAAGCTGGCGAGACAAGTACGTGGGAAGATGACCGGTCCTACCTGTCGTGCTTCATGGCATCCCGATGAACGCACTGCTGGACACTGGTTCCCAGGTGACCACGATGCCATATATCCTTTATAAGCAATTCTGGACTGATTCAGACATTACCCGCCGTCCAGATGAGCATCTTAGTATCTATGCCAGCAATGGTCAGCCCTTGTCTCAGGTGAGGTATAAAGAGGTGACCATAAAGGTTGGCCGAGTAGAATTGCCATCACAACAATGATTATTGTTGATATTGATCGTCGAGAAAGTCATCCTATGATAACTATAGGCACCAATGTGATAGAGAATTGTCTTGGGGAAATTATTCTTTTGTTGCAGCAGGTCGCAGAGACCGCCAGTTCCAGTCAGGAGCGAGTTCTGCAGAAGGAAATCAGAGCCCTGATGAAAAGACAACAGGTAGAGCTGTCTGGTGGAGAAGTCGGCAGTGTCAGGATGAGTGACCCGTTCCCCATTGCAATGCCCCCTAGGAGTGAAATGTTAATATGGTGTCGGGCAGCAGTCGGTCTCAGGGGTCAAGATTATCAGGCCCTGGTAGAACCCGTGTACTCTGACAGTAGGCCCACCATCTTGACAGCCAGGGGAGTAGTCGATGTCCGCAATGGGAGAGTACTGATACGCATCCTGAATTGTGGGGGAAAGAGGTCCATTTACCCCAGTATGCCACCCTTGCTAAGCTGTTCACTGTCAGTAACAATGCAATAAAGGCAGTGGAACCCTTGCCTCCATCCAATCTGGCGGAGGATAACGGCTCCAAGGGGCAGATGGAGGATTGGTGTCAGAAGCTACAAGTGGGCACTGACTCCACCTCTTTGCACCAAAAGCATGGAGTATACCGGGTGGTCCAAGAATATGAGTGAGGCCTTCCGCCCATTAAAGAGAGGTACAGGCCTGTACCCCCAGCTCACTATCAATGTGCCAAAGGAATGTTATGGGAGATGAAGGAGGCTGGGGTGATCAGAGATGGTTGTAGCCCCTGGGCAGCTCCATTAGTTCTCGTTAGAAAGAAGGATGGTGCAATGAGGATGTGTGTTGATTACAGGCAGATTAACCGCATTACACATAAGGACGCCTACCCATTACCCAGAATTGAGGAGTCACTAGCTGCATTAAGATCTGCTAATTATTTCTCCACTTTGGATCTCACCAGTGGGTACTGGCAGGTTCCTGTGGCCGAGGCGCACAGAGAAAAGACCTCGTTTCCAACACCAATGGGCCTCCGCGAGTTCAACTGCATGCCATTCGGGCTCTGCAACGCCCCAGGAACCTTCCAGCGGTTAATGGAGTGCTGCCTAGGACACAAAAAATTTGAAACCATCCTGCTGTACCTAGACGACATAATCGTCTATGCAAAGACATATGAAGACCACCTGGAGCACCTGGCCAAGGTGTTCGAAGCCCTATCTGGTTATGGCCTGAAGGTAAAGCCGTCCAAGTGCCACCTGTTGAAGCCCAAGGTGCAGTACCTAGGTCATGTGGTAAGCGCCGAAGGTGTAGCACCAGACCCTGAAAAAGTCACCGTGATCAAGGAATGGCCAAGACCCTCCACTATCAAGGAAGTGCGGCAGTTCCTCGGGCTGGTAGGCTACTACAGGAGATTCATCAATGGTTTCACCAAGATAGCGGCACCCATGCAGGACCTCTTAGTGGGCCAGTCCAAGAAGGCCAAAAACCTGAAGCCTCCGTTCAAATGGGGTAAACCGGAAGACAAATCTTTCACTCGACTGAAAATGGCTCTTACTGGAGACGAAGTCCTGGCCTACCCCGACTATGGCCAACCCTTTATACTTCATACGGATGCCAGCAACGTGGGATTGGGAGCGGTGCTGTCCCAGGTACAGCAGGGCAGATAGAGAGTGATTGCCTACGCCAGCAGAAAGCTCCGGCCCATGGAAAGGAACCCCGAAAACTATAGTTCCTTCAAGTTGGAGTTTTTAGCCATAGTCTGGGCTGTAACAGAGCGCTTCAAGCACTACCTCACCTCCTCCAGATTTACAGTCTCCACAGACAACAACCCGCTGATGCACCTGGAGACTGCGAAGCTTGGTGCCCTAGAGCAACGATGGATGGCCCGACTGTCTAACTACGAGTTTGCCATCGGGCGGGGCATAAAAACACTAATGCTGATGCGCTGTCCAGGATGCCCAACTTGCCTGATGGGGGAGAAGACCCGGAAAATCTGGAGGAGATAGAGCTACCCGCTTGACCCAGTGCTCCCACTGTGTGAGAGACAAGAGCTCCGCCAGCAGAGAGGCCACGTTCAACCCATTGCCCCAACATGGATGGGCAGAGACGCCGTACAGCGACCCAGCTGTCCGCCTGGAAAAGGAGTTGCTGACACAAGCTGACTCACACCCTGATCCAGATGCTCCACAGGAGACCCAACAGTTGTGGAAGGGGAAGGGCAAACTGTTCATCTACGAGGGAAAGCTGTGTCGAAGAAGTATCAACTCCCGGACACACGAACTGGTCTGGCAGGTGGTGGTCCCGAGGCGGGATGCGCCAATGGTCTTAGAAGCGTACCACGATGGAGCAGGACACTTTGGGTGGAAGAAGTTGGAAGCCCTGCTACGTGAGCGATTCTATTGGGCTGGCATGAGGAAAGCAATCGAGAGATGGTGTAGAGAATGTGGTCCATGCAACCTGAGACGGAAAGACTGTGACAGCCAGAGGGCTCCCCTGCAGCCCATAATCACCAAACAACCACTTGAACTGGTAGCCTTGGACCACGTGAAGCTAGCCCCAAGCCGGTCAGGTTATGTCTACGCTCTCACCATAGTAGACCACTACTCCCGATTCCTTGTAGCAGTGCCAGTGAAAGACCAGACGGCTCAGACGGCAGCCAAAGCGTTTCAACAACACTTTTGTCGCCCACACGGTTACCCTGAACGAGTGCTGACCGACCAAGGTCCAGCCTTTAAAGCAGAAGTATTCCAGGAATTCTGTAACTTGTACGGCTGCAAGAAAATAAGGACGATGCCGTATCATCCCCAGACCAATGGGTTGTGCGAGAAAATGAACCAGGTGGTGATAGACCTGTTGAAGACGTTGCCCCTTGAAGAACGTAGCCTGTGGCCAGAGAAGTTACAGATTTGGTGGACGCATATAACCACATCCCTGTGAACTCCACCAACTGTACACCCGCTTACCTGATGAGAGAAAGACCTGGTAAGCTACCCATTGACTTAGACATGGGAGTTCTAACACCAGAGACGACATCACCAGATGCAGACTGGGATACAGAGCGGCAGCAACTATACCGCAAGGTGCAAGAATGTGTGGAGAGAAGTTTGTCCCAGGCGAGACAGAAGCAAGAGAAAACTTATAATCAGCACGCACCTGTAGTTCCCTTATCACCTGGAAAACAAGTACTCAAGAGGAAGAGATGAGTCCATGATTTAGATGATCAGTGGAAGGTTGAGCCATACACCGTCCTACCCTCAAATTACGATAACACCAAAGTGTGCCTCATCAGTAAAGATGGAGGAGAGACTTCAGCGGCAGTCTCAAGAGACCACCTGAAGAAATGCCCTGAACAGTTGAAACACAAAGAAGAAGACCAAGACAGCCCTCAACCCACAGAAAAGGTGGAGGAAACGGTCCAGACAGTCCTTGGAGGATTTCCCTGGTCTTGGACACAGGTGAACAGAGCAATTGTGGTACCGGTCCTGACCTATCTCCAAGTGGCCTCACCGGAAGCTGCAAAGGCTCCAGAACAGCAGAGAGACCAATCGGCCTCCGAGACAGATGCTTCATCCGCAGCAGATCAGGAGAATCTACCCTCTGCTAGCAGTGAACCTGTCATACCCAGGGTGAGTCAAAGAATTCGTAGGAGATTACCCAACCTACCGGTGTTACCTCAGACTACCTGTAGTGTAGTTCACACTGAACCCACCACACCAGGGGTAGACACTAGGGACCAGGGTAGGTCAGTGACAACGTAGATCGACCCGGAGTACTAAAGGTCAGCTCCCTGCCCTGTCAGGTTTAATAAGCGGGATTTCTTGCCTTATAAATGGGGTTGGGACCATCAGTTGTGTTGTGCATAAGTCTGGTGGATACACAGCTGATAGTCCTACTGAGTAGACTGTTAGAATTTGTATTATGGCAAGAAAAAAGCAGCTAAGTAAAGAAAAACCAGTGGCCATCATTACTTTAAGAAATGAAGGTCAGTCAGTCCGAAAAATTGGGCAAACTTTGAAAGTGTCCCCAAGTGCAGTTGAAAAAACCATCAAGCGCTACAAAGAAACTGGCTCACATGAGGACCGCCCCAAGAAAGGAAGACCAAGAGTCACCTCTGCTTCTGAGGATAAGTTTATCCGAGTCACCAGCCTCAGAAATCGCAGGTTACCAGCAGCTCAGATTAGAGACCAGGTCAATGCCACACAGAGTTCTAGCAGCAGACACATCTCTACAACAACTGTTAAGAGGACACTTTGTACAGCAGGCCTTCATGGTAAAATAGCTGCTAGGAAACCACTGCTAAGGACAGGCAACAAGCAGAAGAGACTTGTTTGGGCTAAAGAACACAAGGAATGGACATCAGACCAGTGGAAATCTGTGCTTTGGTCTGATGAGTCCAAATTTGAGATCTTTGGTTCCAACCACTGTGTCTTTGTGCAACGCAGAAAAGGTGAACGGATGGACTCTACATGCCTGGTTCCCACCGTGAAGCATGGAGGAGGAGGTGTGATGGTGTGGGGGGGCTTTGCTGGTGATACTGTTGGGGATTTATTCAAAATTGAAGGCATACTGAACCAGCATGGCTACCACAGCATCTTGCAGCGGCATGCTATTCCATCCGGTTTGCGTTTAGTTGGACCATCATTTATTTTTCAACAGGACAATGACCCCAAACACCTCCAGGCTGTGTAAGGGCTATTTGACCAAGGAGGAGAGTGATGGGGTGCTACGCCAGATGACCTGGCCTCCACAGTCACCAGACCTGAACCCAATCGAGATGGTTTGGGGTGAGCTGGACCGCAGAGTGAAGGCAAAAGGGCCAACAAGTGCTAAGCATCTCTGGGAACTCCTTCAAGATTGTTGGAAGACCATTTCCGGTGACTACCTCTTGAAGCTCATCAAGAGAATGCCAAGAGTGTACAAAGCAGTCATCAAAGCAAAAGGTGGCTACTGTGAAGAACCTAGAATATAAGACATATTTTCAGTGGTTTCACACTTTTTTGTTAAGTATATAATTCCACATGTGTTAATTCATAGTTTTGATGCCTTCAGTGTGAATGTACAATTTTCATAGTCATGAAAATACAGAAAAATCTTTAAATTAGAAGGTGTGTCTAAACTTTTGGTCTGTACTGTATATGTTCCCTTCCTGGCCCCATCCTGGTACACAGTCATGGCTGAAAGTGTTGGCACCCTTGAAATTGTTCCATAAAATAAAGTATTTCCTCCAGAAAATGATTGCCGTCACACATGTTTTGTTATACGCTTGTTTATTTCCTTTGTCTGTATTGGAGCAACACAAAAAAGAAAAAAGAGAAAAAAAGGCAAATCGGGCATAATTTTACACCAACCTCCATAATGGGTCGGACACAGTTGTTGGCACCCTCAACTTAATATTTGGTTGCACACTCTTGGAATAAATAACTGCAATCTATGGCTTTTGCTACATATGCAGAGAAGTCAGTTTTGCATCACAAAAGCAAAACTTGACTACTGTGATAAAGAAAGAAAGGCCAGGGAGGCCTATAGGGCATACAGGCCACAAGACAAGACAGGAGGGTGGGAGTGAAGGGGTTAAAAGTTTTGAAGAAATAGTTAGGCGTAGGTGTGGGGAGTTTTGATTGGTAGGAGATATAAGGAAGTGTAGAGGGCAGTTACCTCCTCTTGCTTCCTGGATCGCAGCTGGACACAGACAGGACACTGCAGTGGAGCCATGGCAGATTTTGCAGCCTTGCTGGACCTAGCGCGCGCTGTTTCAGCGATCCATGGGGCAGACCTGGTGCAGCAGCAGCTGCGGATGGCTTGTGCCCCCTTGTCAGCTGCAGGAGAAGCTTTAGGGAGGCCTGCAGTGCGCGCTCGGCGGTCACGGCAGGTGAGATTCGGAGCAGGAGACGCTCCAGGAGCCCCCTCGGGGACCCTCTGGGGCCGGGGGAGCAGCATGTGCCTGCGGCTCCTTCTCCGGTCCCCAGGAGGAATCCTCGCCAGAGCCGTGGACTACCGGAAGTGGGCATGCCTGCTGTGCAGCCTACTTCCAGTTCGCCGCCTACTAGACTCCGGACCAGCACGGCGGTGACCCCCGGTGACGATCCGGTCGGGGGTTGTACCCGGCAAGATAGCAGAACTGCGGAGCCCTCCCGCAGTCAGCGGATGAGGGCGAGACCAACATCCAGTGTACGGTGGGGGGAGGAGTTTCGGTCTTAAGCGATGGCCCCGGTGTCATGCTGGGGTCGAACCCGGCGGGGGAGGGAGCGTGCAGGGCCTTCCCGCAGTCGGCAGGGAGGAGCACGGCCTGCAGGGCGGTGGTGCAACAGGGCCAGGAGGAACACCGGTGCAGGAGCAGGTGATCAAGAAGGGGGCAGGATGAGAGATGAGCGGCTCTCTGGCAGGCGACAGGGTGGGTCCAGGTCTGCAGATGAGCCCAACACGGCAGAGAAGTATTCGGAGTCTAAGAGTGCCACGGGGCATCGTGGGGGCAGGCTGTCCCGCGCGGCCTTTTTAAGATCATCTGCCAGGGGCAGGAAGCAGCCGGCTGATATGTGGGACTGTAGGGAGCTACCCTTGGAAACGGAGCGGCGGTATCATCGGGCAGCTCCTTCTGCGGCCTTATCAGGGCCTGACGAAGTTGGAAGCATGGAGAACAGCGGAGAAGAGGGCGAGATTTCATTGGGACCGTCAGAACATGAGCAAGTTCCATCAGGAGATGTGGTGGCTGGTCAGAGGATCTCTCCGAAGCAGCCTGGTGAGAAAATGACGATTGTTCATAATTTAACTGATGTGGGTCGTGCTCGGGGTGTGTTGGGGGTTAGTAATTCGGCGGGAGTTACAGGGATTATTCAAGGATCAAGTGGTGGGGGGCACAATCTTTGGGGTCAGTTATTAGGTGTATTGCAGGGCTTGGTGTGGCGCCCCGAGGGTTCGGTCGCCACAGGGGTATTGCACCTCAACCAGAGGTGTGATATTCCACTCCCAGGTAAGGATGGAGTATGGACCAGGGCTCAGTTAGCTGCATGCACCACACACACCCCATTTCCGAGGGACAGCTCGACGGTGCTCCCATTTATGCAGGCACGACTGACTATGTCCTCGGACAGCTCTACGGTGCTCCCATTTATATACATATATATGCAGGCGCATCTGACCATGTCCCTGGCTGGAGTGGGGAGGGGGGAGAGAACCCAGTGATGTAGGAGCAGAAGGGGATGGTTTCTGGAGCATAGGAAGGAGCTCATTGGTTGCTGGTCACCTGAGCTCACACTCACAGAAGCAGATAAAAAGGTGGGGGTCATCTTAGGAGGGAGTTGAGTTCAGTGTTCTGTGAGAAGAAAAGGCAGGGAGCAGAGCTGCTGAATGGGCTCTGCTCCCTGGGCAGGCCTAGCACAGAGCCGGAGCCTGAGGGAGAAGAGGAGAAGGAGAAGGAAGGAAGGTGGAGAGAAAGAGTAGAAAGGCTCCAGAAACAAGAAGGCAGAAGGGACCCTAAGAACCCACGAGATAACGGGTGAAGGGTCGGGCAGAATAAGGGTACCGGATTCCCAAGTTGGTGGAGGTAAATTATCCCTCAGCCAAAGACCGGAGGTCGTGATCATTTATTGGTGCAACCCCCCGCTACACCAGCTAGGAAGGCACCACATAGGGTCAGGGAAACCGGCGACAGGTTTCACCAAGAGAAGGCCCGAGGAAGCTGGACAAAGGTGGGTCACTGGTGGGGCACGAGAGACCAGAGAAAGGACAGAAGGGGGTCCTGTGCCATGCTCCTGAATTGCCTGGGGGTTGACCGAGCCCCTCACCTGGTGGACGCAGCACGGCTTGGGCAGTCATTCCCTGCAGAAGTGACTCGGATAACAACTGTGAGTAAAAACCCTGGACTGCATCACTGACTCTGTGTTTCTTACCGCGCCAGCACTAACGGTACTGGGACGCCCCGCACCACAACCCCCACCATTTGCACTCACTGCCCTGAGGCTACACTTCTCCCCCCTGCTGCACACACAACACCAGCCTCAGCGGTCTGCCCCGCAGCGGCGGTTCACCCTGACCGCAATCCACGGGTGGTTTACTCGGACATTGCAAACCATATAAATAGACTGCCACAATTTGGTCTGACCACCCTGAGCCACGGGATCGGGTTGCCACTACTACCCCCATCAGCACCGTACACTAGAAGGCCCGGTTCCGAGTACCCCACGGCCCAGGGGGCGAGTCATTGGCGTCACAGCAGGCAAGTGATGTGAGGTCGCTGGCAGCGGCATGGGTGGCTTCTGGAGGTTCAGGAGCGGGATTTGAGCAGTCAGGGGATGTATCACAGGATACGGTTGGTGTGGGCCTGCAGGGAGGTGGCTCGGTGGTATCACAGGAAAAGAGTAAGGCTGTGTGCCCACGATGGGTTTTTTAAGCGTTTCCACAGCGGCAATTCCGCTGCAGAAACGCTTAAAAAACGCTTGGTAGAAGGCCTGCCATGTTCCCCAATGATAATCTGCTGTGCTGTGCAAATTTCCGCTGCGGATTATCATTGCGGAAAAATCCACAGCACTGCCAATTATTTTGCGGAAGCGCTGCGTTTTCGCCGCCATTGACTTGCATTGGAACGTATGGAATCCGCATCACTGTATATGTACATGCGGATTATATGCGGTTCAATGTGCGGATGGTACCCGGGTGTGGAGGACAGGAGACTCAACTCCAGACCCAGGTACCATAGAACCTGTAAAAAAAGAATAAAATAAAAAATATACCTTATACTTACCTTCTGATGGCCCCCGGAGTCCTTGTCTCTGCTTGCTGGCAGATCGCGGTGAACTCAAGGACCTGCGGTGACGTCATTTAGTGATGTGACGGGTCACGCGACCGCTGACGTCGGCAGGTCCTTCAGTGTACCGCGAGCTGCCGGCAGCCAGGACGGATCGGATAAAGACACCGGGGGTCATCAGAAGGTAAGTATAGGTTTCTTTTTTACCATTCTCTCGGTCACACTATATATGCCGGTTGCCGGTTGCATGGATTTATATTGTGTGACCAAGTTGTCAAGCACTTTCCAAGTGATGCTAAAATCACAACCCGCATGCGGAAATACATGTGAAGAACGGTTCACATCCGCAAGTCCCTGGCAGGAAAAACGCATGTACAATCCGCATGCACAATCCGCATGTACAATCCGCATGTACAATCCGCATGTACAATCCACATGTACAATCCGCATGTACAATCCACATGTACAATCCACATGTACAATCCGCATGAACAATCCACATGTACAATCCGCATGTACAATCCGCATGTACAATCCGCATGTACAATCCGCATGTACAATCCGCACGTACAATCCACATGTACAATCCGCATGCACAATCCGCATGTACAATCCGCATGTACAATCCGCATGTACAATCCGCATGTACAATCCGCATGCACAATCCGCATGTACAATCCGCATGTACAATCCACATGCACAATCCGCATGTACAATCCGCATGTACAATCCACATGTACAATCCGCATGTACAATCCGCATGCACAATCCGCATGTACAATCCGCATGTACAATCCACATGCACAATCCGCATGTACAATCCGCATGTACAATCCGCATGTACAATCCGCATGTACAATCCACATGCACAATCCGCATGTACAATCCGCATGTACAATCCACATGCACAATCCGCATGTACAATCCGCATGCACAATCCGCATGTACAATCCGCATGTACAATCCGCATGTACAATCCGCATGTACAATCCACATGCACAATCCGCATGTACAATCCGCATGTACAATCCACATGTACAATCCGCATGTACAATCCGCATGTACAATCCGCATGTACAATCCGCATGTACAATCCGCATGCACAATCCGCATGTACAATCCGCATGTACAATCCACATGTACAATCCACATGTACAATCCGCATGAACAATCCACATGTACAATCCGCATGTACAAGCCGCATGAACAATCCACATGTACAATCCGCATGTACAATCCACATGTACAATCCGCATGTACAATCCGCATGCACAATCCGCATGTACAATCCGCATGTACAATCCACATGTACAATCCGCATGTACAAGCCGCATGAACAATCCACATGTACAATCCACATGTACAATCCGCATGAACAATCCACATGTACAATCCGCATGAACAATCCACATGTACAATCCGCATGTACAAGCCGCATGAACAATCCACATGTACAATCCACATGTACAATCCGCATGAACAATCCACATGTACAATCCGCATGTACAAGCCGCATGTACAATCCGCATGTACAATCCGCACATACAATCCACATGGACAATCCGCACATACAATCTGCATGGACAATCCGAATTTACAATCCACATGGACAATCCGCATGTACAATCCGCATTTACAATCCACATGTACAATCCGCATGTACAATCCGCACGTACAATCCGCACGTACAATCCGCATGTACAATCCGCATGTACAATCTGCATGTATAATCCGCATGTACAATCCGCATGTACAATCCACATGTACAATCCGCATGTACAATCCGCACGCACAATCTGCATGTACAATCCGCATGTACGAACCGCATGTACGAACCGCATGTACAATCTGCATGTACAATCCACATGTACAATCCGCATGTACAATCCGCATGTACGAACCGCATGTACAATCTGCATGTACAATCCGCCTGTACAATCCGCACGTACAATCCACATGTACAATCCACATGTACAATCCACATGTACAATCCGCATGTACAATCCACATGTACAATCTGCATGTACAATCCACATGTACAATCTGCATGTACAATCCACATGTACAATCCGCATGTACAATCCGCATGTACAATCCGCATGTACGAACCGCATGTACAATCTGCATGTACAATCCGCATGTACAATCCACATGTACAATCCGCATGTACAATCCACATGTACAATCTGCATGTACAATCCACATGTACAATCTGCATGTACAATCCACATGTACAATCCGCATGTACAATCCGCATGTACGAACCGCATGTACAATCTGCATGTACAATCCGCATGTACAATCCACATGTACAATCCACATGTACAATCCGCATGAACAATCCACATGTACAATCCGCATGTACAATCCGCATGTACAATCCACATGCACAATCCGCATGTACAATCCGCATGTACAATCCACATGTACAATCCACATGTACAATCCGCATGAACAATCCACATGTACAATCCGCATGTACAAGCCGCATGAACAATCCACATGTACAATCCACATGTACAATCCGCATGAACAATCCACATGTACAATCCGCATGTACAAGCCGCATGTACAAGCCGCATGTACAATCCACATGGACAATCCGCACATACAATCTGCATGGACAATCCGCATGTACAATCCGCATGTACAATCCGCATGTACGAACCGCATGTACAATCTGCATGTACAATCCGCATGTACAATCCACATGTACAATCCACATGTACAATCCGCATGAACAATCCACATGTACAATCCGCATGTACAATCCGCATGTACAATCCACATGCACAATCCGCATGTACAATCCGCATGTACAATCCACATGTACAATCCACATGTACAATCCGCATGAACAATCCACATGTACAATCCGCATGTACAAGCCGCATGAACAATCCACATGTACAATCCACATGTACAATCCGCATGAACAATCCACATGTACAATCCGCATGTACAAGCCGCATGTACAAGCCGCATGTACAATCCACATGGACAATCCGCACATACAATCTGCATGGACAATCCGAATTTACAATCCACATGGACAATCCGCATGTACAATCCGCATTTACAATCCACATGTACAATCCGCATGTACAATCCGCTTGTACAATCCGCATGTACAATCTGCATGTATAATCCGCATGTACAATCCACATGTACAATCCGCATGTACAATCCGCACGCACAATCTGCATGTACAATCCGCATGTACGAACCGCATGTACAATCTGCATGTACAATCCACATGTACAATCCGCATGTACAATCCGCATGTACGAACCGCATGTACAATCTGCATGTACAATCCGCATGTACAATCCACATGTACAATCCACATGTACAATCCGCATGTACAATCCACATGTACAATCTGCATGTACAATCCACATGTACAATCTGCATGTACAATCCACATGTACAATCCGCATGTACAATCCGCATGTACAATCCGCATGTACGAACCGCATGTACAATCTGCATGTACAATCCGCATGTACAATCCACATGTACAATCCGCATGTACAATCCACATGTACAATCTGCATGTACAATCCACATGTACAATCTGCATGTACAATCCACATGTACAATCCGCATGTACAATCCGCATGTACAATCCGCATGTACGAACCGCATGTACAATCTGCATGTACAATCCGCATGTACAATCCACATGTACAATCCACATGTACAATCCGCATGAACAATCCACATGTACAATCCGCATGTACAATCCGCATGTACAATCCACATGCACAATCCGCATGTACAATCCGCATGTACAATCCACATGTACAATCCACATGTACAATCCGCATGAACAATCCACATGTACAATCCGCATGTACAATCCGCATGAACAATCCACATGTACAATCCGCATGTACAATCCGCATGTACAAGCCGCATGTACAATCCGCATGTACAATCCGCACATACAATCCACATGGACAATCCGCACATACAATCTGCATGGACAATCCGAATTTACAATCCACATGGACAATCCGCATGTACAATCCACATGTACAATCCACATGTACAATCCACATGTACAATCCACATGTACAATCCACATGTACAATCCGCATGTACAATCCACATGTACAATCCGCATGTACAATCCGCACGCACAATCTGCATGTACAATCCGCATGTACGAACCGCATGTACAATCTGCATGTACAATCCACATGTACAATCCGCATGTACAATCCGCATTTACAATCCACATGTACAATCCGCATGTACAATCCGCACGTACAATCCGCACGTACAATCCGCTTGTACAATCCGCATGTATAATCCGCATGTACAATCCGCATGTACAATCCACATGTACAATCCGCATGTACAATCCGCACGCACAATCTGCATGTACAATCCGCATGTACGAACCGCATGTACAATCTGCATGTACAATCCGCATGTACAATCCGCATGTACAATCCACATGTACAATCCGCATGTACAATCCGCATGTACAATCCACATGTACAATCCACATGTACAATCAGCATGTACAATCCACATGCACAATCCACATGTACAATCTGCATGTACAATCCACATGTACAATCCGCATGTACAATCCGCATGTACAATCTGCATGTACAATCCACATGTACAATCCGCATGTACAATCCGCATTTACAATCCACATGTACAATCCGCATGTACAATCCGCACGTACAATCCGCACGTACAATCCGCTTGTACAATCCGCATGTACAATCTGCATGTATAATCCGCATGTACAATCCGCATGTACAATCCACATGTACAATCCGCATGTACAATCCGCACGCACAATCTGCATGTACAATCCGCATGTACGAACCGCATGTACAATCTGCATGTACAATCCGCATGTACAATCCGCATGTACAATCCACATGTACAATCCGCATGTACAATCCGCATGTACAATCCACATGTACAATCCACATGTACAATCAGCATGCACAATCCGCATGTACAATCCGTATGTACAATCCGCATGCGTTTTTTCTGCCAGGGAGATGCAGAAACGGCCAGGAAAAATCCAGAGCCTTTCTGCATGGTGGGCTCATAGCCTCATACTGAGAAAGAAAAGGAAAAAGAGGATGAGGTGGTTCAGTTGGGTGGTAGGTCCAGGAGTGAGGTGTATGTCTGTTTTGAGAGCCCTTTGGGGGCGCATTTAAAGAAAGAGGTGCGAAAAATTTTTGGGAAAGGGGAGTATGTGGAAATGTTTTCGTTGCTCCCGTTAGAAAAGTTTGATCTTGATAAGGTTAAACCTAGTGATTCGAAGAAAGAAAAGGAGGAGGAAGAAAAACGTAGGTACCACTTTATTCCAAGGACATTTGCAAGTTGGCTACAGGCCTTTGCAATTTTAGCAAGTGTTATTGGGGAAAAGGAGCCGAAGCATTGTTCAGCTCTTTATATGGATGCAATAGGTGAGGCACATAGGGTTTATGGGGGTTTGGCTCAGATATGATGAGCAGCTTAGACAAAGCAAGGCTATGAGAACGGGCATGCATTGGGATCACAAGGATATTTCCTTATGGATGCGTTTAATGACAGCCCCCGCTTTTCTGCCCTTTCGGGGTGGTACCGGAGGTACGGGATCAGCCAGTGGATTTTCTGTGTCTCAAAGGAAAGGTTTTTGTTGGCAGTACAATGATGGGCAATGTAAGTTTGGGGGCACAAGTTTAAGCACGAGTGTTCCGGATGCGGCGGGAGTCACGGGCTCAGTAAGTGCTTTAAACGGGCAAAAGGCAAAGCAGGTGAGGGTTCTGGAAAGAGGGGGGACTCCAGTGAAGGTCGGGGTGATGCTTCCGTTTTTAAATAGATACCCAGATACGGAGGCGGCCAGGTTAATTGAGCTGGGTTTTTCTGAGGGTTTCAGGATACCATTTGATCCTGGAGCACCAAAATTTAGGCCGGGAAATTTGAAATCGGCAAGAGAACACCCTAAGGTGGTAATGGAAAAGCTGAATAATGAAGTGGCTTTGGGGCGCATGGCGGGACCGTTTCTGGATCCATCTTGGCCAGAATTGAGAATTTCCCCTTTGGATGTTGTACCCAAGCGGGAACCAAACAAGTTTCGGCTTATCCATCATTTATCTTATCCAGAAGGGGAATCAGTGAATGATGGCATCCCGGGAGAGTTATCGTCAGTGTCTTATGTTTCATTTGATAAGGCATTAGAGTTGGTAAGGGCAGCAGGGCTGGGTGCGTTGATGGCAAAATCGGATTTTGAGGCGGCGTTTTGCCTGCTTCCAGTGCATCCAGACAGTCTTCATCTGTTAGGTTGCAGGTGGGATGGAAATTTTTTTGTAGATCTTTGTTTGCCCGTGGGCTGCTCTATATCTTGTTCGTATTTTGAGGCTTTTAGTTAATTTGTTGAATGGGTGGTTCGGGACGTGTCGGGGGTCTCTTCCATAATTTACTGCCACGATGATTTATTTTGTGTTGGGCCTTCTGGCTCATTAGTGCGTTCAGTTTTGTTGGTAACGTTAAAGAAGGTGGCGGTATTGTTTGGGATCCCATTAGCCGCAGACAAGACAGGGGGCCCAGCTGTGGTGATGTGTTTTTTTTGGGTATAGAAATTGACAATGAGGCGATGGAGTGTAGGCTTCCTGAAGGAAAGTTGGTGGATTTGCAGTTGGCGGTAGCGACGGTGCGTCGGACCAAGAAAGTAAGGTTGAAGGTAGTACAGTCATTGTTGGGTAAGCTTAATTTTGCTTGCCGGATAATGCCGATGGGCAAGGTGTTTTCCAGGCGTTTGTCGGTGACGTTGGGAGAAAAATCGTCGCTGCATCATTTTGTTCGCATTATTCAGGAGATCAAGGTGGATCTGGCGGTTTGGGACTCCTTTCTGGTGTTATATAATGGTCATACGCTGTGGATGGACAAAGTGGTGTCCATTGAGCACTTGCAGCTTTACACGGATGCTGCTGGATCATTGGGTTTTGGAGCGTTTATTCAGGGACATTGGTGCGTAGGTCCTTGGCCGGTGTCGTGGTAGGAAGCAGGTTTGGTAAAAAAAACTTGTCCTTGTTGGAATTATTCCCAATTGTAATGGCCCTGTAGTTGTGGGAAGAAGGTTTATTTTTATTGTGATAACCTGTCGGTGGTTCATGCAATAAATTCATTGTCGGCAAAATCTCCTCCTGTAATGGTATGCCTACGTCACTTTGTGTTGCGATATTTCGCCAGCTGATACCATGGACAGACGAAGTGGGAACGAAATGTCCCAATGTTCTGTGGAATCTAGTCAAGGTGTAGTTTTCGATTTAATTAACAATTCAGTGACGGAGGCTACGTGGAATCGGTATCAAAAAGTATGGCTAGAGTGGGAAGCTTTGATTGCGTGCACGGAGGTGGATGCTTCTGATAAGGATAGGTTGTGTTTAGTGTTATCCTTTTTAGGACTAGATTTAGTTTTGGGTAGATCGGTCTCCGCAATGTCGCAGAGATTAGCGGCTTTGGAATTTCTGTTTAAGTTACAGGGTGTGAAGGATGTCACAAAGGACTTTTTGGTGAATCAGGCCATGAAGGGTTTTTGGAAAGGCGCGGTTAGTCAAGATAGAAGGAGGCCAGTCTCTTTTGCGCTGTTGAACAAGTTGTTGGGTTGTGTGCAGTCTGTTTGTTATTACCGTTATGAGATAGCGCTGTTTTCGGTGACTTTTGTGTTAGCCTTTTTTGGTGCATTTCGCATCAGCTAACTAGTTAGTCCTTCACGTATGGTGAAAGGGGGTTTGCGTTTGGGTGACGTTCGTTTGTTGGATGATAGGGTGGAATGTGTGTTGAGACATTCTAAGGCGGATCAATATGGGAGAGGTAGGCCGGTGGTATTGCATGCTATTCCTGGTCATGTGGCCTTCCCGATTGCTGTAGTAAGGAATTTTATGGCTGTTCGTAGTGGAACGCCGGGTGTGTTCTTAAGACATGCGGACAGATTTGCGCTGTCTCGGTACCAAGTTGTGTCAGTTTTAAGCATTGTTTAATGATGATGGGGAAAAGCCGGAAGAGTATGGGTCTCATTCACTCCGCATTGGTGCGGCAACGGAGGCTTCTCATTGGGGCCTAGGTGATGATATGGTTCGGTGTATAGGTCGTTGGGAATCAGCATGTTTTCGCTTATATGTCCGCCCGCACTTTGTAGCTGTATAAGGTTGAATTAGGGCTGTAGCTGTTTCTTATTATGGTGATATTTATGTCTGTTAATGGGGTGATTGTTTTGTTTTGTTATAGGTGTATGTTTGATTTGGATCCTTGGTCATTCTTACGTGTTTTGGAGTGCGTTATGGGCTGATGTTCGCATGGATGATCAGCAGCTCGCGCAGGATCGGTCCACGACGCTGATCAGGTGGCTGGGTATCCACGTTATGACCTGACGTAGAGTTTTGCCGGAGGTGGCATACTATTGTAGGGTGGATCAACCGCCGAATGTACTGGTGTTACATGTTGGAGGAAGTGACCTTGGGATCAGATCATCACGGGAACTGATTAGAGATATTAAGTTCGATATGATACGGTTGTGGTCGGCGTATCCAGGAATCGTAATTGTTTGGTCGGACATTGTTGCTCGGCTAAACTGGAGGTACGCAAAATCGTACCTCCAGTTTAAGACTAGGATTAAGGTTAACAAAACGGTGGCTCGTTTCGTGGCAAGGAATGGTGGGGTGGTGGTAAGGCATAAGGATTTGGAGGTGCCTTCCAGGGAGCACTTGAGATCGAACGTTGTGCATCTAAATGATTTTGGGATGGATCTATGGTCTTTGACCTTAAGAGAGGGTATTGAGCATACTTTAGGTGTGTGGCAGGCCCAGGCCACGTAAGGTGTCACGTGTCCGACGCTGTGGCGGGGGATAGGCATGGTTCAGAAGCTGGTATTAAAAATGTTTGTTGTGGTGGGAAGTCACTATTGGAGTATAGTGGCTTCTGTTACTGGTCTAGGTAACTTGCGGGTGTTGGTCCTGCAAATGGTAGGGGTATTAATTACGGGATATTAATACCTCATTCCTGGGCTGGTGTGTTGCTGCCGGGGATATTCTTTGGGGGTGTTTCTGCATCAGACTTATCTTTGGTCATTAGTATGTATATGTAATGTTTATATATTTATGGTTATATATATTGTTATGATGTTCTGTTGCGCCATTGTTGTGGTGCCCCAGATTGTGTGTATTGTATAATAAAAGGCTGCTGTGGCCATTTAACCCATGTCGTGTGTTTCTTTAAAGGGAGGTTAATATAAAGGGTGGGCAAGATCTGGAACGACCAGAAATCCCTTCTTGAATTGTCAAGCCTACAACCTGTATTTTGGATGCAGAATAAATCGGAAAAAAATTTGGGCTCCACACATATGCGGCAATAGATGTGTGTCACATCTCACCCAGTGGTTACATGGGTAGAGGCAATCTATTCTTTCTGCAGTCCAACTTGATCTGTAGAGAGGCAACCGATCACACTACCAACTGCTATTTCTGTATGGTGCCCCCCCATTAGGAATGGAGTGGACTTTACGGGATCCTAACCTTCCATCTGCTACATCTTCAGTACCACATACAGAAGAACTGCTGGCTCCAAAAGCAGCGGAAACATTGTCAGTCGAGTCAAGTGAGGAAGAAGTGCCACACTCGGTGTCATCAACCACCTTCCTCTCACGACCCAGGCCTTCTGTCAGTAACCTCAACTGAACCTTATAACACAAAGTGAACTGAACCATCTTGTTAGAGATATGGATCTGCCCAAGGGTCAGGCTGAGCTCTTAGGCTCCTGGCTACGGCAGTGGAATCTCCTAGCAGGCGATGTTCGGATTTCTTTGTTCTACAACCGTGATAAATATATTGTCCAATACTTCTTCATGGAGGACGATCTCGTAGCATGCAACAACATCAACAGTTTAATGGAAGCTCTGAAGATAAGTCATAATCCAGAGGAATGGAGGCTCTCCATTGATGAGTCCAAAACAAGCGTAAATGCCGTCTTGCTCCATGATGGCAATGTGCTACCTTCAATTCCAGTGGATTATGCCGTCCACATGAAAGAAACCTATGACAACATGAAACAGCTTTTGAGGAGCCTGAACTATGGGTGGCCCCTCTGTGGTAACTTAAAGATGGTTGCCCTCTCATTTGGTCTCCAGGGTGGATACACATAGTACTACTGCTGTCTGTGTGAGTGGCATAGTCGTGCAAGAGAATATCACCACAATAAAAGAGACTGGTCTCTCCGACATTCACTTCAGCCAGGAAAGAGTAAAAATGTCCCGAATCCAGCCCTTGTGGAGCCACATAAGATTTTGCTACCACCATTTTATTGAACTTCAGATTCATAAGCTTCATCAAGATAATGAGTTTCTCCACTTGTTGCAGGGCGAGGAAAAGGCTGCATGGGTCACATTCACATTAGTGTAACTCATTTTCTGGGAAACTCAAGTGCAGATAACTATAAAGAGTTGGTGGAAAATCTCCTCAAATCTTATAAGGATCTTGGCTGTAATGTTCTTAAATATTAATTTCTTACATTTGCATCTAGACTTGCATCTAAATTTGTCTTTCTCTATTGCCCTTGAAGTGACCTTTTAGTATTAAAACTATTAGATCTTTCATACAATGTCCCCGGCCAGAGAAATGTTTCCCCACAGGGGTGTCCAGTTCATTCTTAATTGTGTGTCTGTGTAAATTCATTCTCATTTGCAGTTTTTGCATTGTTTCTCCAATATAAACTCCTTCCGGGCAACTTGTACATTGTATCATGTCACCACATTGGAGGAGAAAGAAAAATTTGGGAATTCAAATTGATAAGGATGTTCAATTCACTGACAACAGGTCTCAATCTAACACCTGGGTTTATGACTCACTACATGGACACAATGCACACCTCCAGATAATTAAACATTCCCAAGGCCTCTCATTTTGCAACTAAAAAACCCTAATTTGATCTCCCTAACTTATCAGTAGGAGGCATCACAACTTACACCTCATGAACAAATGTCTTGTTGTAGCATCTCTCAAATGTTGTGCCTTTTGTCTTATGAATTCATTTGTAATCTTGTCTGACGAAGGAGTCTCTGTGCTCTGAAAGCTTGCGTATATATATATCTTTCTGGTTAGCCAATAAAGGTATAACTCTGAGAATACTTTTGTTATTTTTGGCATAAAAGTATTTACATGGATGTCATAGAAAATATTAAGAATTTCTCACAAACCGCTCTTCACCCCTCACTTATCAACCATCTGTCAGAGTAAAAGAAGCTCTCCATGCAAATCACAGCACACACAGGAGAGGTGGCAAACTCAATTGTCCATTCCAATTAACATACAAATGTATTTCCTAGTGGCACAGGCCTGTGATAAATAGACACCTCAGCATATGGGCAGAGATTGAAAGAAAGAGGATGCAGCTCGTTTAAGCTTTAAAGGAATTCAGTCACACTACTCACAATAGCCAGGGCAGTCTTGCCGGCACCGACCTGAAATATGGAATATCGGAAGTTCTATACTTCCGATAATAATAGGACACATAAATTTAGTGGCAGGGTCAGCTAAGGAACAATTCATAATTTTCCGAATCTGTACGCCCTTCCGATGAGCTATAATGCAAAAGTACACATGTAACCAACTGCAGTCACGTCATGTCTAGTCTCTAAAGAAAGGTAAAATTGTAATAAAAAATAGGGAGTCATTTGTGAGCTTATGCGATCAACCAGCAAGAAGTTATCGTAGAAGTTAAAGTTTTTAATAAAAAAAGAAGGGTGGAGCCCCGCCCACGTGAGGTCATCACAGGGGGGAGCGTGGGCAGATCCCCCCTTCGGCATAAAAGATCCAGCTGAAGATGGGTCCATACTCATGTTGGAAGTTACACATTTATGTGTAGCATGGGTCCCGTTCGATAACCGCCAGAATTGGAGTGCTTCCCTCCAGCTAAACTGAATCGTCTCTGCGATCAGTCTAGTAAGTTTATTCTTTAATCCCATTTATTTTGTGTAACTGTATATTCTGTACTGTATTGTCTCCCTTTGTAAAACCTTTTGTATATTTTTCATAAACACTGCCTCCCTTTTGGATTAAATATAACATTTAATAGTCCTGTTTCTTTTGTCCTGTTATCGTTCCTACCCCGAAGCCATACGCTACCAGAAAGCAGGCGTCCGAGGGGGCAGCAGAGAGCTGTTAGCTCAAGAGATCACAGTGGGTGGTCTCTGTGAGTAATCGGGATCCTGTGAATCCCTGACACTGGACGTAGTGAACGACCATTCTGCCATCCAATCTAGTAATGGGGCGTGCTGAGCTGTTAGTGCCTGGAGTGACAGTCTAGCCGTCCAATCAGGACCAGGATGTGATGGGACTTCATCCATGTGTCTCTTGTCCAGAATAATTTACCTGGCTATTTAACCAGCTCTCGGCCTTAGATCGCTGCCAATTGGAGCTTAGCTCATGAGGTGTGCGCTTGTTCTGTGCTCCTTGTCTGGTATTCTGATCTTTGCTGCTCAACCTGGGATTTGTCTTGACCATCCTTTTACCTTGCCCTTTTTTTCGTGATCCGCTACCTTGTTAGAATATTGACCTCGGATTGTTTCCTGACTATGCCTTTTTCTCACCCCTCGGTCTATGACTACTCTCTTGACTTTTGACCTTGAACCTCTTGACTACCTTGACTACTCATGGCTTATCTATGAGTAGTGACTAGTGTCACATTACAAGTGGCCTAACCTTTTTTTTCCACCAGTATGTATCCTATTTATACACTGTGCGATCAGATGACAAATTTGACCCAGATGGTTCAGGATCTGGTCAGGGAGCACCAGAGACTTGAAATGTTGCAGTGCCAATTGCAGGGTCAGTTTTCTAGTGTGATGGATGCTTCCCAGAGCCCTCCACTGCCTGCAGTAGGTTTTACGCCTGTATCTTCTGATGTGCAGTTAGTTTATCCCCAACCAGTAATGACCCTCCCTGATAAATTTTCGGAGAAGAAAAAACTGTTTAGGCGGTCAGTGAGACCTGTAGGCTATATTTTACCTTGCGACCCCGGCCATCAGGGAATGAGTCCAAGCGGGTGGTAATAATCATGTCCTTACTGCGAGGGGGTCCTCAGACTTGGGCATTTTCTTCTGCCTACCACCCTGAAACCAACGATAAGACATAAAGGACAAACTAATCGTTGGAACAAATTTTAAGGTGTTGCGTTGCTGTTCAGCAGGAGGACTGGTCCTCATCTTTGCCTCTTGCTGGGTTCACCTTTAACAGTTGGGTCAAACAGCCCACTGCAACCTCGCCTTCCTTTTGTAATTATGGTTTTCATCCCCATTTTGGTGAATTTTCTGAGATGAGTTCTAGGTGTCCTAGAGTTGAGGTTACCATACAGAAACTTAGGGATGCCTGGAGGGAGGTTCAGAAGAATATTGGGGTGGCTCAGCGTTGCCAAAAATGGAAGGAACGATTGCAAAACAGAAGAAACAGCTATTAAATTTTATATTTAATCCAAAAGAAAGGCAGTGTTTATGAAAAATATACAAAAGATTTTACAAGGGGGAATTGTTAGAACCTTGCTCTTAGGTTTTTTCCTTTGCTGGTCACATGACCTTGTTGGCCTATTTAGTCCTGCTCCGCCCTTCTGGCTTTGCTGGACTTCATTGTATTACTACTCTTTAGCTAGCCTGTGCTCAGTATCTAACTCTGTTAGTTTGCTTGGTCTCCGGACCTCTGTGTTCTATATATATTGTTTGTTCGTCTGTCTGCTACTATTTCTGTTAGGAGGTGTCCCTTTTTCCTCCCAGTCCTTAGTACTTGTAGGGATTCCTTCCCCACATCTATAGGTCTCCGTACAGACTAGCTGAGGACTTTAGCAGGTCTGATCGCAGGATCAGGTCCCCTGTTACATCGTAGGGATCAAGCTGAGTTCTATCGTAGGGACAGATCTCCTCTCTTTCCTTAGCTCTGGTAGCAGAACATAACAGTAAGTCCAGCCTGCAAATTCTCTAAGGAAAGATTTTTCTGTCCCATCATGGTGTCGGTTCAGGATTTGGCTCATCGCCTGCAGGGACTCTCTCTGGAGGTGACCGAGCTCCGTCAGCACGTGAGTAACTGTCCTGGAGCACATTTCTTGGAGCCTAAGGTACGTTTGCCGGATTTATTTTTTGGTGAACACCGAGAATTTTTTTCATTTAAAAATGCTTGCTTATTGTATTTTCGTTTGAGACCCAGGTCCTCTGGGGATGAATCCCAGCGCATAGGGTTCATAATGTCACTTTTGCGCAAGGAGCCTCAGGAGTGGGCCTTTTCTTTGCAACCTAGTGATACATGCTTTAGATCAGTAGATAGTTTTTTTTTCTGCTTTGGGGCTATTATATGATGATCCTGACCGTGTCTCATCAGCTGAGACTGAGTTAAGACGTTTGAGACAGGGATCAGGTAATGTGGAAAAATATTGTACACATTTCCGTCGGTGGTCTACTCAAACAGGGTGGAACGATTCTGCTCTGAAGAGTCTGTTTCTTGCTGGGCTCAGTGAAAGGGTAAAAGACCTGCTAATTGCTTATCCTACACCTGAAGATTTGCAACAGGCTATGCAATTAGCTATACGGGTGGATAGGAGACTGCGTGCAAGGGTTAATGAGAGCAAATCCTCTGCTATGTCAGTTTCTGGTTATGAGAATGTGTGTACTAACAGTGGTGAACCGATGGAGATTGGATCGGTGGCACCTCGCTCTCAAGAAAAAGACCGTAGAGTTTCTGAAGGCTTGTGTTTCTATTGCGGAAATTCTGGTCATTTTATTAAAAGCTGTGAGCTTCGTATGAAGAAAGAAAAAAAAATGGTCAGTCATGCCCGTATTGCCTGTTTAAATTCCAAGGGTGTATTTTTAGCTGCTTCCACTATGGCTCAGAAAAAATTAATGGAATTTCGGGTGTTTGTTGATTGTGGGTCTACTCTGAATGTAATTGATGGGGGATTCTTGGAAAGACTCAATTTAAAACCCGAACCTTTGTCATCCCCCATTGCTGTGGTTTCTGTGGATGGCTCCCCTTTGAAGAATATTACTCTCAAGGTCTGTGAATTTCCTCTCACTATTAATGGTGTTCACCATGAGAAATTGGATTTGGTAGTCTTGAATAACTTGCCTTCTCCGGTGGTCTTGGGATTGCCCTGGTTAAAATTTCACAATCCTGTACTGGATTGGTCTACCAGTGAAATTAAATCCTGGAGCCATAAATGTTATGACAAGTGTTGTAACGGGCGTATTGCAGCTGTGGATAGGGGGGAATTGCCTTTTCCTATTCAGGATTTTTGGAGAGTTTTTTCTGAGAGGGAATCGCAGGTTTTGCCTCCCCATAGAGACTATGATTGTTCTATTGAATTTGTCCCTGGAGCGACTCTTCCTAAAAGTCGTTTATTTAACCTTACTATTCCTGAGAGGAAGGCTTTGGAGGAATACATACAGACAAGTTTGGCCGCCGGTCACATTAGGCCCTCTAAGTCTCCTGTGGCTGTTGGATTTTTTTTTGTAAAAAAAAAGGACGGCGGTTTACGTCCTTGTCTGGATTTTCGTGAGATTAACAAAATTACTGTACGCAATCCTTACCCACTGCCATTGATTCCTGATCTGTTTAACCAGTTAGTGGGGGCCGAGTGGTTCTCTAAAATTGACCTTAAGGGGGCATGAAGGAGGGTGATGAATGGAAGACTGCTTTTAACACTCCTGTGGGTCATTTTGAGAATCTGGTTATGCCTTTTGGTCTTACTAATGCTCCTGCATTTTTTCAGAATCTTATTAATGACATCCTTAGACCTTTGATCGGCAAAAAATGTGGTTGTGTATTTGGATGACATTTTGATTTATTCGCCGGATCTGGAGTCTCATTGGCGGAGCGTACGTGAGGTATTACAGTTATTAATGGACAATTCGCTTTTTGCTAAGCTGGAGAAATGTGAGTTCACTGTACAGAGAATTAGTTTTTTGGGCTACATTATCTCCAGTGAAGGTTTTGAGATGGATCCGGTTAAGGTTCAGGCTGTGCAGGAATGGCCTAGGCCTATTGGTTTGAAATCGATACAGAGGTTTTTGGGTTTCGCCAATTACTACAGAAAATTCATAAAAAAAATTTCTATTATTGTCAAACCTCTGACCGATCTCACCAGGAAAGGTGCTGATGCGGTTCAGTGGTCTTCTGAGGCCATTGAAGCTTTTGTGTATCTCAAGGAGAGGTTCACCTCTGCTCCCATCCTTATGCAGCCTGATGTGACTAAGCCGTTTTTGGTTGAGGTTGATGCTTCCTCTGTGGGGGTTGGCGCAGTATTGTCTCAAGATAACGGGGATGGAGTACATCCCTGTGCCTTTTTTTCAAAAAATTTTCGGAGACTGAACTGAATTACGATATTGGTAATCGGGAATTATTGGCTATTAAACTCGCATTTGAACACTGGCGTCACCTCTTGGAAGGTGCTGAATTTCCCGTTCAGGTTTTTACGGATCATAAAAATCTGATATATCTTGATGCTGCCAAGCGCCTGAATGCCCGTCAGGCTAGGTGGGCACTGTTTTTCTCGCGGTTTAATTTTTCCGTTACTTACATCCCAGGTACTAAGAATGTTAAGGCGGATGCCTTGTCTCGCAGTTTTTCTCCCACAGTCGGTGCTGAGAAAGAGGAGAACATTTTACAAGAAGGTGTTGTGATAGCTGCTTTGGACTCCGTTTTGGAAGATGAGATTCTTAAAGCACAGGAGAATGCCCCATCTAACACTCCTCATGGGAGGTTGTTTGTGCCTGGGACCTTTAGGAGAGATTTGTTTGTTGAGTGTCACGAATCTCGGTTGGCAGGTCATCCCGGAATCTCTGAGACCAAGAGACTGGTGGGTCGCAGTTTTTGGTGGCCTGGATGGCAGAAGGAAGTCATTAAGTGGGTGCGTCAATGTACTATATTATGTGCTAGATCTAAGTCCTCACATACTCCTGCTGCGGGGTTACTTTGTCCTTTGGAGGTTCCCAGTGCTCCTTGGACACATTTAGCTATGGACTTTATAACTGACCTTCTCCCCTCTGAGGGTTTTACTGTCATCTGGGTGGTCATGGACCGTTTTAGCAAGATGTGTCACTTGGTTCCCTTCGTCAAACTGCCCTGCGCTAAAACTCTCGCTAAGGCCTTTGTCAAGGAAATTGTCAGACTTCATGGCGTTCCTACTGACATTGTTTCTGATAGGGGTCCTCAGTTCGTGGCTCGTTTTTGGCGTGCCTTTTGTGACAGGTTGGGAGTTCATCTGTCATTCTCGTCCGGATATCATCCTGAATCTAATGGCCAGACAGAAAGGAAAAACCAGGATGTTGAGCAGTTCTTGCGTTGTTTTGTGGCAGACAATCAAGAGGGGTGGTCTGAGTTTCTGCCACTTGCTGAATTTGCTCTGAACAATCATACATCTTCTTCTGCTGGTTGTTCGCCTTTTTTTTGTTGTTCTGGGAGACATCCGTCGTTTGGGTCGTTCTCCAAGTTGGGATCTGCCGTGCCTGAGGAGGAGAATTTTTCCGCCGATTTGGAGAGAGTTTGGACGGATGTGCGTGGTAATCTTCAGGAGGCCAACAGAAAATCTAAAGACTACTTTGATAGGAAACGACAGGAGGTTTTGTTCGCTGTTGGTGACATGGTTTGGTTGTCCTCTAGGAATCTGCGGTTGAGGATTCCTTCTAAGAAATTGGGTCCCAAGTTTGTAGGGCCCTTTAAGGTGCTTCAGGTTGTCAACCAATCTGCTGTTAGGTTGGAGGTTCCTACCTCCTGGAGAATTAATCCGGTGTTTCATGTCTCTCTGTTGAAAAAAGCTGTTGTGTCGGATTGTGACGCCTCTGCCACTGTTCCTCCGGTGGTGGAGGATGGGGAATATGAAATTTCTCGCATCCTTAACTCTAGACGGTATAGAGGTAGTTTGCAGTATCTTGTGGCCTGGAAAGGTTTCGGTCCCGAGGATAACTCTTGGGTGAGGTCGGATGATGTTTCCGCATCCAGACTTATCAGAGCGTTTCACAGGAGATTTCCTGATAAGCCTGGTCCTAGGGGATCCGGAGGATCCTCTTAGAAGGGGGGGTACTGTTAGAACCTTGCTCTTAGGTTTTTTTTCTATTGCTGGTCACATGACCTTGTTGGCTTATTTAGTCCTGCTCCGCCCTTCTGGCTTTGCTGGACTTCATTGTATAACTACTTTCTAGCTAGCATGTGCTCTGTATCTAACTCTGTTAGTTTGCTTGGTCTACGGACCTCTGAGTTCTATATATTTTGTTTGTTCGTCTGTCTGCTACTATTTCTGTTAGGAGGTGTCCCTTTTTCCTCCCAGTCCTTAGTACTTGTAGGGATTCCTTCCCCACATCTATAGGTCTCCGTACAGACTAGTTTAGGACTTTAGCAGGTCTGATCGCAGGATCAGGTCCCCTGTTACATCGTAGGGATAAAGCTGAGTTCTATCGTAGGGACAGATCTCCTCTCTTTCCTTAGCTCTGGTAGCAGAACATAACAGGAATACAATAAAGAGTATACAGTGACACAAAATAAAGGGATTAATAAAAGACTTACTAGACAGATCACAGAGACGATTCAGTTTAGCTGGAGGAAAGCACCCCAATTGATTTGGCTGTTATAGAACGGGACCCCTGCTTACACATAAATATGTATCTCCCGGCATAGAGTATAAATCCATATTCAGCTGGATCTTTTATGGCGAAGGGGGGCCCTGCCCACACACTCCCCTGTGATGACCTCATGTGAGCAGGTTTCCGTCCTTCATGGTTTTTATTAAATCTCTAACTTCTGCGATAACTGCACGCTGGTCGATCGCAGAAGTCAGCAAGTGATGCCTTTTTTTTTTTTTATCACAAACTTATCTTTCTTTAGAGACCAGACATGATCTGGCTGCTGTCCGCTATTTTTGTACTTTTGCGATATAGCTCACTGGCAGGGCATACAGATACAGAAAAATATGCGTATTGCTCCTTAGCTAACCATGCCGCTAAAACTATGTGTCCCATTGCGATCGGAATTATAGAACTTCCGATATTCCATATTTCATGTTGGTGCCCTAGCTATTGTGCGGGGTGATGTAGATTTTAACGGGTGAAAAACGAGGAGATTAGTGTGAATAACAGAAGATAGGAAGAGCAGGGAATAAGCGAAAAAGAAGAATGAGGTTATATGCACATGATCAGGATTTGCTTGCACAAATTTCTGCAGCGTTTTTGATGTGTTTTTGCCTGCGGATTTGAATTGCGTTTTTTCCAATGAATTGTATAGGAAAAACGCACAAAGAATGGACATGCTGCTTCTTTTAACGCACATGAAATTACAAAAAAAAAATCATGTGCCCAGATCTCCCAAAATCCCATAGAAAATGCTGGGATAAGGTTTGCAATGCATTTTTGGGGGCCACAAGGGGCACAACCCAAGGGACCTTCTTCTAATTGTGGGGCGATGGTTGTCTGGCAGGGACAGTGTGACTGCTGTCTCAGTAGTCAGTCGGGTTTCTGGTCCTTTCTATAGTGACAGATGGCTGAGCAGACACCTCTCCAAGATGGGATCTAACAGCAGCGACCGATAGGTGTTCACTCTGTGAGGAATACTGGCAGGGGCAAAAGAAAGCACAGGGCCTCAGCATCAGGTAGGGGCCCCAGCATTAGGAGGGGCCCCAGTGTTAGGAAGGGGTCCCAGTGTTAGGAGAGGGTCCCAGTGTTAGGAAGGGGGCCCCAGCATCAGGAATGGGGCCCCAGTGTTAGGAGAGGGCCTCAGCATCAGGAAAGGGGCCCCAGCGTTAGGAGGGGCCCCAGCATTAGGAGAGGGTCCCAGCGTTAGGAAGGGCCCCAGCATTAGGAGAGGGTCCCAGTGTTAGAAGAGAGGCCCAGCATCAGAAAGACGGCCCTGTGTCAGGAGGAGGGCTCAGTGTCAGGAGGAGAGGACCAATGTCAGGAGGGAGGCACCATCATCAGGAGATGGGCTCAGTGTCAGGAAGGGGTCCCAGTGTTAGGAGGAGCCACAGTGTTAGGAGAGGGTCCCATAGTTAGGAGGGGGGCCTCAGCATCAGGAAGGGGGGCTCAGAGTTAGGAGGGGGTCCTCAGCATCAGGAAGGGGTCCCAGCCTTAGCAGAGGGCCTCATCATCGGGAAGGAGGCCCCAGTGTTAGGAGAGGGCCTCAGCATCAGGAAGGGGGGCCCAGCATTAGGAGGGGCCTTATCATTAGGAGAGGGTCCCAGCGTTAGGAGGGGGGCCTTAGCATCAGGAAGGGGGTCCCAGCATTAGGAGAAGGGGACCAATGTCAGGAGGGAGGCCCAGCATCAGAAAGACGGCCCTGTGTCAGGAGGAGGGCTCAGTGTCAGGAGGAGAGGACCAATGTCAGGAGGGAGGCACCATCATCAGGAGATGGGCTCAGTGTCAGGAAGGGGTCCCAGTGTTAGGAGGAGCCACAGTGTTAGGAGAGGGTCCCATAGTTAGGAGGGGGGCCTCAGCATCAGGAAGGGGGGCTCAGAGTTAGGAGGGGGGCCTCAGCATCAGGAAGGGGTCCCAGCCTTAGCAGAGGGCCTCAGCATCGGGAAGGAGGCCCCAGTGTTAGGAGAGGGCCTCAGCATCAGGAAGGGGGGCCCAGCATTAGGAGGGGCCCTATCATTAGGAGAGGGTCCCAGCGTTAGGAGGGGGGCCTTAGCATCAGGAAGGGGGTCCCAGCATTAGGAGAAGGGGACCAATGTCAGGAGGGAGGCCCAGCGTCAGAAAGAGGGTCCTGTGTCAGGAAGACGGCCCTGTGTCAGGAAGGGGGCCCAAGCGTTAGGAGGAGCCCAGCGTTAGGAGAGGATCCCAGCCTTAGGAGGGAGGCCCAGCATCAGAAAGACGGCCTTGTGTCAGGAGGGGGGCTCAGTGTCAGGAGGAGAGGACCAATGTCATGAGGGAGGCATCAGGAGATGGACTCAATGTCAGGAGGGGGTCCCAGTGTTAGGAGGAGCCTCAGTGTTAGGAAAGGGTCCCAGAGTTAGGAGGGGGGCCTCAGCATCAGCAAGGGGGGCCCAGCGTTAGGAGGTGGGGACCAATGTCAGGAGGGAGGCCCAGCATCAGAAAGAGGACCCTGTGTCAGGAGGGGGGCCCTGTGTCAGGAAGGGGGCCCCAGCGTTAGGAGAGGGTCCCAGCGTTAGGAAGGGGGCCCCAGTATCAGGAAGGGGGCCCAGCATTATGAGGAGGGGACCAATGTCAGGAGGGAGGCTCAGCATCAGAAAGAGGGTGTAGTGCCGGCGTCCCTGCCCTCTGCTAGGCAGGGACGCTGTTCCCCTCACCGCTCTGCTCCGTGCCCGGCGTCCCTCTCCCGCTCTGCTGGCAGCGCGCGCTCCTTTCCGGCCACTGTGCTTAGGGCGCGCGCGCGCGCGCCCTCCCTCCCTCTTAAAGGGGCCGCGCGCGCCGTCCTAAGGAGTCCCCGGCCAATGGCCGGAGGACTTTACCATATATAAGGCACCTCCTCCAAAATGGAGGTGCCCGAGCAATGTTGTTGCACCGTTCTACTCTGCTTCAGCCCTCAGGTCCCGTTGCCAGTTACCTGCCAGTTACCTGCCAGATTCCTGCCAGCTTGCTGTCCTAATCCTGCCTGATTTCCTGTTACCTGCCTGCCTGAGGTCCGACGGTCTGCCTTACAACTCCGGTCAGTCTGTCTAAGGACCAACTTGCCCGCTCACCTGGGAGCGCACATCAGCTACCTGCCTGCTTGCCTGAGGTCCGACGGTCTGCCTTACAACTCCGGTCAGTCTGTCTATGGACCAGCTTGCCCGCTCACCTGGGAGCGCTTCTCCGCTACCTGCCTGCTTGCCTGCCCGGAGGCTCCGCTGTCACGTGCTGTGACCACCAGCTATTCCAGACTCTTGCCCGCTCACCTGGGAGCGCTTCTCCACTACCTGCCTGCTTGCCTGCCCGGGGGTTCCGCTGTCACGTGCTGGGACCACCAGCTATTCCAGAGACTCTTGCCCGCTCACCTGGGAGCGCTTCTCCGCTACCTGCCTGCTTGCCTACCTGGAGGCTCCGCCGTCACGTGCTGTGACCACCTGCTATTCCAGAGACTCTCGCTTGCTCACCTGGGAGCACACATCCTCCATCTGCCTTGCTAGCCTACCTGGAGGTTCAGCCATCACAGGTCGTACCTACCCTTTACCTAGAGACTGCCCCGGTCACTTGCCGTGACCTCCAGCCCGTTCTTCCAGAGACTGCCCCGGTCACTTGCCGTGACCTCCAGCCCGTTCTTCCAGAGACTGCCCTGATCACTTGCCGTGACCTCCTGCCCGTACACCCAGAGACTGTCCCGGTCACCTGCTGTGACTGCCTGCCTGGTCGCCACCCGCTCCCTTACAAGGACCGCTCCCTTGTATAGTAGCCCAGAGGTTCCGCCTCCCAGACCCGTTACAGTTTGCTCGGGCCATGGAACCCGGTGGCACCCAAGCTCCCTCGCTCTCGGACCTGTGTCATGAACTGTCCCGTCAAAGGTCCCAACAGGAGTCCATCCTGGGTCACCTGCGGAATGTCAATACTCGCCTGGACACTCTGACTGTTCCACCAACAACCTCCGCCAGTGCCATGTCTCGCAATCCGGCAGCTCCGCTGTCCACTAACACCATGATATCCTACCCCGGACCTCGGCTTTCTGCACCTCCTCGCTTCGGAGGCGACTCAGCCCAGGCTCGGGGCTTCATAAATCAGTGCACCCTGCACTTTGAACTATTGTCCCACCAGTTTAACTCCGACCGAGCCAAAATTGCATTCATCATGTCCCATCTCACCGGGGAGGCCCTGGCCTGGCTAAATCCTCTATGGGAGAGAGGAGACCCCCTGGTGTCCAACTTGCCTGCTTTTCTCACGGCCTTCCGGAAAGTCTTCGACGAACCCGGACGGAAGACCTCATCCGCATCATCGTTGCTACGCCTCCGTCAGGAAAGTCTCACCGTGGGCCAATATGCCATACGGTTCCGTACCCTTGCCTCGGAGCTGGCCTGGGATAACGACGCTCTGGTTTCCGTCTTCTGGGAGGGTCTGTCCGGCCGTATTAAAGATGAACTTGCCGGTCGGGACATTCCTACCACTCTCGATGACTTAATAACTCTTGCCACCCGGATTGACCTACGGTTCCAGGAGCGTGCCAGAGAGGTCACCCGTGAGAGGAGGTTACCACGTCTAGCTCCTACTTTTCAGAAACCCGTCACTCCTTCTGTCTCTAACCAGGTACACCCTCCTGAGCCTATGCAGGTCGACCAGACCAAGATGGTCAAGACCCGTCAGGACTTACGCCGTGCCGAGGGGACCTGCTTCTACTGTGGCAGTAAGGAGCACCGGATCGTGCCTGCCCGGAGACTTCGGGAAACGCCTGTGTCTAGGTTCGCTCAGAGAGGTCCACCTAGACAAGAATAAATCCTCTCCATCCCTGCTGTTGTCAGTTTCAATCGTCTACGGGGAGAACCGTTATTTCGAACTAGCCCAACTGGACTCTGGAGCAGCCGGGAATCTTATTTCACAGTCCCTGGTAGAGAAATACCGCATCCCCACCAAACCTCTGGCTGTACCCTTGTCTGTTGCTGCCGTGGATGGGGGGCTCTTACCATGCCCCATCCAACTCCTCACCGAATCCATTACTCTGCAGGTGGGAATGCTGCATTCTGAAAGTATCTCCTTCCATGTTCTGCCTGGACTCTCTCACGCCCTCTTGCTAGGCCTACCTTGGCTCCAGAAACATACACCGTTCTTGACTGGCAGACCGGAGAAGTCCTTCGCTGGGGACAGGGCTGCCATAAGACCTGTCTGGTTCCCGTTCATCCCGTCCGTCCTTCTCCTACCCCAGCTAATCTACCTGGACTTCCGATTCCTTATTGGTCTTATGCTGATGTCTTTAATAAAAAGGAGGCAGAGACACTACCCCCTCATAGACCATACGACTGCCCTATCGACCTGTTACCTGGTACTTCTCCTCCCCGTGGGCGTATTTATCCATTATCCGCTGCTGAGACCCGGTCGATGTCCGAATATATTGAGGAGAATCTGGCCAGGGGATTCATCCGGAAATCTACCTCCCCGGCGGGATCAGGCTTCTTTTTCGTCAAAAAGAAGGACGGCTCTCTCCGTCCCTGTATAGACTATAGAGGCCTTAACCAGATCACGGTGAAGAATAAGTACCCCCTTCCGCTCATTCCGGAGTTATTTGATCGTCTGAGGGGGGCTAGAATCTTCACCAAACTGGACCTCCGTGGGGCGTACAACCTGGTTCGTATCCGTCAGGGGGATGAATGGAAGACGGCATTCAACACCCGGGACGGCCACTATGAATATCTGGTAATGCCCTTTGGCCTCTGTAACGCTCCTGCCGTCTTTCAAGAGTTGGTCAATGACATCTTCCGGGACCTTCTCTACTCCTGCGTAGTGGTGTACCTGGACGACATCTTGGTCTTCTCTCCGGATCTCCAGACTCACCGGAGGGATGTTCGTCAGGTCCTGCTCAGGCTCAGGCAGAACCATCTCTACGCTAAATATGAGAAGTGCCTCTTTGAGCAGACCTCGCTTCCGTTTCTGGGCTACATTATCTCTCAGACCGGCCTACAAATGGATCCTGAGAAACTGTCTGCCATCGAGAAATGGCCCCGACCAGAGGGGTTGAAGGCTATTCAACGGTTCCTGGGCTTCGCCAACTATTACCGCCTCTTCATCCCGCACTTCTCTTCCCGGACTGCCCCAATTTCCGCGCTCACCCGTAAGGGTACTAATCCCAAAGAGTGGCCGCCCGAAGCAGAGGAGGCCTTTCTTTCCCTAAAACAGGCCTTCTCTTCCGCCCCGGTGCTGCATCGCCCGGACGGCAACAAGCAGTTCTTCCTGGAAGTTGACGCCTCCTCCTCTGGAGCCGGAGCGGTACTTACTCAAAAATCATCTTCCGGGAGAATGGTAACTTGTGGCTTCTTCTCCAAACTCTTCTCCTCTTCTGAGCGCAACTATTCCATAGGAGACCGAGAGTTATTGGCCATCAAGCTGGCATTGGAGGAGTGGCGTTACCTACTCGAGGGGGCTCTTCATCCGGTAATAATTTACACTGACCACAAGAACTTGGCTTACCTCCAGCATGCCCAGAGACTTAACCCGCGCCAAGCCCGGTGGTCCTTGTTTTTTGCTCGCTTTGATTTTGTTCTTCATTTTCGCCCGGCTGACAAAAACGTCAAAGCAGACGCCTTGTCCCGATCCTTTCTGGTGTCCGATCTCGAGGAAGAACCTAAACATATCATCGATCCCGCCAGAGTATTGCAGGTGGCTCCCGTGAGTCTAAATCGTCTCCCTCCCGGTAAGACGTTTGTTTCAGTACCTGATCGGGAGAAGATCCTACACTGGGGCCATTCGTCTAAACTAGCTGGCCACGCCGGTCAGAAAAAGACCCTCCAGCTTATTGCCCGGCACTATTGGTGGCCTACCCTGCACAAGGACATAATAGACTTTGTTTCTGCCTGTGTGTCCTGCGCCCGCAACAAAGTCCCGAGACATCTGCCAGCCGGACGCCTCCTTCCGCTTCCTGTACCTGCTGCCCCCTGGCAGCATATAGCAATGGACTTTATAACTGATCTCCCCGTCTCTGCTGGTTGTACGGTCATTTGGGTGGTCGCTGACCGCTTTTCCAAGATGGCTCACTTTATTCCCCTGCTAGGCCTTCCGTCTGCACCCGAGCTGGCTAAAGACTTTATCCGCCACATCTTCCGTCTTCATGGCCTGCCCTTCCACATCGTGTCGGATCGTGGGGTACAGTTCACCTCACGTTTCTGGAGAGCCACTTGTAAACTACTAGACGTCACCCTGGACTTCTCTTCCGCTTACCACCCACAGTCCAATGGTCAAGTGGAGCGGATCAATCAGAACCTGACCAGTTACCTCCGGCACTTCGTTAATGCCCACCATTCTGACTGGGTGGATCTCCTACCATGGGCCGAGTTCTCTTATAATAATCACGAGAGCGAATCCTCCTCCAAATCCCCGTTTTTTGTAGTCTTTGGTCAGCATCCTCGGATTCCTTTTCCTGTCTCCACCTCTGTGGACAACCCGGCTGCGGAATCTCTCGTTAGCAAATTTTCCTCCATATGGGAGAGTACCCGGTCCGCACTCCTTCTGTCATCCGAGCGTATGAAAAGACACGCTGACAAAAAACGCCTGGATCCTCCACAATTTCGTCCAGGAGATAAAGTCTGGCTCTCATCTAAATATGTTCGACTCAAGATACCTTCTTACAAGTTAGGGCCTCGGTTCATCGGTCCTCTGGAGGTCATCAGTCAGATCAACCCGGTGGCCTATAAATTGAAACTCCCGGCCAACTTACGGATCCCTAACTCCTTCCATGTATCTCTCCTCAAACCCGTGGTGCTTAACTCTTTTTCCAAGTCTACAGGTACGCCTCCTGCTCCGGTTTCTGCTGAGGACGAGTTTGAGGTAGAGAACATTCTTGCCACCAAAAGGGTAAGAGGAAAGACCTTTTTCTGGTAGATTGGAAGGGGTTTGGTCCTGAGGAGAGAACGTGGGAGCCCCGGGAGAACATCCATGCCCCTCTCATCCTAGCTAAATTTCTATCTGGCCTAAAAAAGGGGGGGCCTAAAGGGGGGGGTACTGTAGTGCCGGCGTCCCTGCCCTCTGCTAGGCAGGGACGCTGTTCCCCTCACCGCTCTGCTCCGTGCCCGGCGTCCCTCTCCCGCTCTGCTGGCAGCGCGCGCTCCTTCCCGGCCACTGTGCTTAGGGCGCGCGCGCGCGCCCTCCCTCCCTCTTAAAGGGGCCGCGCGCGCCGTCCTAAGGAGTCCCCGGCCAATGGCCGGAGGACTTTACCATATATAAGGCACCTCCTCCAAAATGGAGGTGCCCGAGCAATGTTGTTGCACCGTTCTACTCTGCTTCAGCCCTCAGGTCCCGTTGCCAGTTACCTGCCAGTTACCTGCCAGATTCCTGCCAGCTTGCTGTCCTAATCCTGCCTGATTTCCTGTTACCTGCCTGCCTGCCTGAGGTCCGACGGTCTGCCTTACAACTCCGGTCAGTCTGTCTAAGGACCAACTTGCCCGCTCACCTGGGAGCGCACATCAGCTACCTGCCTGCTTGCCTGAGGTCCGACGGTCTGCCTTACAACTCCGGTCAGTCTGTCTATGGACCAGCTTGCCCGCTCACCTGGGAGCGCTTCTCCGCTACCTGCCTGCTTGCCTGCCCGGAGGCTCCGCTGTCACGTGCTGTGACCACCAGCTATTCCAGACTCTTGCCCGCTCACCTGGGAGCGCTTCTCCGCTACCTGCCTGCTTGCCTGCCCGGGGGTTCCGCTGTCACGTGCTGGGACCACCAGCTATTCCAGAGACTCTTGCCCGCTCACCTGGGAGCGCTTCTCCGCTACCTGCCTGCTTGCCTACCTGGAGGCTCCGCCGTCACGTGCTGTGACCACCTGCTATTCCAGAGACTCTCGCTTGCTCACCTGGGAGCACACATCCTCCATCTGCCTTGCTAGCCTACCTGGAGGTTCAGCCATCACAGGTCGTACCTACCCTTTACCTAGAGACTGCCCCGGTCACTTGCCGTGACCTCCAGCCCGTTCTTCCAGAGACTGCCCCGGTCACTTGCCGTGACCTCCAGCCCGTTCTTCCAGAGACTGCCCTGATCACTTGCCGTGACCTCCTGCCCGTACACCCAGAGACTGTCCCGGTCACCTGCTGTGACTGCCTGCCTGGTCGCCACCCGCTCCCTTACAAGGACCGCTCCCTTGTATAGTAGCCCAGAGGTTCCGCCTCCCAGACCCGTTACAGAGGGCCCTGTGTCAGGAAGGGGGCCCAGTGTCAGGAGGATGGGCCCAATGTCAGGAGCGAGGCCCAGCATCAGGAGGGGGGCCCAGTGTCAGGAGGAGGGGCCCAATGTCAAGAGGGAGGCCCAGCATCAAGAGGGGGCCCAGTGTCAGGAGGGGGGCCCAGTGTCAGGAGGAGGGGCCCAATGTCATGAGGGAAGCCCAGCATCAGGAGGTGGGCCCATTGTCAGTAGGGGATCCCAGTGTTGGTTGGAGGGGCCCAATGTCAGGAGGTAGGCCCAGCATCAGAAAGAGGGCCCTGTGTCAGGAGGGGGACCAATGTCAGGAGGAGGGGCCCATTGTCAGGAGGAGGGGCCCAGTGTCAGGAAGAGGGGCCCAATGTCATGAGAGAGGCCCAGCATAAGGAGGGGGACTCAGTGTCAGGAGGGAGGCACCAGCATCAGGAGGGGGACCAATGTCAGGAGGAAGGCCCGATGTCAGGAGGAGGGGTCCAAAGTCAGGAGGAGGGGCCCAGCATCAGGAGGGGGGCCCTGTGTCAGGAGGGGTTCCCAGTGTTGGTTGGAGGGGCCCAATGTCAGAAGGGAGGCCCAGCATCAGGGGGAGGGCCCAGTGTCAGGAGGGGGTACCAGTGTTGGTTGGAGGGGCCCAATGTCATCAGGGAGACCCAGCATCAGGAGGGGGACTCTGTCAGAAGGGAGGCACCAGCATCAGTGTCAGGAGGAGGGCCCAATGTCAGGAGGAGGGCCCAATGTCAGGAAAAGGGGCCCAATATCAGGAGGGGGCCCTGTGTCAGGAGGGGGCCCTATGTCAGGAGGGGAACTCAGTGTCAGGAGGGGCCCAATGTCAGGAGGAAGGGCCCACTGTCAGGAGGAGGGCCCAATGTCAGGAGGAGGGGCCCAATGTCAGGAGGAGGGGCCCAGCATCAGGAGGTGGACCCAGTGTCAGGAAGGGGTCCCAGTGTTGGTTGGAGGGGGCCCAATGTCATCAGGGAGGCCCAGCATCAGGAGGGGGACTCGGTGTCAGGAGGGAGGCACCAGCATCAGGAGGGAGGCCCTGTGTCAGCAGGGGTGCCCAGTGTCAGGAAGAGGGGCCCAATGTCAGGAGGGAGGCCCAGCATCAGGAGGTGGGCCCAGTGTTGGTTGGAGGGCCCAATGTCCGGAGGGACGCCCAGTATCAGAAAGAGGGCCCCATGTCTGGAGGGGGCTCTGTGTCAGGAGGGGGCCAAATGTCTGGAGGTGGGGCCCAATGTCAGGAGGGAGGCCCAGCATCAGGAGGGCGGCCCAGTGTCTGGAGGGGGGCCCAGTGTCAGGAAGAGGGGCCCAAGGTCAGGAGGGAGGCCCAGCATCAGGAGGTGGGCCCAGTGTTGGTTGGAGGGCCCAATGTCCGGAGGGACGCCCAGTATCAGAAAGAGGGCCCCATGTCTGGAGGGGGCTCTGTGTCAGGAGGGGGCCAAATGTCTGGAGGTGGGGCCCAGTGTCAGGAGGAGGGGCCCAGTGTCATGAGGGAGGCTCAGCATCAGGAGGGGGACTCAGTGTCAGGAGAGAAGCCCAGCATCAGGAGGGGGGCCAATGTCAGGAGGAGGGCCGATGTCAGGAGGAGGGGCCCAATGTCAGGAGGAGGGGCCCAACATCAGGAGGGGGGTCCAGTGTCAGGAAGGAGGCCCCAGCGTTAGCAGAGGGTCCCAGCATTAGGAGGGGGGTCCCAGTATCAGGAGCGGGGCCCAGCATTAGGAGGAGGGGACCAATGTCAGGAGGGAGACCCAGCATCAGGAGATGGGCTCAGTGTCAGGAGGTGGGCCCAGTGTCAGGAGGAGGGGCCCAATGTCAGGAGGGAGGCCCAGCATCAAGAGGGGGGCCCAGTGTCAGGAGGGTGTCCCAGTGTTGTTTGGAGGGGCCCAATGTCAGGATGGAGGCCCAGCATCAGAAAGAGGGCCTTGAGTCAGGAGGGGGCCCTGTGTCAGGAGGGGGCCAAATGTCAGGAGAAGGGGCCCAGTGTCAGGAGGAGGGGCCCAAGGTCATGACGAAGGCCCAGCATCAGGAGGGGTTACTCAGTGTCAGGAGGGAGGCACCAGCATCAGGAGGGGGGCCAATGTCAGGAGGAGGGCCCGATGTCAGAAGGAAGGACCCAATATCAGGAGGAGGGGCGCAGCATCAGGAGGGGGCCCTGTATCAGGAGGGGGACTCAGTGTCAGGAGGGAGGCAACAGCGTCAGGAGGGGGCCCTGTGTCAGGAGGGGGTCCCAGTGTTGGTTGGAGGGGCCCAATGTCAGAAAGGATGCCCAGCATCAGGAGGTGGGCCCAGTTTCAGGAGGGGGTCCCAGTGTTGGTTGGAGAGGCCCAATGTCATGAGAGAGGCCCAGCATCAGGAAAGAGACTCAGTGTCAGGAGGGAGGCACCAGCATCAGTGTCAGGAGGAGGGCCTAATATCAGGAGGATGGCCCAATGTCAGGAGGAGGGGCTCAGTATCAGGAGGGGGGCCCTGTGTCTGGAGAGGCCCAATGTCAGGAGGGGCCCAATGTCATTAGAAGGGGCCCAATATCAGGAGGGCGGCCCTGTGTCAGGAGAGGCCCAATGTCAGAAGGGGCCCAATGTCAGGAGAAGGGGCCCAATGTCAGGAGGGAGGCCCAATGTCAGGAGGAGGGGCCAAATGTCAGGAGGAACCAGGGGAGGAGTCCTGAGGAGTCCTGAGGAGATAATTTGCATATTCCCACTGCATTTTGGGGTAAGTGAAGAGTCTCCGCGAGCTCAAAGAACACTGGATTTTGGCTGTTGGAGCTGAAAAGAGGACATCGGTAAACCAGGGGAGGAGTCCTGAAGAGATAATTTGCATATTCCCACTGCATTTTGGGGTAAGTGAAGAGTCTCCGCGAGCTCAAAGAACACTGGATTTTGGCTGTTGGAGCTGAAAAGAGGACATCGGTAAACCAGGGGAGGAGTCCTGAGGAGATAATTTGCATATTCCCACTGCATTTTGGGGTAAGTGAAGAGTCTCCGCGAGCTCAAAGAACACTGGATTTTGGCTGTTGGAGCTGAAAAGAGGACATCGGTAAACCGCGCGCCGTTAGGCGCGCGCATTTTGAAGCTTTTTTTTAAGCTTTTTTCACTGTTTTCAGAACATTAACAATAAGAACATGGAAGAGTCCAGGAGCCATTTGGTGAGCTGCATATCCTGCTACATGTTCACAGACTTGCCAGTGGAAAAGCCAAACTTCACATGCCAGAAATGCAAGCTTGTGTCCCTGTTGGAGGAAAAGTTGCGAAATCTAGAAGAGAGGTTAACTACCTTGAAAATCATTAAGGAAGGTGAAGAGTTCTTAGACAGAGCAGAATTATCTTTTCATGATTCAGAAAGAGAAGAAATTCTCACTGCACCTGACGAAACCGAGGAATGGAAGCCTGTGACCCACAGAAGCAGGAGGATCGAGAGGCAGTCAGCACCCATACTGCTCAGGAACCAGTACCAGGCTCTCACACAGGAGAACCATGAAGAAATACAGCAAGATAAGACTTTGCCAGCAATGAAGAACCTTGTAAGCCCTCAGAATCCTCCTGGATGGAGAAAGAAGAATGTTGTGAAGAAAAAACGGAGAGTGGTGGTCATGGGGGATTCCCTGTTAAGAGGAACAGAGGCCGCTATCTGCAGACCAGACATAACCTCAAGAGAAATGTGCTGTCTTCCAGGAGCAAAAATTACAGATGTGTCTGACAGGATATCAAGACTCTTCAGACCTACAGATCACTACCCATTCCTGCTAATACATGTGGGGACAAATGACACCGCAAGAAAGGACCTGGAAACCATCTGCAGTGACTTTGAAGACTTAGGCAAGAAAGTGAAAGAATTGGGAGCGCAGGTGGTCTTCTCATCCATCCTCCCAGTGGATGGCCATGGAACAATGAGGTGGAATAAGATTCTACAGGTGAACAACTGGCTACGTCGATGGTGCCATCAACAAGGATTTGGATTTCTGGATCACGGAATGAATTACCTATACGATGGACTACTTGCTAGAGATGGGGTGCACCTTACGAAGACTGGAAAACATGTATTTGGAAGTCGCCTTGCTACACTCATCAGAAGAGCTTTATACCAGAACAATGTGGGAAGGGAAGCAAAAGGCCAGAAAAAGCCATACAGCTGACAAATACTATTGAGATCTCTGCTACTGGAAGTGGAAAGGAAGAACAAAGACAAAACAATCTAAATAATAAAAATATGGGAGGAAGAGAAACCAATCACAAACTAAAATGTTTTTATACAAATGCACAAAGCATGGGCAACAAACAAGGAGAATTGGAACTACTAATGCAGGAAAAGGAATATGATGTCATTGGAATCACTGAAACTTGGTGGGACGATACACATGATTGGAATAAAAGGCTAAAAGGATACAACTTATTTGCAAGAAACAGACTTGATAAACGAGGAGGAGGTGTCGCATTGTATGTTAGAAAAGCGAATATCTGCACAGAGATTGAAGCTTCAGAGACTGGGAGTTCTGTGGAAACTGTTTGGGTAAGAATACAAGGAGAGAACAACGGAAAGGACACCATTGTAGGCATTTACTACAGGCCACCTGGGCAAGCTGAAGATATGGATGAACTCTTTATGTATCAAATGACCAAGTTCTCCAAAAAATATGACGTAGTGGTCATGGGAGATTTCAACTATCCAGACATTTGTTGGGAATCTCTCTCAAGTAAAACTAACAGGTCAAGCAAATTCTTATCCTCTCTTGCTGACAACTTTATCTTCCAAAAGGTAGGGGAGAAAACAAGGGGATCTGCTACTTTGGATCTAATCCTTATAAACAGGGAGGAAATGGTTGAGGAGGTAAAGGTGGCTGGGACCCTAGGAGGCAGCGATCATGCTATTATAGAATTTTGGATAACTAGAGGAGGAAGACATGTGAAGACTCAAACTTCAAGGTTAGATTTTAGAAAGGCAGATTTTAAGAGACTCAGAAAGAGAATAGGAGGGATCCAATGGCTGGATGTCCTTAAGGACAAAAATGTCCAGGAAGGATGGGAAATTTTTAAAAATGAGATTCTCAAAGCACAATCGTTAACAATCCCGAAAAGTAGGAAGAATGGGAAGCATTTAAGGAAACCAGGATGGATGAACACAGAACTTAAACACATGCTAAAAAGAAAGAAAGAAATGTTTATTAAATGGAAAGAGGGAGGCATATCTAAAGAAGATTATAATGCAGTCTGCAGATCCTGCAGGGCACGTATCAGGTTAGCTAAAGCTGACAATGAATTAAGGCTTGCAAGAGATGTCAAAAGCAATAAAAAAGGATTTTGGGGGTATGTCAAAAGTAAAAGAAAAGTCAAAGATGCTATAGGATTTTTACAGGATGAAAATGGAGAAATGGTAAGAGAGGATGTTGAGAAGGCCGAACTTTTTAATTCCTATTTTGCATCTGTTTTCTCTCAGAAAGAAAATGTAACATCAACTGATCTTCACTGTCCTTTTAAAGGAATAGAGGAATCCAAGTTATCTGTAAACAGAAAGATTGTGAGGGAATTTTTAGCTAACATAAATGAGTTCAAGTCTCCAGGTCCAGATGAATTACACCCCAGAGTACTGAAGGAGATCGTAGAAGAAATTTTAGAACCACTCTCCATAATCTTTGAAAATTCTTGGAGAACAGGAGAAGTCCCAGAAGACTGGAGAAGAGCAAATGTTGTTCCTATCTTCAAAAAGGGGAAGAAGGTGGACCCAGGGAACTATAGGCCGGTGAGTCTGACTTCTATACCAGGAAAGATCTTTGAACAAATTATTAAACAACATGTATGTAAGTACATGGATAAGAATGAAGTGATTAACCAGAGTCAGCATGGGTTTGTAACTAACAAGTCATGTCAGACTAACTTAATTTCCTTCTATGACAGAATCACTGACTGGGTGGATCAGGGAAATGCTGTAGATATAGTATATCTTGACTTCAGCAAAGCATTTGACAAAGTATCTCACACCATCCTTATTGAAAAAATGACCAAGTATGCAATGGACCAGGCAACTGTTAGGTGGATTCATAACTGGCTTAGTGATCGGACTCAAAGGGTGGTTGTAAATGGCTTCACATCCAGCTGGATGAATGTCTCAAGTGGGGTACCACAGGGCTCTGTCCTGGGACCTGTATTGTTCAACATCTTTATCAATGATTTAGATGAAGGAATTGAGGGTAAACTGATTAAATTTGCTGATGACACAAAGCTAGGAGGGATAGCGAATACTAGAGAAGAGAGAGAGAGGATTCAAAAAGACCTAAATAAACTGGAGCAGTGGGCAGCAACCAACAGAATGGTTTTTAACAGGGAAAAATGCAAAGTACTACATCTGGGCAATAAAAATGAAAAAAGCATATACAGAATGGGAGGAATAGAGCTAAGCAACAGTACATGTGAAAAAGACTTAGGTATACTAATAGATCATAGACTGAACATGAGTCAACAGTGTGATGCAGCAGCAAAAAAGGCAAATACAATTCTGGGATGTATTAACAGAAGCATACAGTCTAGATCACGTGAAGTCATTATCGGTCTTTACTCCTCTTTGGTCAGACCTCATCTGGAATACTGTGTACAGTTTTGGGCACCACATTTTAAAAAAGACATAGACAAACTGGAGCAAGTTCAGAGAAGAGCGACCAGAATGGTGACTGGTCTGCAAACCATGTCCTATGAGGAACGGTTGCAGGATTTGGGAATGTTTAGCTTGCAAAAAAGAAGACTGAGAGGAGACTTAATAGCTGTCTACAAATATGTCAAGGGCTGTCACATTGTAGAAGGATCATCATTATTCTCATTTGCACAAGGAAAGACTAGAAGCAATGGGATGAAACTAAATGGGAGGAGACACAGATTAGATATTAGAAAAAACTTTTTGACAGTTAGGGTGATTAATGAGTGGAACAGGCTGCCACGAGAGGTGGTGAGTTCCCCTTCAATGGATGTCTTCAAACAGAGGCTGGACAGACATCTGTCTGAGATGATCTAGTGAATCCTGCTTTGAGCAGGGGGTTGGACCAGATGACCCAGGAGGTCCCTTCCAACTCTACCATTCTATGATTCTATGATTCTATGAGGAGGGGCCCAATGTCAGGAGGAGGGGCCCAGGATCAGGAGGTGGGCCCAGTGTCAGGAAGGGGTTCCAGTGTTGGTTGGAGGGGCCCAATGTCATCAGGGAGGCCCAGCATCAGGAGGGGGACTCAGTGTCAGGAGGGGGGCCCAGTGTCAGGAGGAGGGGCCCAATGTCAGGAGGGAGGAACAGCATCAGGAGGGGGGCCCAGTGTCAGGAGAGGGGCCCAGTGTCAGGAGGAGGGGCCCAATGTCAGGAGGGAGGTCCAGCATCAGGAGGGAGGCCCAATGTCAGGAGGAGGGGCCAAATGTCAGGAGGAGGGCCCAATGTCAGGAGGAGGGGCCCAATGTCAGGAGGAGGGGCCCAGCATCAGGAGGTGGGCCCAGTGTCAGGAAAGGGTTCCAGTGTTGGTTGGAGGGGCCCAATGTCATCAGGAAGGCACCAGCATCAGAACGCGGGCCCAGTGTCAGGAGGGGGGGTCCAGTGTCAGGAGGAGGGGCCCAATGTTAGGAGGGAGGCCCAGCATCAGGAGGGGGGCCCAATGTCAGGAGGGAGGCCCAGCATCAAGAGGTGGGCCCAGTGTTGGTTGGAGCGGCCCAATGTCAGGAGGGAGGCCCAGCATCAGAAAGAGGGCCCTGTGTCAGGAGGGGGGCCCTGTGTCAGGAGGGTACCATATGTCAGGAGGAGGGGCCCAGTGTCAGGAGGAGGGGTCCAGTGTCCCAAGGGAGGCCCAGAATCAGGAGAGGGACTCAGTGTCAGGAGGGAGGTACAGCATCAGGAGGGGAGCCAATGTCAGGAGGAGGGCCCGATGTCAGGAGGAGGGGCCCAATGTCAGGAGGAGGGGCCCAATATCAGGAGGGGGCCCCTTTGTCAAGAGGGGGACTCAGTGTCAGGAGAGATGCACCAGAATCAGGAGGGGGGCCCTGTGTCATGAGGGGGGCCCAGTGTTGGTTGGAGGGGCTCAATGTCAAAAGGGAGGCCCAGCAACAGTAGATGGGCCTAGTGTCAGGAGGGGGTCCCAGTATCAGGAGGGGGTCCCAGTGTTGGTTGGAGGGGCCCAATGTCATGAGGGAGGCCCAGCATCAGGAGGGGGGCCCAATGTCAGGAGGAGGGGCCCAATGTCAGGAGGAGGGGCCCAGCATCAGGAGGTGGGCCCAGTGTCAGGAAAGGGTTCCAGTGTTGGTTGGAGGGGCCCAAAGTCATCAGGAAAGCACCAGCATCAGAACGGGGGCCCAGTGTCAGGAGGGGGGGCCCAGTGTCAGGAGGAGGGGCCCAATGTTAGGAGGGAGGCCCAGCATCAGGAGGGGGTCCCAGTGTCAGGAGGGGGTCCCAGTATCAGGAGGGGGTCCCAGTGTTGGTTGGAGGGGCCCAATGTCATGAGGGAGGCCCAGCATCAGGAGGAGGGCCCAATGTCAGGAGGAGGGCCCAATGTCAGGAGGAGGGGCCCAATATCAGGAGGAGGGGCCCAATGTCAGGAGGAGGATCCAGAGTTAGGATGTTAAGGCTATGTGCCCACGATGCAGAAATGCTCCGGGTTTTTCCTCAGCATTTCTGCATCTCCCTTGCAGAAAAAATGCATGCGGATTGACCATGCGGATTGTCCATGCGGATTGTCCGTGCGGATTGTCCGTGTGGATTGTCCATACGGATTGTGCGTACGGATTGTACATGCGGATTGTCCATGCGGATTGTGCATGCGGATTTTGCATACGGATTGTACGTGTGGATTGTGCGTGCGGATTGTCCATGCAGATTGTGCATGCGGATTGTGCATACGGATTGTACATGCGGATTGTACATGCGGATTGTAAATGTGGTTTGTACATGCGGATTGTACGTGCGGATTGTCCATGCGGATTGTCCGTGCGGATTGTACGTGCGGATTGTGCGTGCGGATTGTGCATGCGGATTGTACATGCGGATTTTACATGCGGATTGTACATGCGGATTGTCCATGCGGATTGTGCATGCGGATTGTGCGTGCGGATTGTGCATGCGGATTGTGCATATGGATTGTACATGCGGATTGTGTGTGCGGATTGTACGTGCGGATTGTACGTGCGGATTGTACATGCGGATCGTGCATGCTTATTGTGCATGTGGATTGTGCATACGGATTGTACATGCGGATTGTCCATGTGGATTGTACATGCGGATTGTGTGTGCGGATTGTACGTGCGGATTGTACGTGCGGATTGTACATGCGGATCGTGCATGCTTATTGTGCATGTGGATTGTGCATACGGATTCTACATGCAGATTGTGCGTTCGGATTGTACATATGGATTGTCCGTGCGGATTGTCCGTGCGGATTGTACGTGCGGATTGTACGTGTGGATTGTACATGCGGATTGTACACGCAGATTGTACATGCGGATTTTACATGCGGATTTTACATGCGGATTGTACATGCGGATTGTCCATGCGGATTGTGCATGCGGATTGTGCATATGGATTGTCCATGTGGATTGTGCGTGCGGATTGTCCATGTGGATTGTACGTGCGGATTGTCCGTGCGGATTGTACGTGCGGATTGTACATGCGGATTGTGTTTGCGGATTGTACATGTGGATTGTACGTGCGGATTGTCCGTGCGGATTGTCCGTGCGGATTGTGCATGCGGATTGTACATGCGGATTGTACATGCGGATTGTACATGTGGATTGTACATGTGGATTGTGCATGTGGATTGTACATGTGGATTGTACATGCGGATTGTACACGCGGATTGTACATGCGGATTTTACATGCGGATTGTACATGCGGATTGTCCATGCGGATTGTGCATACGGATTGTGCATATGGATTGTACGTGCGCATTGTCCATGTGGATTGTGCATACGGATTGCACGTGCGGATTGTACGTGCGGATTGTACATGCGGATTGTACATGCGGATTGTACATGCGGATTGTACATGCGGATTTTGCGTGCGGATTGCACATGCGGATTGTACGTGCGGATTGTACATGCGGATTGTGCATACGGATTGTACATGCGGATTGTGCGTGCGGATTGTACATGCGGATTGTACGTGCGGATTGTCCGTGTGGATTGTACGTGCGGATTGTGCATGCGGATTGTGCATGCGGATTGTACATGCGGATTGTACACACAGATTGTACACGCAGATTGTACACGCGGATTTTACATGCGGATTGTCCATGCGGATTGTGCATGCGGATTGTGCGTGCGGATTGTGCATGCGGATTGTGCGTGCGGATTGTACATGCGGATTGTACACGCGGATTTTACATGCAAATTGTACATGCGGATTGTGCATGCGGATTGTGCATGCGGATTGTGCATACGGATTGTACATGTGGATTGCTCGTGCGGATTGTACGTGCGGATTGTACATGTGGATCATACATAAGGATTGTACACGCGGATTTTACATGCAAATTGTACATGCGGATTGTGCATGCGGATTGTGCATACGGATTGTATGTGCGGATTGTCCATGCGGATTGTGCATGCGGATTGTGCATACGGATTGTACGTGCGGATTGTACGTGCGGATTGTACATGCGGATTGTGCATGCGGATTGTGCATGCGGATTGTGCATGCAGATTTTTGCAGACGGATTGTACATGCGGACTGTGCGTGCGGATTGCACATGCGGATTGTGCATGCGGATTGTGCATGCGGATTGCACATGCGGATTGTGCATACGGATTGTACATGCGGATTGTACGTGCGGATTGTACGTGCGGATTGTCCGTGCGGATTGTACGTGCGGATTGTACGTGCGGATTGTACACGCAGATTTTACATGCGGATTGTACATGCGGATTGTGCATACGGATTGTACATGCGGATTGTGCGTGCGGATTGTACATGTGGATTGTACGTGCGGATTGTACGTGTGGATTGTCCATGCGGATTGTATGTGCGGATTGTACGTGCGGATTGTGCATGCGGATTGTGCATGCGGATTGTACATGCGGATTGTACACGCGGATTTTACATGCAAATTTTACATCCGGATTGTGCATGCGAATTGTGCGTGCGGATTGTACATGCGGATTGTGCATGCGGATTGTGCGTACTGATTGTACATGCGGATTGTGCATGCATATTTTTGCATGCGGATTGTACATGCGGACTGTGCGTGCGGATTGCACATGCGGATTGTGCATGCGGATTGTGCATGCGGATTGCACATGCGGATTGTACGTGCGGATTGTACATGCGGATTGTGCATACGGATTGTGCATACGGATTGTGCATATGGATTGTACGTGCGCATTGTCCATGTGGATTGTGCATACGGATTGCACGTGCGGATTGTACATGCGGATTGTACATGCGGATTGTGTATGCGGATTGTACATGCGGATTGTGTATGCGGATTGCACATGCGGATTGTACGTGCGGATTGTACATGCGGATTGTGCATACGGATTGTACATGCGGATTGTGCGTGCGGATTGTACGTGCGGATTGTCCGTGCGGATTGTACGTGCGGATTGTGCATGCGGATTGTACGTGCGGATTGTACACGCAGATTTTACATGCGGATTGTACATGCGGATTGTGCATACGGATTGTACATGCGGATTGTGCGTGCGGATTGTACATGTGGATTGTACGTGCGGATTGTACGTGTGGATTGTCCATGCGGATTGTATGTGCGGATTGTACGTGCGGATTGTGCATGCGGATTGTGCATGCGGATTGTACATGCAGATTGTACACGCGGATTTTACATGCAAATTTTACATCCGGATTGTGCATGCGAATTGTGCGTGCGGATTGTACATGCGGATTGTGCATGCGGATTGTGCGTACGGATTGTACATGCGGATTGTGCATGCGGATTTTTGAATGCGGATTGTACATGCGGACTGTGCGTGCGGATTGCACATGCGGATTGTGCATGCGGATTGTGCATGCGGATTGCACATGCGGATTGTACGTGCGGATTGTACATGCGGATTGTACATGCGGGTTGTGCGTGCGGATTGTACATGTGGATTGTACGTGCGGATTGTACGTGTGGATTGTCCATGCGGATTGTACGTGCGGATTGTACGTGCGGATTGTGCATGCGGATTGTACATGCGGATTGTACACGCAGATTTTACATGCGGATTTTACATGCGGATTTTACATCCGGATTGTACATGCGGATTGTGAATACGGATTGTACATGCGGATTGTGCGTGCGGATTGTCCATGCGGATTGTACGTGCGGATTGTGCATGCGGATTGTACGTGCGGATTGTATGTGCGGATTGTACATGCGGATTGTACATGCGGATTGTACGTGTGGATTGTACGTGTGGATTGTACATGCGGATTGTACATGCGGATTGTACGTGCGGATTGTCCGTGCGGATTGTACGTGCGGATTGTGCGTGCGGATTGTACATGCGGATTGTACACGCAGATTGTACACGCGGATTGTACACGCAGATTGTACACGCAGATTGTACATGGAGATTTTACATGCAGGTTGTACATGCGGATTGTCCATGCGGATTGTGCATGCGGATTGTGCATACGGATTGTACGTGTGGATTGTGCGTGCGGATTGTACGTGCGGATTGTACATGCGGATTGTACGTGCGGATTGTACATGTGGATTGTACATGCGGATTGTACGTGCGGATTGTGCGTGCGGATTGTACATGTGGATTGTACATGCGGATTGTACGGGTGGATTGTCCATGCGGATTGTGCGTGCGGATTGTGCGTGCGGATTGTACATGCGGATTGTACGTGCGGATTGTACATGTGGATTGTACATGCGGATTGTACGTGCGGATTGTGCGTGCGGATTGTACATGTGGATTGTACATGCGGATTGTACGGGTGGATTGTACGTGCGGATTGTGCGTGCGGATTGTACATGCGGATTGTACGTGCGGATTGTACATGTGGATTGTACATGCGGATTGTACGTTCGGATTGTGCGTGCGGATTGTACATGTGGATTGTACATGCGGATTGTACGGGTGGATTGTCCATGCGGATTGTACGTGCGGATTGTACGTGCGGATTGTGCATGCGGATTGTACATGCGGATTGTACACGCAGATTTTACATGCGGATTTTACATCCGGATTGTACATGCGGAATGTGAATACGGATTGTACATGCGGATTGTGCGTGCGGATTGTACTTGCGGATTGTACGTGTGGATTGTCCATGCGGATTGTACGTGCGGATTGTGCATGCGGATTGTACGTGCGGATTGTACGTGCGGATTGTACATGCGGATTGTACGTGCGGATTGTACGTGTGGATTGTACATGCGGATTGTACATGCGGATTGTGCGTGCGGATTGTCCGTGCGGATTGTACGTGCGGATTGTGCGTGCGGATTGTACATGCGGATTGTACACGCAGATTGTACACGCGGATTGTACACGCAGATTGTACACGCAGATTGTACATGGAGATTTTACATGCAGGTTGTACATGCGGATTGTCCATGCGGATTGTGCATGCGGATTGTGCATACGGATTGTACGTGTGGATTGTGCGTGCGGATTGTCCACGAGGATTGTACATGCGGATTGTACGTGCAGATTGTCCGTGCGGATTGTACGTGCGGATTGTACATGCGGATTGTACGTGCGGATTGTACGTGCGGATTGTGCGTGCGGATTGTACATGCGGATTGTACGTGCGGATTGTACATGCGGATTGTACGTGCGGATTGTGCGTGCGGATTGTACATGCGGATTGTACGTGCGGATTGTACATGTGGATTGTCCGTGCGGATTGTACGTGCGGATTGTGCATGTGGATTGTACGTGCGGATTGTACATGTGGATTGTACGTGCGGATTGTACATGCGGATTGTACACGCAGATTGTACACGCGGATTGTCCATGCGGATTGTGCATGGTGATTGTGCATGCGGATTGTACATGCGGATTGTACATGCGGATTGTACATGCGGATTTTACACGCAGATTGTACACGCGGATTGTACATGCGTATTGTACATGCGGATTGTGCATGCAAATTGTGCATGCAGATTGTGCGTGCGGATTGTGCGTGCGGATTGTACATGTGGATTGTACATGCGGATTGTACATGTGGATTGTACATGTGGATTGTACATGCGGATTGTACATGCCGATTGTACATGCGGATTGTACATGCGGATTGTACATGCGGATTGTACATGCGGATTGTGCATGTGGATTGCACATGCGGATTGTACATGCGGATTGTGCATGCGGATTGTACATGCGGATTGTCCATGCGGATTGTGCATGTGGATTGTGCATACGGATTGTACGTGCGGATTGTCCATGCGGATTGTGCATGCGGATTGTGCATACGGATAGTATGTGCGGATTGTATATGCGGATTGTACATGCGGATTGTACATGCGGATTGTGCGTGCGGATTGCACATGCGGATTGTGCATACGGATTGTACATGCGGATTGTGCGTGCGGATTGTACATGTGGATTGTACGTGCGGATTGTACATGCGGATTTTACACACAGATTGTACACGCGGATTGTACATGCGTATTGTACATGCGGATTGTCCATGCGGATTGTGCATGCGAATTGTGCATGCAGATTGTGCGTGCGGATTGTACATGTGGATCATACATGCGGATTGTACACGCCGATTGTACATGCGGATTGTACATGCGGATTGTACATGCGGATTGTACATGCGGATTGTACATGCGGATTGTGCATGTGGATTGCACATGCGGATTGTACATGCGGATTGCACATGCGGATTGTGCATGCGGATTGTACATGCGGATTGTCCATGCGGATTGTGCATGTGGATTGTGCATACGGATTGTACGTGCGGATTGTCCATGCGGATTGTCCGTGCGGATTGTACATGTGGATTGTACGTGCGGATTGTACATGCGGATTGTACATGTGGATTGTACATGCGGATTGTACATGTGGATTGTACATGCGGATTGTCCATGTGGATTGTACATGCGGATTGTACATGCGGATTGTGCATGCAAATTGTACATGCGGATTGTGCATGCGGATTGTGCATGTGGATTGTACGTGTGGATTGTGCATGTGGATTGTACATGTGGATTGTACATGTGGATTGTACATGCGGATTGTACGTGCGGATTGTACATGCGGATTGTACATGCGGATTGTACGTGCGGATTGTGCATGCGGATTGTACATGCGGATTGTACGTGCGGATTGTACGTGCGGATTGTACATGCGGATTGTACATGCGGATTGTACGTGCGGATTGTGCGTGCGGATTGTACATGTGGATTGTACATGCGGATTGTACATGCGGATTGTGCGTGCGGATTGTACGTGCGGATTGTCCGTGCGGATTGTACGTGCGGATTGTGCATGCGGATTGTACGTGCGGATTGTACACGCAGATTTTACATGCGGATTGTACATGCGGATTGTGCATACGGATTGTACATGCGGATTGTGCGTGCGGATTGTACATGTGGATTGTACGTGCGGATTGTACGTGTGGATTGTCCATGCGGATTGTATGTGCGGATTGTACGTGCGGATTGTGCATGCGGATTGTGCATGCGGATTGTACATGCAGATTGTACACGCGGATTTTACATGCAAATTTTACATCCGGATTGTGCATGCGAATTGTGCGTGCGGATTGTACATGCGGATTGTGCATGCGGATTGTGCGTACGGATTCTACATGCGGATTGTGCATGCGGATTTTTGCATGCGGATTGTACATGCGGACTGTGCGTGCGGATTGCACATGCGGATTGTGCATGCGGATTGTGCATGCGGATTGCACATGCGGATTGTACGTGCGGATTGTACATGCGGATTGTACATGCGGATTGTGCGTGCGGATTGTACATGTGGATTGTACGTGCGGATTGTACGTGTGGATTGTCCATGCGGATTGTACGTGCGGATTGTACATGCGGATTGTACATGCGGATTGTACATGCGGATTGTACACGCAGATTTTACATGCGGATTTTACATGCGGATTTTACATCCGGATTGTACATGCGGATTGTGAATACGGATTGTACATGCGGATTGTGCGTGCGGATTGTCCATGCGGATTGTACGTGCGGATTGTGCATGCGGATTGTACGTGCGGATTGTATGTGCGGATTGTACATGCGGATTGTACGTGTGGATTGTACGTGTGGATTGTACATGCGGATTGTACATGCGGATTGTACGTGCGGATTGTCCGTGCGGATTGTACGTGCGGATTGTGCGTGCGGATTGTACATGCGGATTGTACACGCAGATTGTACACGCGGATTGTACACGCAGATTGTACACGCAGATTGTACATGGAGATTTTACATGCAGGTTGTACATGCGGATTGTCCATGCGGATTGTGCATGCGGATTGTGCATACGGATTGTGCGTGCGGATTGTACGTGCGGATTGTACATGCGGATTGTACGTGCGGATTGTACGTGCGGATTGTACATGTGGATTGTACATGCGGATTGTACGTGCGGATTGTGCGTGCGGATTGTACATGTGGATTGTACATGCGGATTGTACGGGTGGATTGTCCATGCGGATTGTGCGTGCGGATTGTGCGTGCGGATTGTACATGCGGATTGTACGTGCGGATTGTACATGTGGATTGTACATGCGGATTGTACGTGCGGATTGTGCGTGCGGATTGTACATGTGGATTGTACATGCGGATTGTACGGGTGGATTGTACGTGCGGATTGTGCGTGCGGATTGTGCGTGCGGATTGTACATGCGGATTGTACGTGCGGATTGTACATGTGGATTGTACATGCGGATTGTACGTTCGGATTGTGCGTGCGGATTGTACATGTGGATTGTACATGCGGATTGTACGGGTGGATTGTCCATGCGGATTGTACGTGCGGATTGTACGTGCGGATTGTGCATGCGGATTGTACATGCGGATTGTACACGCAGATTTTACATGCGGATTTTACATCCGGATTGTACATGTGGAATGTGAATACGGATTGTACATGCGGATTGTGCGTGCGGATTGTACTTGCGGATTGTACGTGTGGATTGTCCATGCGGATTGTACGTGCGGATTGTGCATGCGGATTGTACGTGCGGATTGTACGTGCGGATTGTACATGCGGATTGTACGTGCGGATTGTACGTGTGGATTGTACATGCGGATTGTACATGCGGATTGTGCGTGCGGATTGTCCGTGCGGATTGTACGTGCGGATTGTGCGTGCGGATTGTACATGCGGATTGTACACGCAGATTGTACACGCGGATTGTACACGCAGATTGTACACGCAGATTGTACATGGAGATTTTACATGCAGGTTGTACATGCAGATTGTCCATGCGGATTGTGCATGCGGATTGTGCATACGGATTGTACGTGTGGATTGTGCGTGCGGATTGTCCACGAGGATTGTACATGCGGATTGTACGTGCAGATTGTCCGTGCGGATTGTACGTGCGGATTGTACATGCGGATTGTACGTGCGGATTGTACGTGCGGATTGTGCGTGCGGATTGTACATGCGGATTGTACGTGCGGATTGTACATGCGGATTGTACGTGCGGATTGTGCGTGCGGATTGTACATGCGGATTGTACGTGCGGATTGTACATGTGGATTGTCCGTGCGGATTGTACGTGCGGATTGTGCATGCGGATTGTACACGCAGATTGTACACGCGGATTGTCCATGCGGATTGTGCATGGTGATTGTGCATGCGGATTGTACATGCGGATTGTACATGCGGATTGTACATGCGGATTTTACACGCAGATTGTACACGCGGATTGTACATGCGTATTGTACATGCGGATTGTCCATGCGGATTGTGCATGCAAATTGTGCATGCAGATTGTGCGTGCGGATTGAGCGTGCGGATTGTACATGTGGATTGTACATGCGGATTGTACATGTGGATTGTACATGTGGATTGTACATGCGGATTGTACATGCGGATTGTACATGCGGATTGTACATGCGGATTGTACATGCGGATTGTACATGCGGATTGTGCATGTGGATTGCACATGCGGATTGTACATGCGGATTGTGCATGCGGATTGTACATGCGGATTGTCCATGCGGATTGTGCATGTGGATTGTGCATACGGATTGTACGTGCGGATTGTCCATGCGGATTGTGCATGCGGATTGTGCATACGGATAGTATGTGCGGATTGTATATGCGGATTGTACATGCGGATTGTACATGCGGATTGTGCGTGCGGATTGCACATGCGGATTGTGCATACGGATTGTACATGCGGATTGTGCGTGCGGATTGTGCGTGCGGATTGTACATGTGGATTGTACGTGCGGATTGTACATGCGGATTTTACACACAGATTGTACACGCGGATTGTACATGCGTATTGTACATGCGGATTGTCCATGCGGATTGTGCATGCGAATTGTGCATGCAGATTGTGCGTGCGGATTGTACATGTGGATCATACATGCGGATTGTACACGCCGATTGTACATGCGGATTGTACATGCGGATTGTACATGCGGATTGTACATGCGGATTGTACATGCGGATTGTACATGCGGATTGTGCATGTGGATTGCACATGCGGATTGTACATGCGGATTGCACATGCGGATTGTGCATGCGGATTGTCCATGCGGATTGTCCATGCGGATTGTGCATGTGGATTGTGCATACGGATTGTACGTGCGGATTGTCCATGCGGATTGTCCGTGCGGATTGTACATGTGGATTGTACGTGCGGATTGTACATGCGGATTGTACATGTGGATTGTACATGCGGATTGTACATGTGGATTGTACATGCGGATTGTACATGTGGATTGTACATGCGGATTGTACATGCGGATTGTGCATGCAAATTGTACATGCGGATTGTGCATGCGGATTGTGCATGTGGATTGTACGTGTGGATTGTGCATGTGGATTGTACATGTGGATTGTACATGTGGATTGTACATGCGGATTGTACGTGCGGATTGTACATGCGGATTGTACGTGCGGATTGTACGTGCGGATTGTGCATGCAGATTGTACATGCGGATTGTACGTGCGGATTGTACGTACGGATTGTACATGCGGATTGTACATGCGGATTGTACGTGCGGATTGTGCGTGCGGATTGTACATGTGGATTGTACATGCGGATTGTACATGTGGATTGTACATGTGGATTGTACATGCGGATTGTACATGCGGATTGTACATGCGGATTGTATATGCGTATTGTACATGTGGATTGTACGTGCGCATTGTGCATGCGGATTGTACATGTGGATTGTACATGTGGATTGTACATGCGGATTGTACATGCGGATTGTACATGTGGATTGTACATGTGGATTGTGCGTGCGGATTGTACATGTGGATTGTACATGTGGATTGTACATGTGGATTGTACATGCGGATTGTACATGCGGATTGTACGTGCGGATTGTATATGCGGATTGTACATGTGGATTGTACGTGCGGATTGTGCATGTGGATTGTACATGCGGATTGTACATGCGGATTGTACATGTGGATTGTACATGCGGATTGTATATGCGGATTGTACATGCGGATTGTACATGTGGATTGTACATGTGGATTGTACATGTGGATTGTACATGCGGATTGTACATGCGGATTGTACGTGTGGATTGTACGTGCGGATTGTATATGCGAATTGTACATGCGGATTGTACATGCGGATTGTACATGTGGATTGTACATGTGGATTGTACATGTGGATTGTACATGTGGATTGTACGTGCGGATTGTACATGCGGATTGTACATGTGGATTGTACATGCGGATTGTACATGCGGATTGTACGTGCGGATTGTACATGCGGATTGTACATGTGGATTGTACATGTGGATTGTACATGCGGATTGTTCACGTGGATTGTACATGTGAATTGTACATGCGGATTGTACATGTGGATTGTACATGTGGATTGTACGTGCGGATTGTACATGCGGATTGTACATGCGGATTGTACATGCGGATTGTACATGTAGATTGTACATGTGGATTGTACATGTGGATTGTACATGCGGATTGTACGTGCGGATTGTATATGCGGATTGTACATGTGGATTGTACGTGCGGATTGTGCATGTGGATTGTATATGCGGATTGTACATGCGGATTGTACATGCGGATTGTACATGCGGATTGTACATGCGGATTGTACGTGCGGATTGTGCATGCAAATTGTACATGCGGATTGTGCATGCGGATTGTGCATGTGGATTGTACATGTGGATTGTACATGCGGATTGTACGTGTGGATTGTGCATGTGGATTGTACATGTGGATTGTACATGCGGATTGTACATGCGAATTGTACATGCGGATTGTACATGTGGATTGTACATGTGGATTGTACATGCGGATTGTACGTGCGGATTGTGCATGCGGATTGTACATGCGGATTGTACATGCGGATTGTACATGTGGATTGTACATGCGGATTGTGCATGCAAATTGTACATGCGGATTGTGCATGCGGATTGTGCATGTGGATTGTACATGTGGATTGTACATGCGGATTGCACGTGTGGATTGTGCATGTGGATTGTACATGTGGATTGTACATGTGGATTGTACATGCGGAGTGTACATGTGGATTGTACATGCGGATTGTACATGCGGATTGTACGTGCGGATTGTGCATGCGGATTGTGCATGCGGATTGTGCATGCGGATTGTACATGCGGATTGTACGTGCGGATTGTACGTACGGATTGTACATGCGGATTGTACACGCGGATTGTACGTGCGGATTGTGCGTGCGGAATGTACATGTGGATTGTACATGCGGATTGTACATGTGGATTGTACATGCGGATTGTACATGCGGATTGTACATGTGGATTGTACATGCGGATTGTACGTGCGGATTGTACGTGCGGATTGTACGTGCGGATTCTACATACGGATTGTACATGCGGATTGTACATGCGGATTGTACGTGCGGATTGTACGTGCGGATTGTACGTGCGGATTGTGCGTGCGGATTGTACATGCGGATTGTACATGCGGATTGTACATGCGGATTGTACGTGTGGATTGTACATGTGGATTGTACATGCGGATTGTGCATGTGGATTGTACATGTGGATTGTACGTGTGGATTGTACGTGCGGATTGTACGTGCGGATTGTATATGCGGATTGTACATGTGGATTGTACGTGCGGATTGTGCATGTGGATTGTACATGCGGATTGTACATGCGGATTGTACATGTGGATTGTACATGCGGATTGTACATGCGGATTGTGCATGCAAATTGTACATGCGGATTGTGCATGCGGATTGTACATGTGGATTGTACGTGCGGATTGTATATGCGGATTGTACATGCGGATTGTACATGTGGATTGTACATGTGGATTGTACATGTGGATTGTATGTGCGGATTGTATATGCGGATTGTGCATGTGGATTGTACGTGCGGATTGTATATGTGGATTGTACGTGCGGATTGTATATGCGGATTGTGCATGTGGATTGTACGTGCGGATTGTATATGCGGATTGTACATGTGGATTGTACATGTGGATTGTATGTGCGGATTGTATATGCGGATTGTGCATGTGGATTGTACGTGCGGATTGTATATGTGGATTGTACGTGCGGATTGTATATGTGGATTGTACGTGCGGATTGTATATGCGGATTGTGCATGTGGATTGTACGTGCGGATTGTATATGCGGATTGTACATGTGGATTGTACATGTGGATTGTATGTGCGGATTGTATATGCGGATTGTACATGCGGATTGTACATGTGGATTGTACATGTGGATTGTACATGCGGATTGTACATGTGGATTGTACGTGCGGATTGTATATGCGGATTGTACATGCGGATTGTACATGCGGATTGTACATGCGGATTGTACATGTGGATTGTACATGTGGATTGTACATGCGGATTGTTCACGTGGATTGTACATGTGGATTGTACATGCGGATTGTACATGTGGATTGTACATGTGGATTGTACATGTGGATTGTACGTGCGGATTGTACATGCGGATTGTACATGTGGATTGTACATGCGGATTGTACATGCGGATTGTACATGCGGATTGTACATGTGGATTGTACATGTGGATTGTACATGCGGATTGTACATGCGGATTGTACGTGCGGATTGTATATGCGGATTGTACATGTGGATGGTACGTGCGGATTGTGCATGTGGATTGTATATGCGGATTGTACATGCGGATTGTGCATGCAAATTGTACATGCGGATTGTGCATGCGGATTGTACATGTGGATTGTACATGCGGATTGTACGTGTGGATTGTGCATGTGGATTGTACATGCGGATTGTACATGCGGATTGTACATGCGGATTGTACATGCGGATTGTGCATGCAAATTGTACATGCGGATTGTGCATGCGGATTGTACATGCGGATTGTACATGTGGATTGTACATGCGTATTGTACATGCGGATTGTACATGTGGATTGTACATGCGGATTGTACATGCGGATTGTACATGCGGATTTTACATGCGGATTGTACATGTGGATTGTACATGCGGATTGTTCATGTGGATTGTACATGCGGATTGTACATGTGGATTGTACATGTGGATTGTACGTGCGGATTGTACATGCGGATTGTACATGTGGATTGTACATGCGGATTGTACATGCGGATTGTACATGTGGATTGTACATGTGGATTGTACATGCGGATTGTACGTGTGGATTGTATATGCGGATTGTACATGTGGATTGTACGTGCGGATTGTGCATGTGGATTGTACATGTGGATTGTACATGTGGATTGTACATGTGGATTGTACATGCGGATTGTATATGCGGATTGTACATGCGGATTGTATGTGCGGATTGTACATGCGGATTGTACGTGCGGATTCTACATGCGGATTGTACGTGCGGATTGTACATGCGGATTGTACGTGCGGATTGTACGTGCGGATTGTGCGTGCGGATTGTACATGTGGATTGTACATGCGGATTGTACATGCGGATTGTACATGCGGATTGTACATGTGGATTGTACATGCGGATTGTACGTGTGGATTGTACATGCGGATTGTACATGCGGATTGTACGTGCGGATTGTGCGTGCGGATTGTACATGTGGATTGTACATGCGGATTGTACGTGTGGATTGTGCATGTGGATTGTACATGTGGATTGTACATGCGGATTGTACATGCGGATTGTACATGCGGATTGTACGTGCGGATTGTACGTGCGGATTCTACATGCGGATTGTACATGCGGATTGTACGTGCGGATTGTACGTGCGGATTGTACGTGCGGATTGTACATGCGGATTGTGCGTGCGGATTGTACATGTGGATTGTACATGCGGATTGTACATGTGGATTGTACATGTGGATTGTACATGTGGATTGTACATGCGGATTGTACATGCGGATTGTACGTGCGGATTGTACGTGCGGATTGTACGTGCGGATTCTACATGCGGATTGTGCATGCAAATTGTACATGCGGATTGTGCATGCGGATTGTGCATGCAAATTGTACATGCGGATTGTGCATGCGGATTGTGCATGTGGATTGTACATGCGGATTGTACGTGCGGATTGTACGTGCGGATTGTGCGTGCGGATTGTACATGTGGATTGTACATGCGGATTGTACATGCGGATTGTACGTGCGGAATGTACATGTGGATTGTACATGTGGATTGTACATGTGGATTGTACATGCGGATTGTACGTGCGGATTGTATATGCGGATTGTACATGTGGATTGTACGTGCGGATTGTGCATGTGGATTGTACCTGCGGATTGTGCATGTGGATTGTACATGCGGATTGTACATGCAAATTGTACATGCGGATTGTACATGTGGATTGTACATGTGGATTGTACGTGCGGATTGTACATGCGGATTGTACATGTGGATTGTACATGTGGATTGTACATGCGGATTGTACATGCGCTTTGTACGTGCGGATTGTATATGCGGATTGTACATGTGGATTGTACGTGCGGATTGTGCATGTGGATTGTACATGCGGATTGTACATGTGGATTGTACATGCGGATTGTACATGAGGATTGTGCATGCAAATTGTACATGCGGATTGTGCATGCGGATTGTGCATGTGGATTGTACGTGTGGATTGTGCATGTGGATTGTACATGTGGATTGTACATGTGGATTGTACATGCGGATTGTACATGTGGATTGTACATGCGGATTGTACATGCGGATTGTACGTGCGGATTGTGCATGCGGATTGTACGTGCGGATTGTACGTGCGGATTGTACGTACGGATTGTACATGCGGATTGTACATGCGGATTGTGCGTGCGGATTGTGCGTGCGGATTGTACATGTGGATTGTACATGCGGATTGTACATGTGGATTGTACATGTGGATTGTACATGCGGATTGTACATGCGGATTGTACATGCGGATTGTATATGCGGATTGTACATGTGGATTGTACGTGCGCATTGTGCATGCGGATTGTACATGTGGATTGTACATGTGGATTGTACATGCGGATTGTACATGCGGATTGTACATGTGGATTGTACATGCGGATTGTACATGTGGATTGTGCGTGCGGATTGTACATGCGGATTGTGCGTGCGGATTGTACATGCGGATTGTACATGTGGATTGTACATGTGGATTGTACATGTGGATTGTACATGCGGATTGTACATGCGGATTGTACGTGCGGATTGTATATGCGGATTGTACATGTGGATTGTACGTGCGGATTGTGCATGTGGATTGTGCATGTGGATTGTACATGCGGATTGTACATGTGGATTGTACATGCGGATTGTACATGCGGATTGTACATGTGGATTGTACATGTGGATTGTGCGTGCGGATTGTACATGCGGATTGTACGTGCGGATTGTATATGCGGATTGTACATGTGGATTGTACGTGCGGATTGTGCATGCGGATTGTACATGTGGATTGTACATGTGGATTGTACATGCGGATTGTACATGCGGATTGTACATGTGGATTGTACATGCGGATTGTACATGTGGATTGTGCGTGCGGATTGTACATGTGGATTGTGCGTGCGGATTGTACATGCGGATTGTACATGTGGATTGTACATGCGGATTGTACATGCGGATTGTACGTGCGGATTGTATATGCGGATTGTACATGTGGATTGTACGTGCGGATTGTGCATGTGGATTGTACATGCGGATTGTACATGCGGATTGTACGTGCGAATTGTGCATGTGGATTGTACATGTGGATTGTACATGCGGATTGTACGTGCGGATTGTGCATGTGGATTGTACATGCGGATTGTACATGTGGATTGTACGTGCGGATTGTGCATGTGGATTGTACATGTGGATTGTACATGCGGATTGTACATGCGGATTGTACGTGCGGATTGTATATGCGGATTGTACATGTGGATTGTACGTGCGGATTGTGCATGTGGATTGTACCTGCGGATTGTACATGTGGATTGTACATGCGGATTGTGCATGCGGATTGTGCATGCAAATTGTACATGCGGATTGTGCATGCGGATTGTGCATGTGGATTGTACATGCGGATTGTACGTGTGGATTGTGCATGTGGATTGTACATGTGGATTGTACATGTGGATTGTACATGCGGATTGTACGTGCGGATTGTACATGCGGATTGTACATGCGGATTGTGCGTGCGGATTGTACGTGCGGATTGTACGTGCGGATTGTACATGTGGATTGTGCGTGCGGATTGTACATGTGGATTGTGCGTGCGGATTGTACATGCGGATTGTACATGTGGATTGTACATGCGGATTGTACATGCGGATTGTACGTGCGGATTGTATATGCGGATTGTACATGTGGATTGTACGTGCGGATTGTGCATGTGGATTGTACATGCGGATTGTACATGCGGATTGTACGTGCGAATTGTGCATGTGGATTGTACATGTGGATTGTACATGCGGATTGTACGTGCGGATTGTGCATGTGGATTGTACATGCGGATTGTACATGTGGATTGTACGTGCGGATTGTGCATGTGGATTGTACATGTGGATTGTACATGCGGATTGTACATGCGGATTGTACGTGCGGATTGTATATGCGGATTGTACATGTGGATTGTACGTGCGGATTGTGCATGTGGATTGTACATGTGGATTGTACATGCGGATTGTGCATGCGGATTGTGCATGCAAATTGTACATGCGGATTGTGCATGCGGATTGTGCATGTGGATTGTACATGCGGATTGTACGTGTGGATTGTGCATGTGGATTGTACATGTGGATTGTACATGTGGATTGTACATGCGGATTGTACGTGCGGATTGTACATGCGGATTGTACATGCGGATTGTGCGTGCGGATTGTACGTGCGGATTGTACGTGCGGATTGTACGTGCGGATTGTACGTGCGGATTGTACGTGCGGATTGTACGTGCGGATTGTACATGCGGATTGTACATGCGGATTGTACATGCGGATTGTACATGCGGATTGTACAAGCGGATTGTACGTGCGGATTGTACATGCGGATTGTACGTGCGGATTCTACATGCGGATTGTACATGCGGATTGTACATGCGGATTGTGCGTGCGGATTGTGCGTGCGGATTGTACATGTGGATTGTACATGCGGATTGTACATGCGGATTGTACGTGCGGATTGTACGTGCGGAATGTACATGTGGATTGTACATGCGGATTGTGCATGTGGATTGTACATGTGGATTGTACGTGCGGATTGTACGTGCGGATTGTATATGCGGATTGTACATGTGGATTGTACGTGCGGATTGTGCATGTGGATTGTACATGCGGATTGTACATGCGGATTGTACATGTGGATTGTACATGCGGATTGTACATGCGGATTGTGCATGCAAATTGTACATGCGGATTGTGCATGCGGATTGTACATGTGGATTGTACGTGCGGATTGTATATGCGGATTGTACATGCGGATTGTACATGCGGATTGTACATGTGGATTGTACATGCGGATTGTACATGCGGATTGTACATGTGGATTGTACATGTGGATTGTATATGCGGATTGTTCATGTGGATTGTACATGCGGATTGTACATGTGGATTGTACATGTGGATTGTACGTGCGGATTGTATATGTGGATTGTACGTGCGGATTGTATATGCGGATTGTGCATGTGGATTGTACGTGCGGATTGTATATGCGGATTGTACATGTGGATTGTACATGTGGATTGTATGTGCGGATTGTATATGCGGATTGTATATGCGGATTGTACATGCGGATTGTACATGTGGATTGTACATGTGGATTGTACATGTGGATTGTACGTGCGGATTGTGCATGTGGATTGTATATGCGGATTGAACATGTGGATTGTACATGCGGATTGTACATGCGGATTGTGCATGCAAATTGTACATGCGGATTGTGCATGCGGATTGTACATGTGGATTGTACATGCGGATTGTACGTGTGGATTGTGCATGTGGATTGTACATGCGGATTGTACATGCGGATTGTACATGCGGATTGTACATGTGGATTGTACATGCGGATTGTACATGCGGATTGTGCATGCAAATTGTACATGCGGATTGTGCATGCGGATTGTACATGCGGATTGTACATGTGGATTGTACATGCGGATTGTACATGCGGATTGTACATGTGGATTGTACATGCGGATTGTACATGCGGATTGTACATGCGGATTGTACATGTGGATTGTACATGTGGATTGTATATGCGGATTGTTCATGTGGATTGTACATGCGGATTGTACATGTGGATTGTACATGTGGATTGTACGTGCGGATTGTATATGTGGATTGTACGTGCGGATTGTATATGCGGATTGTGCATGTGGATTGTACGTGCGGATTGTATATGCGGATTGTACATGCGGATTGTACGTGCGGATTGTACATGCGGATTGTACGTGCGGATTCTACATGCGGATTGTACATGCGGATTGTACATGCGGATTGTACGTGCGGATTGTACGTGCGAATGGTGCGTGCGGATTGTACATGGGGATTGTACATGCGGATTGTACATGTGGATTGTACGTGCGGATTGTGCATGCGGATTGTACATGTGGATTGTACATGTGGATTGTACATGCGGATTGTACATGCGGATTGTACATGCGGATTGTACGTGCGGATTGTACATGTGGATTGTACATGCGGATTGTACGTGCGGATTGTGCATGTGGATTGTACATGCGGATTGTACATGCGGATTGTACGTGTGGATTGTACATGCGGATTGTACATGCGGATTGTACATGTGGATTGTACATGCGGATTGTACATGCGGATTGTACGTGTGGATTGTACATGCGAATTGTACATGCGGATTGTACGTGCGGATTGTGCGTGCGGATTATACATGTGGATTGTACATGCGGATTGTTCGTGTGGATTGTGCATGTGGATTGTACATGTGGATTGTACATGTGGATTGTACATGCGGATTGTACATGTGGATTGTACATGCGGATTCTACATGCGGATTGTACGTGCGGATTGTACATGCGGATTGTACATGCGGATTGTACGTGCGGATTGTACGTGCGGATTGTACGTGCGGATTGTGCATGCGGATTGTACATGTGGATTGTACATGCGGATTGTACATGCGGATTGTACGTGCGGAATGTACATGTGGATTGTACATGTGGATTGTACATGTGGATTGTACATGCGGATTGTACATGCGGATTGTACGTGCGGATTGTATATGCGGATTGTACATGTGGATTGTACGTGCGGATTGTGCATGTGGATTGTACCTGCGGATTGTGCATGTGGATTGTACATGCGGATTGTACGTGCGGATTGTATATGCGGATTGTACATGTGGATTGTACGTGCGGATTGTGCATGTGGATTGTACCTGCGGATTGTGCATGTGGATTGTGCATGTGGATTGTACATGCGGATTGTACGTGTGGATTGTGCATGTGGATTGTACATGTGGATTGTACATGTGGATTGTACATGCGGATTGTACATGTGGATTGTACATGCGGATTGTACGTGCGGATTGTACGTGCGGATTGTGCGTGCGGATTGTACATGCGGATTGTACATGTGGATTGTACGTGCGGATTGTACGTGCGGATTGTGCGTGCGGATTGTGCGTGCGGATTGTACATGTGGATTGTACATGCGGATTGTACATGTGGATTGTACATGTGGATTGTACATGCGGATTGTACATGCGGATTGTACGTGTGGATTGTGCATGTGGATTGTACATGTGGATTGTACGTGCGGATTGTGCATGCGGGTTGTACATGCGGATTGTACATGCGGATTGTACATGTGGATTGTACATGCGGATTGTACATGCGGATTGTGCATGCAAATTGTACATGCGGATTGTGCATGCGGATTGTGCTTGTGGATTGTACGTGTGGATTGTGCATGTGGATTGTACATGTGGATTGTACATGTGGATTGTACATGCGGATTGTACATGTGGATTGTACATGTGGATTGTACATGCGGATTGTACATGTGGATTGTACATGTGGATTGTACATGTGGATTGTACATGTGGATTGTACATGCGGATTGTACGTGCGGATTGTACATGCGGATTGTACATGCGGATTGTACATGCGGATTGTACATGTGGATTGTGCGTGCGGATTGTGCGTGCGGATTGTACATGTGGATTGTACATGTGGATTGTACATGTGGATTGTGCATGTGGATTGTACATGTGGATTGTGCATGTGGATTGTACATGCGGATTGTGCATGCGGATTGTACATGGGGATTGTACGTGCGGATTGTACATGTGGATTGTGCGTGCGGATTGTACATGTGGATTGTACATGTGGATTGTACATGTGGATTGTGCATGTGGATTGTACATGTGGATTGTACATGTGGATTGTACATGTGGATTGTACATGTGGATTGTACATGTGGATTGTGCATGTGGATTGTACATGTGGATTGTACATGTGGATTGTACATGTGGATTGTGCATGTGGATTGTACATGTGGATTGTACATGTGGATTGTGCATGAGGATTGTACATGTGGATTGTACATGTGGATTGTACATGTGGATTGTACATGTGGATTGTACATGTGGATTGTACATGTGGATTGTACATGTGGATTGTACGTGCGGATTGTACATGTGGATTGTGCATGTGGATTGTGCATGTGGATTGTACATGTGGATTGTGCGTGCGGATTGTACATGTGGATTGTACATGTGGATTGTACATGTGGATTGTGCATGTGGATTGTACATGTGGATTGTACATGTGGATTGTGCATGTGGATTGTGCATGTGGATTGTACATGTGGATTGTACATGTGGATTGTGCATGAGGATTGTACATGTGGATTGTACATGTGGATTGTACATGTGGATTGTACATGTGGATTGTACATGTGGATTGTACATGTGGATTGTACATGGGGATTGTACATGCGGATTGTACATGTGGATTGTGCGTGCGGATTGTGCGTGCGGATTGTACATGCGGATTGTACATGTGGATTGTACATGTGGATTGTGCATGTGGATTGTACATGTGGATTGTACATGTGGATTGTGCATGTGGATTGTACATGTGGATTGTACATGTGGATTGTACATGTGGATTGTGCATGTGGATTGTACATGTGGATTGTACATGTGGATTGTACGTGCGGATTGTACATGTGGATTGTACATGTGGATTGTACATGTGGATTGTACATGCGGATTGTACATGTGGATTGTACATGTGGATTGTACATGTGGATTGTACATGTGGATTGTACGTGCGGATTGTATATGTGGATTGTACGTGCGGATTGTATATGCGGATTGTGCATGTGGATTGTACGTGCGGATTGTATATGCGGATTGTACATGCGGATTGTACGTGCGGATTGTACATGCGGATTGTACGTGCGGATTCTACATGCGGATTGTACATGCGGATTGTACATGCGGATTGTACATGCGGATTGTACGTGCGGATTGTACGTGCGAATGGTGCGTGCGGATTGTACATGCGGATTGTACATGTGGATTGTACGTGCGGATTGTGCATGCGGATTGTACATGTGGATTGTACATGTGGATTGTACATGCGGATTGTACATGCGGATTGTACATGCGGATTGTACGTGCGGATTGTACATGTGGATTGTACATGCGGATTGTACGTGCGGATTGTGCATGTGGATTGTACATGCGGATTGTACATGCGGATTGTACGTGTGGATTGTACATGCGGATTGTACATGCGGATTGTACATGTGGATTGTACATGCGGATTGTACATGCGGATTGTACGTGTGGATTGTACATGCGAATTGTACATGCGGATTGTACGTGCGGATTGTGCGTGCGGATTATACATGTGGATTGTACATGCGGATTGTTCGTGTGGATTGTGCATGTGGATTGTACATGTGGATTGTACATGTGGATTGTACATGCGGATTGTACGTGTGGATTGTACATGCGGATTGTACGTGCGGATTCTACATGCGGATTGTACGTGCGGATTGTACGTGCGGATTGTACGTGCGGATTGTACATGCGGATTGTGCGTGCGGATTGTACATGTGGATTGTACATGCGGATTGTACATGTGGATTGTACATGCGGATTGTACATGTGGATTGTACATGCGGATTGTACATGCGGATTGTACGTGCGGATTGTACATGCGGATTGTACGTGCGGATTCTACATGCGGATTGTACATGCGGATTGTACATGCGGATTGTACGTGCGGATTGTACGTGCGGATTGTGCATGCGGATTGTACATGTGGATTGTACATGCGGATTGTACATGCGGATTGTACGTGCGGAATGTACATGTGGATTGTACATGTGGATTGTACATGTGGATTGTACATGCGGATTGTACATGCGGATTGTACGTGCGGATTGTATATGCGGATTGTACATGTGGATTGTACGTGCGGATTGTGCATGTGGATTGTACCTGCGGATTGTACATGCAAATTGTACATGCGGATTGTGCATGCGGATTGTGCATGTGGATTGTACATGCGGATTGTACGTGTGGATTGTGCATGTGGATTGTACATGTGGATTGTACATGTGGATTGTACATGCGGATTGTACATGTGGATTGTACATGCGGATTGTACGTGCGGATTGTACGTGCGGATTGTGCGTGCGGATTGTACATGCGGATTGTACATGTGGATTGTACATGCGGATTGTACATGCGGATTGTACATGCGGATTGTACATGCGGATTGTACATGTGGATTGTACATGCGGATTGTACGTGCGGATTGTACGTGCGGATTGTGCGTGCGGATTGTACATGCGGATTGTACATGTGGATTGTACGTGCGGATTGTACGTGCGGATTGTGTGTGCGGATTGTACATGTGGATTGTACATGCGGATTGTACATGTGGATTGTACATGCGAATTGTACATGTGGATTGTACATGCGAATTGTACATGTGGATTGTACGTGCGGATTGTACGTGCGGATTGTGCGTGCGGATTGTACATGTGGATTGTACATGCGGATTGTACATGTGGATTGTACATGCGAATTGTACATGCGGATTGTACATGTGGATTGTACATGCGGATTGTACGTGTGGATTGTGCATGTGGATTGTACATGTGGATTGTACATGCGGATTGTACATGCGGATTGTACATGTGGATTGTACATGCGGATTGTACATGCGGATTGTACATGTGGATTGTACATGTGGATTGTACATGCGGATTGTGCATGTGGATTGTACATGTGGATTGTACGTGCGGATTGTACATGCGGATTGTACATGTGGATTGTACATGCGGATTGTACATGCGGATTGTACATGCGGATTGTACATGCGGATTGTACATGCGGATTGTACATGTGGATTGTACGTGCGGATTGTACGTGCGGATTGTACATGTGGATTGTACATGCGGATTGTACATGCGGATTGTACATGCGGATTGTACATGTGGATTGTACATGCGGATTGTACGTGCGGATTGTACATGCGGATTGTACATGCGGATTGTACATGCGGATTGTACGTGCGGAATGTACATGTGGATTGTACATGCGGATTGTGCATGTGGATTGTACATGTGGATTGTACATGTGGATTGTACGTGCGGATTGTACGTGCGGATTGTATATGCGGATTGTACATGTGGATTGTACATGCGGATTGTGCATGTGGATTGTACATGCGGATTGTACATGCGGATTGTACATGTGGATTGTACATGCGGATTGTACATGCGGATTGTGCATGCAAATTGTACATGCGGATTGTGCATGCGGATTGTACATGTGGATTGTACGTGCGGATTGTATATGCGGATTGTACATGCGGATTGTACATGTGGATTGTACATGTGGATTGTACATGTGGATTGTATGTGCGGATTGTATATGCGGATTGTGCATGTGGATTGTACGTGCGGATTGTATATGTGGATTGTACGTGCGGATTGTATATGCGGATTGTGCATGTGGATTGTACGTGCGGATTGTATATGCGGATTGTACATGTGGATTGTACATGTGGATTGTATGTGCGGATTGTATATGCGGATTGTGCATGTGGATTGTACGTGCGGATTGTATATGTGGATTGTACGTGCGGATTGTATATGTGGATTGTACGTGCGGATTGTATATGCGGATTGTGCATGTGGATTGTACGTGCGGATTGTATATGCGGATTGTACATGTGGATTGTACATGTGGATTGTATGTGCGGATTGTATATGCGGATTGTACATGCGGATTGTACATGTGGATTGTACATGTGGATTGTACATGCGGATTGTACATGTGGATTGTACATGTGGATTGTACGTGCGGATTGTATATGCGGATTGTACATGCGGATTGTACATGTGGATTGTACATGTGGATTGTACATGCGGATTGTACATGTGGATTGTACATGTGGATTGTGCGTGCGGATTGTACATGCGGATTGTACATGCGGATTGTACATGCGGATTGTACGTGCGGATTCTACATGCGGATTGTACGTGCGGATTGTACGTGCGGATTGTACGTGCGGATTGTACATGCGGATTGTGCGTGCGGATTGTACATGTGGATTGTACATGCGGATTGTACATGTGGATTGTACATGCGGATTGTACATGTGGATTGTACATGCGGATTGTACATGCGGATTGTACGTGCGGATTGTACATGCGGATTGTACGTGCGGATTCTACATGCGGATTGTACATGCGGATTGTACATGCGGATTGTACGTGCGGATTGTACGTGCGGATTGTGCATGCGGATTGTACATGTGGATTGTACATGCGGATTGTACATGCGGATTGTACGTGCGGAATGTACATGTGGATTGTACATGTGGATTGTACATGTGGATTGTACATGCGGATTGTACATGCGGATTGTACGTGCGGATTGTATATGCGGATTGTACATGTGGATTGTACGTGCGGATTGTGCATGTGGATTGTACCTGCGGATTGTGCATGTGGATTGTACATGCGGATTGTACATGCGGATTGTACATGCAAATTGTACATGCGGATTGTGCATGCGGATTGTGCATGTGGATTGTACATGCGGATTGTACGTGTGGATTGTGCATGTGGATTGTACATGTGGATTGTACATGTGGATTGTACATGCGGATTGTACATGTGGATTGTACATGCGGATTGTACGTGCGGATTGTACGTGCGGATTGTGCGTGCGGATTGTACATGCGGATTGTACATGTGGATTGTACATGCGGATTGTACATGCGGATTGTACATGCGGATTGTACATGCGGATTGTACATGCGGATTGTACATGTGGATTGTACATGCGGATTGTACGTGCGGATTGTACGTGCGGATTGTGCGTGCGGATTGTACATGCGGATTGTACATGTGGATTGTACGTGCGGATTGTACGTGCGGATTGTGTGTGCGGATTGTACATGTGGATTGTACATGCGGATTGTACATGTGGATTGTACATGCGAATTGTACATGTGGATTGTACATGCGAATTGTACATGTGGATTGTACGTGCGGATTGTACGTACGGATTGTGCGTGCGGATTGTACATGTGGATTGTACATGCGGATTGTACATGTGGATTGTACATGCGAATTGTACATGCGGATTGTACATGTGGATTGTACATGCGGATTGTACGTGTGGATTGTGCATGTGGATTGTACATGTGGATTGTACATGCGGATTGTACATGCGGATTGTACATGTGGATTGTACATGCGGATTGTACATGCGGATTGTACATGTGGATTGTACATGTGGATTGTACATGCGGATTGTGCATGTGGATTGTACATGTGGATTGTACGTGCGGATTGTACATGTGGATTGTACATGCGGATTGTACATGCGGATTGTACATGCGGATTGTACATGCGGATTGTACATGTGGATTGTACGTGCGGATTGTACGTGCGGATTGTACATGTGGATTGTACATGCGGATTGTACATGCGGATTGTACATGCGGATTGTACATGTGGATTGTACGTGCGGATTGTACGTGCGGATTGTACGTGCGGATTGTACGTGCGGATTGTGCGTGCGGATTGTACATGCGGATTGTACATGCGGATTGTACATGCGGATTGTACGTGCGGAATGTACATGTGGATTGTACATGCGGATTGTGCATGTGGATTGTACATGTGGATTGTACATGTGGATTGTACGTGCGGATTGTACGTGCGGATTGTATATGCGGATTGTACATGTGGATTGTACATGCGGATTGTGCATGTGGATTGTACATGCGGATTGTACATGCGGATTGTACATGTGGATTGTACATGCGGATTGTACATGCGGATTGTGCATGCAAATTGTACATGCGGATTGTGCATGCGGATTGTACATGTGGATTGTACGTGCGGATTGTATATGCGGATTGTACATGCGGATTGTACATGTGGATTGTACATGTGGATTGTACATGTGGATTGTATGTGCGGATTGTATATGCGGATTGTGCATGTGGATTGTACGTGCGGATTGTATATGTGGATTGTACGTGCGGATTGTATATGCGGATTGTGCATGTGGATTGTACGTGCGGATTGTATATGCGGATTGTACATGTGGATTGTACATGTGGATTGTATGTGCGGATTGTATATGCGGATTGTGCATGTGGATTGTACGTGCGGATTGTATATGTGGATTGTACGTGCGGATTGTATATGTGGATTGTACGTGCGGATTGTATATGCGGATTGTGCATGTGGATTGTACGTGCGGATTGTATATGCGGATTGTACATGTGGATTGTACATGTGGATTGTATGTGCGGATTGTATATGCGGATTGTACATGCGGATTGTACATGTGGATTGTACATGTGGATTGTACATGCGGATTGTACATGTGGATTGTACATGTGGATTGTACGTGCGGATTGTATATGCGGATTGTACATGCGGATTGTACATGTGGATTGTACATGTGGATTGTACATGCGGATTGTACATGTGGATTGTACATGTGGATTGTGCGTGCGGATTGTACATGCGGATTGTACATGCGGATTGTACATGCGGATTGTACATGTGGATTGTACATGCGGATTGTTCACGTGGATTGTACATGTGGATTGTACATGCGGATTGTACATGTGGATTGTACATGTGGATTGTACATGTGGATTGTACGTGCGGATTGTACATGCGGATTGTACATGTGGATTGTACATGCGGATTGTACATGCGGATTGTACATGTGGATTGTACATGTGGATTGTACATGCGGATTGTACATGCGGATTGTACGTGCGGATTGTATATGCGGATTGTACATGTGGATTGTACGTGCGGATTGTGCATGTGGATTGTATATGCGGATTGTACATGCGGATTGTACATGTGGATTGTACATGCGGATTGTACATGCGGATTGTGCATGCAAATTGTACATGCGGATTGTGCATGCGGATTATGCATGTGGATTGTACATGCGGATTGTACGTGCGGATTGTACGTGCGGATTGTACGTGCGGATTCTACATACGGATTGTACATGCGGATTGTACGTGCGGATTGTACGTGCGGATTGTACGTGCGGATTGTACATGTGGATTGTACGTGCGGATTGTATATGCGGATTGTGCATGTGGATTGTACGTGCGGATTGTATATGCGGATTGTACATGTGGATTGTACATGTGGATTGTATGTGCGGATTGTATATGCGGATTGTATATGCGGATTGTACATGTGGATTGTACATGTGGATTGTACATGTGGATTGTACGTGCGGATTGTGCATGTGGATTGTATATGCGGATTGTACATGCGGATTGTACATGTGGATTGTACATGCGGATTGTACATGCGGATTGTGCATGCAAATTGTACATGCGGATTGTGCATGCGGATTGTACATGTGGATTGTACATGCGGATTTTACGTGTGGATTGTGCATGTGGATTGTACATGCGGATTGTACATGCCGATTGTACATGCGGATTGTACATGTGGATTGTACATGCGGATTGTACATGCGGATTGTGCATGCAAATTGTACATGCGGATTGTGCATGCGGATTGTACATGCGGATTGTACATGTGGATTGTACATGCGGATTGTACATGCGGATTGTACATGTGGATTGTACATGCGGATTGTACATGCGGATTGTACATGCGGATTGTACATGTGGATTGTACATGTGGATTGTATATGCGGATTGTTCATGTGGATTGTACATGCGGATTGTACATGTGGATTGTACATGTGGATTGTACGTGCGGATTGTATATGTGGATTGTACGTGCGGATTGTATATGCGGATTGTGCATGTGGATTGTACGTGCGGATTGTATATGCGGATTGTACATGCGGATTGTACGTGCGGATTGTACATGCGGATTGTACGTGCGGATTCTACATGCGGATTGTACATGCGGATTGTACATGCGGATTGTACGTGCGGATTGTACGTGCGAATGGTGCGTGCGGATTGTACATGGGGATTGTACATGCGGATTGTACATGTGGATTGTACGTGCGGATTGTGCATGCGGATTGAACATGTGGATTGTACATGTGGATTGTACATGCGGATTGTACATGCGGATTGTACATGCGGATTGTACGTGCGGATTGTACATGTGGATTGTACATGCGGATTGTACGTGCGGATTGTGCATGTGGATTGTACATGCGGATTGTACATGCGGATTGTACGTGTGGATTGTACATGCGGATTGTACATGCGGATTGTACATGTGGATTGTACATGCGGATTGTACATGCGGATTGTACGTGTGGATTGTACATGCGAATTGTACATGCGGATTGTACGTGCGGATTGTGCGTGCGGATTATACATGTGGATTGTACATGCGGATTTTTCGTGTGGATTGTGCATGTGGATTGTACATGTGGATTGTACATGTGGATTGTACATGCGGATTGTACATGTGGATTGTACATGCGGATTCTACATGCGGATTGTACGTGCGGATTGTACGTGCGGATTGTACGTGCGGATTGTACGTGCGGATTGTGCGTGCGGATTGTACATGTGGATTGTACATGTGGATTGTACATGCGGATTGTACATGTGGATTGTACATGTGGATTGTACATGCGGATTGTACATGCGGATTGTACGTGCGGATTGTACATGCGGATTGTACGTGCGGATTCTACATGCGGATTGTACATGCGGATTGTACATGCGGATTGTACGTGCGGATTGTACGTGCGGATTGTGCATGCGGATTGTACATGTGGATTGTACATGCGGATTGTACATGCGGATTGTACGTGCGGAATGTACATGTGGATTGTACATGTGGATTGTACATGTGGATTGTACGTGCGGATTGTACGTGCGGATTGTATATGCGGATTGTACATGTGGATTGTACATGCGGATTGTGCATGTGGATTGTACATGCGGATTGTACATGCGGATTGTACATGTGGATTGTACATGCGGATTGTACATGCGGATTGTGCATGCAAATTGTACATGCGGATTGTGCATGCGGATTGTACATGTGGATTGTACGTGCGGATTGTATATGCGGATTGTACATGCGGATTGTACATGTGGATTGTACATGTGGATTGTACATGTGGATTGTATGTGCGGATTGTATATGCGGATTGTGCATGTGGATTGTACGTGCGGATTGTATATGTGGATTGTACGTGCAGATTGTATATGCGGATTGTGCATGTGGATTGTACGTGCGGATTGTATATGCGGATTGTACATGTGGATTGTACATGTGGATTGTATGTGCGGATTGTATATGCGGATTGTGCATGTGGATTGTACGTGCGGATTGTATATGTGGATTGTACGTGCGGATTGTATATGTGGATTGTACGTGCGGATTGTATATGCGGATTGTGCATGTGGATTGTACGTGCGGATTGTATATGCGGATTGTACATGTGGATTGTACATGTGGATTGTATGTGCGGATTGTATATGCGGATTGTACATGCGGATTGTACATGTGGATTGTACATGTGGATTGTACATGCGGATTGTACATGTGGATTGTACATGTGGATTGTACGTGCGGATTGTATATGCGGATTGTACATGCGGATTGTACATGTGGATTGTACATGTGGATTGTACATGTGGATTGTACATGCGGATTGTGCGTGCGGATTGTACATGCGGATTGTACATGCGGATTGTACATGCGGATTGTACATGCGGATTGTACATGCGGATTGTACATGCGGATTGTACATGCGGATTGTACATGCGGATTGTACATGTGGATTGTACATGCGGATTGTGCATGTGGATTGTACGTGCGGATTGTGCATGTGGATTGTACCTGCGGATTGTGCATGTGGATTGTACATGCGGATTGTACATGCGGATTGTACATGCAAATTGTACATGCGGATTGTGCATGCGGATTGTGCATGTGGATTGTACATGCGGATTGTACGTGTGGATTGTGCATGTGGATTGTACATGCGGATTGTACATGTGGATTGTACATGCGAATTGTACATGTGGATTGTACATGCGAATTGTACATGTGGATTGTACGTGCGGATTGTGCGTGCGGATTGTGCGTGCGGATTGTACATGTGGATTGTACATGCGGATTGTACATGTGGATTGTACATGCGAATTGTACATGCGGATTGTACATGTGGATTGTACATGCGGATTGTACGTGTGGATTGTGCATGTGGATTGTACATGTGGATTGTACATGCGGATTGTACATGCGGATTGTACATGTGGATTGTACATGCGGATTGTACATGCGGATTGTACATGTGGATTGTACATGTGGATTGTACATGCGGATTGTTCATGTGGATTGTACATGCGGATTGTACATGTGGATTGTACATGTGGATTGTACGTGCGGATTGTACATGCGGATTGTACATGTGGATTGTACATGCGGATTGTACATGCGGATTGTACATGCGGATTGTACATGCGGATTGTACATGCGGATTGTACGTGCGGATTGTATATGCGGATTGTACATGTGGATTGTACGTGCGGATTGTGCATGTGGATTGTACATGCGGATTGTACATGCGGATTGTACATGCGGATTGTGTATGCGGATTGTACATGCGGATTGTACATGTGGATTGTACATGTGGATTGTACATGTGGATTGTACATGCGGATTGTACATGCGGATTGTACATGTGGATTGTACATGTGGATTGTACGTGCGGATTGTATATGCGGATTGTACATGCGGATTGTACATGTGGATTGTATATGCGGATTGTACATGCGGATTGTACATGTGGATTGTACATGCGGATTGTACATGCGGATTGTACATGTGGATTGTACATGCGGATTGTTCATGTGGATTGTACATGCGGATTGTACATGTGTATTGTACATGTGGATTGTACGTGCGGATTGTACATGTGGATTGTACATGCGGATTGTACATGCGCTTTGTACGTGCGGATTGTATATGCGGATTGTACATGTGGATTGTACGTGCGGATTGTGCATGCGGGTTGTACATGCGGATTGTACATGCGGATTGTACATGTGGATTGTACATGCGGATTGTACATGCGGATTGTGCATGCAAATTGTACATGCGGATTGTGCATGCGGATTGTGCATGTGGATTGTACGTGTGGATTGTGCATGTGGATTGTACATGTGGATTGTACATGTGGATTGTACATGCGGATTGTACATGCGGATTGTACATGTGGATTGTACATGTGGATTGTACATGTGGATTGTACATGTGGATTGTACATGCGGATTGTACGTGCGGATTGTACATGCGGATTGTACATGCGGATTGTACATGCGGATTGTACATGCGGATTGTACATGCGGATTGTACATGTGGATTGTGCGTGCGGATTGTGCGTGCGGATTGTACATGTGGATTGTACATGTGGATTGTACATGTGGATTGTGCATGTGGATTGTACATGTGGATTGTGCATGTGGATTGTACATGCGGATTGTACATGCGGATTGTGCATGCGGATTGTACATGGGGATTGTACGTGCGGATTGTACATGTGGATTGTGCGTGCGGATTGTACATGTGGATTGTACATGTGGATTGTACATGTGGATTGTGCATGTGGATTGTACATGTGGATTGTACATGTGGATTGTACATGTGGATTGTACATGTGGATTGTACATGTGGATTGTGCATGTGGATTGTACATGTGGATTGTACATGTGGATTGTACATGTGGATTGTGCATGTGGATTGTACATGTGGATTGTACATGTGGATTGTACATGTGGATTGTACATGTGGATTGTACATGTGGATTGTGCATGTGGATTGTACATGTGGATTGTACATGTGGATTGTACATGTGGATTGTACATGTGGATTGTACATGTGGATTGTACATGTGGATTGTACGTGCGGATTGTACATGTGGATTGTGCATGTGGATTGTGCATGTGGATTGTACATGTGGATTGTGCGTGCGGATTGTACATGTGGATTGTACATGTGGATTGTACATGTGGATTGTGCATGTGGATTGTACATGTGGATTGTACATGTGGATTGTGCATGTGGATTGTGCATGTGGATTGTACATGTGGATTGTACATGTGGATTGTGCATGAGGATTGTACATGTGGATTGTACATGTGGATTGTACATGTGGATTGTACATGGGGATTGTACATGCGGATTGTACATGTGGATTGTGCGTGCGGATTGTGCGTGCGGATTGTACATGTGGATTGTACATGTGGATTGTACATGTGGATTGTGCATGTGGATTGTACATGTGGATTGTACATGTGGATTGTGCATGTGGATTGTACATGTGGATTGTACATGTGGATTGTACATGTGGATTGTGCATGTGGATTGTACATGTGGATTGTACGTGCGGATTGTACATGTGGATTGTACATGTGGATTGTACATGTGGATTGTACATGTGGATTGTACATGTGGATTGTACATGTGGATTGTACATGTGGATTGTACATGTGGATTGTACATGTGGATTGTACGTGCGGATTGTATATGTGGATTGTACGTGCGGATTGTATATGCGGATTGTGCATGTGGATTGTACGTGCGGATTGTATATGCGGATTGTACATGCGGATTGTACGTGCGGATTGTACATGCGGATTGTACGTGCGGATTCTACATGCGGATTGTACATGCGGATTGTACATGCGGATTGTACATGCGGATTGTACGTGCGGATTGTACGTGCGAATGGTGCGTGCGGATTGTACATGGGGATTGTACATGCGGATTGTACATGTGGATTGTACGTGCGGATTGTGCATGCGGATTGTACATGTGGATTGTACATGCGGATTGTACATGCGGATTGTACATGCGGATTGTACGTGCGGATTGTACATGTGGATTGTACATGCGGATTGTACGTGCGGATTGTGCATGTGGATTGTACATGCGGATTGTACATGCGGATTGTACGTGTGGATTGTACATGCGGATTGTACATGCGGATTGTACATGTGGATTGTACATGCGGATTGTACATGCGGATTGTACGTGTGGATTGTACATGCGAATTGTACATGCGGATTGTACGTGCGGATTGTGCGTGCGGATTATACATGTGGATTGTACATGCGGATTGTTCGTGTGGATTGTGCATGTGGATTGTACATGTGGATTGTACATGTGGATTGTACATGCGGATTGTACATGTGGATTGTACATGCGGATTGTACGTGCGGATTCTACATGCGGATTGTACGTGCGGATTGTACGTGCGGATTGTACGTGCGGATTGTACGTGCGGATTGTGCGTGCGGATTGTACATGTGGATTGTACATGCGGATTGTACATGTGGATTGTACATGCGGATTGTACATGTGGATTGTACATGCGGATTGTACATGCGGATTGTACGTGCGGATTGTACATGCGGATTGTACGTGCGGATTCTACATGCGGATTGTACATGCGGATTGTACATGCGGATTGTACGTGCGGATTGTGCATGCGGATTGTACATGTGGATTGTACATGCGGATTGTACATGCGGATTGTACGTGCGGAATGTACATGTGGATTGTACATGTGGATTGTACATGTGGATTGTACATGCGGATTGTACATGCGGATTGTACGTGCGGATTGTATATGCGGATTGTACATGTGGATTGTACGTGCGGATTGTGCATGTGGATTGTACCTGCGGATTGTGCATGTGGATTGTACATGCGGATTGTACATGCGGATTGTACATGCAAATTGTACATGCGGATTGTGCATGCGGATTGTGCATGTGGATTGTACATGCGGATTGTACGTGTGGATTGTGCATGTGGATTGTACATGTGGATTGTACATGTGGATTGTACATGCGGATTGTACATGTGGATTGTACATGCGGATTGTACGTGCGGATTGTACGTGCGGATTGTGCGTGCGGATTGTACATGCGGATTGTACATGTGGATTGTACGTGCGGATTGTACGTGCGGATTGTGTGTGCGGATTGTACATGTGGATTGTACATGCGGATTGTACATGTGGATTGTACATGCGAATTGTACATGTGGATTGTACATGTGGATTGTACGTGCGGATTGTACGTGCGGATTGTGCGTGCGGATTGTACATGCGGATTGTACATGCGGATTGTACATGTGGATTGTACATGCGAATTGTACATGCGGATTGTACATGTGGATTGTACATGCGGATTGTACGTGTGGATTGTGCATGTGGATTGTACATGTGGATTGTACATGCGGATTGTACATGCGGATTGTACATGTGGATTGTACATGCGGATTGTACATGCGGATTGTACATGTGGATTGTACATGTGGATTGTACATGCGGATTGTGCATGTGGATTGTACATGCGGATTGTACGTGCGGATTGTACATGCGGATTGTACATGTGGATTGTACATGCGGATTGTACATGTGGATTGTACGTGCGGATTGTATATGCGGATTGTGCATGTGGATTGTACGTGCGGATTGTATATGCGGATTGTACATGTGGATTGTACATGTGGATTGTATGTGCGGATTGTATATGCGGATTGTATATGCGGATTGTACATGTGGATTGTACATGTGGATTGTACATGTGGATTGTACGTGCGGATTGTGCATGTGGATTGTATATGCGGATTGTACATGCGGATTGTACATGTGGATTGTACATGCGGATTGTACATGCGGATTGTGCATGCAAATTGTACATGCGGATTGTGCATGCGGATTGTACATGTGGATTGTACATGCGGATTTTACGTGTGGATTGTGCATGCGGATTGTACATGCGGATTGTACATGCGGATTGTACATGCGGATTGTACATGTGGATTGTACATGCGGATTGTACATGCGGATTGTGCATGCAAATTGTACATGCGGATTGTGCATGCGGATTGTACATGCGGATTGTACATGTGGATTGTACATGCGGATTGTACATGCGGATTGTACATGTGGATTGTACATGCGGATTGTACATGCGGATTGTACATGCGGATTGTACATGTGGATTGTACATGTGGATTGTATATGCGGATTGTTCATGTGGATTGTACATGCGGATTGTACATGTGGATTGTACATGTGGATTGTACGTGCGGATTGTATATGTGGATTGTACGTGCGGATTGTATATGCGGATTGTGCATGTGGATTGTACGTGCGGATTGTATATGCGGATTGTACATGCGGATTGTACGTGCGGATTGTACATGCGGATTGTACGTGCGGATTCTACATGCGGATTGTACATGCGGATTGTACATGCGGATTGTACGTGCGGATTGTACGTGCGAATGGTGCGTGCGGATTGTACATGGGGATTGTACATGCGGATTGTACATGTGGATTGTACGTGCGGATTGTGCATGCGGATTGAACATGTGGATTGTACATGTGGATTGTACATGCGGATTGTACATGCGGATTGTACATGCGGATTGTACGTGCGGATTGTACATGTGGATTGTACATGCGGATTGTACGTGCGGATTGTGCATGTGGATTGTACATGCGGATTGTACATGCGGATTGTACGTGTGGATTGTACATGCGGATTGTACATGCGGATTGTACATGTGGATTGTACATGCGGATTGTACATGCGGATTGTACGTGTGGATTGTACATGCGAATTGTACATGCGGATTGTACGTGCGGATTGTGCGTGCGGATTATACATGTGGATTGTACATGCGGATTGTTCGTGTGGATTGTGCATGTGGATTGTACATGTGGATTGTACATGTGGATTGTACATGCGGATTGTACATGTGGATTGTACATGCGGATTCTACATGCGGATTGTACGTGCGGATTGTACGTGCGGATTGTACGTGCGGATTGTACATGCGGATTGTGCGTGCGGATTGTACATGTGGATTGTACATGTGGATTGTACATGCGGATTGTACATGTGGATTGTACATGTGGATTGTACATGCGGATTGTACATGCGGATTGTACGTGCGGATTGTACATGCGGATTGTACGTGCGGATTCTACATGCGGATTGTACATGCGGATTGTACATGCGGATTGTACGTGCGGATTGTACGTGCGGATTGTGCATGCGGATTGTACATGTGGATTGTACATGCGGATTGTACATGCGGATTGTACGTGCGGAATGTACATGTGGATTGTACATGTGGATTGTACATGTGGATTGTACATGCGGATTGTACATGCGGATTGTACGTGCGGATTGTACATGTGGATTGTACGTGCGGATTGTGCATGTGGATTGTACCTGCGGATTGTGCATGTGGATTGTACATGCGGATTGTACATGCGGATTGTACATGCAAATTGTACATGCGGATTGTGCATGCGGATTGTGCATGTGGATTGTACATGCGGATTGTACGTGTGGATTGTGCATGTGGATTGTACATGTGGATTGTACATGTGGATTGTACATGCGGATTGTACATGCGGATTGTACATGTGGATTGTACGTGCGGATTGTACGTGCGGATTGTGTGTGCGGATTGTACATGTGGATTGTACATGCGGATTGTACATGTGGATTGTACATGCGAATTGTACATGTGGATTGTACATGCGAATTGTACATGTGGATTGTACGTGCGGATTGTACGTGCGGATTGTGCGTGCGGATTGTACATGTGGATTGTACATGCGGATTGTACATGTGGATTGTACATGCGAATTGTACATGCGGATTGTACATGTGGATTGTACATGCGGATTGTACATGCGGATTGTACGTGTGGATTGTGCATGTGGATTGTACATGTGGATTGTACATGCGGATTGTACATGTGGATTGTACATGTGGATTGTACATGCGGATTGTACATGCGGATTGTACATGCGGATTGTACATGTGGATTGTACATGTGGATTGTACATGCGGATTGTGCATGTGGATTGTACATGCGGATTGTACGTGCGGATTGTACATGCGGATTGTACATGTGGATTGTACATGCGGATTGTACATGCGGATTGTACATGCGGATTGTACATGTGGATTGTACATGCGGATTGTACATGTGGATTGTACATGTGGATTGTACGTGCGGATTGTACATGCGGATTGTACATGCGGATTGTACATGCGGATTGTACATGCGGATTGTACATGTGGATTGTACATGCGGATTGTACATGCGGATTGTACATGCGGATTGTACATGCGGATTGTACGTGCGGATTGTACATGCGGATTGTACATGCGGATTGTACATGCGGATTGTACATGCGGATTGTACATGCGGATTGTACATGCGGATTGTACATGCGGATTGTACATGCGGATTGTACATGCGGATTTTACATGCGGATTGTACATGCGGATTGTACATGTGGATTGTACATGCGGATTGTACATGCGGATTGTACATGTGGATTGTACATGCGGATTGTACATGCGGATTGTACATGCGGATTGTACATGTGGATTGTACATGTGGATTGTACATGTGGATTGTACATGTGGATTGTACATGTGGATTGTACATGCGGATTGTACATGCGGATTGTACATGCGGATTGTACATGCGGATTGTACATGTGGATTGTACATGCGGATTGTACATGTGGATTGTACATGTGGATTGTACATGTGGATTGTACATGCGGATTGTACATGTGGATTGTACATGCGGATTGTACATGTGGATTGTACATGTGGATTGTACATGCGGATTGTACATGTGGATTGTACATGCGGATTGTACATGTGGATTGTACATGTGGATTGTACATGTGGATTGTTCATGTGGATTGTACGTGCGGATTGTACATGTGGATTGTACATGTGGATTGTTCATGTGGATTGTACATGCGGATTGTACATGTGGATTGTACATGCGGATTGTACATGTGGATTGTACATGTGGATTGTACATGCGGATTGTACATGTGGATTGTACATGCGGATTGTACATGTGGATTGTACATGTGGATTGTACATGTGGATTGTACATGCGGATTGTACATGTGGATTGTACATGCGGATTGTACATGTGGATTGTACATGTGGATTGTACATGCGGATTGTACATGTGGATTGTACATGTGGATTGTACATGTGGATTGTTCATGTGGATTGTACGTGCGGATTGTACATGTGGATTGTACATGTGGATTGTTCATGTGGATTGTACGTGCGGATTGTACATGTGGATTGTACATGTGGATTGTTCATGTGGATTGTACATGCGGATTGTACATGTGGATTGTACATGCGGATTGTACATGTGGATTGTACATGTGGATTGTACATGCGGATTGTACATGTGGATTGTACATGCGGATTGTACATGTGGATTGTACATGTGGATTGTACATGTGGATTGTACATGTGGATTGTACATGCGG
>NW_027362761.1:621421749-621424249 GCF_046119375.1 Phyllobates terribilis
ATCTTTAAATAAGAAGGTGTGTCCAAACTTTTGGTCTGTACTGTATATATATGTACTGTGTGTGCATATATATATGTACTGTGTGTATATACTGTGTGTGTATATATATGTACTGTGTGTGTATACTGTGTGTATATATATATATATGTACTGTGTGTATATACTGTGTGTGTGTGTGTATATATATATATATATATATATATATATATGTGTACTGTGTGTATATATATATATATATATATATGTATGTACTGTGTGTATATACTGTGTGTGTGTATATATATATATATATATATATATGTACTGTGTGTGTATACTGTGTGTGTGTGTATATATATATATATATATATATGTACTGTGTGTATATACTGTGTGTGTATATATACAGTTATATGAAAAAGTTTGGCCACCCCTATTAATCTTAATCTTATTGTTTTATAAAAATTGGTGTTTTTGCAGCAGATATTTCAGTTTGATATATGTAATAACTGTTGGACACAGTAATGTTTCTGCCTTGAAATGAGGTTTATTGTACTAACAGAAAATGTGCAATCTGCATTCAAACAAAATTTGACAGGTGCATAAGTATGGGCACCTCACCAGAAAAGTGACATTAATATTTAGTAGATCCTCCTTTTGCCTCTAGTCACTTCCTGTAGCTTTTAATGAGTTCCTGGATCCTGGATGAAGGTATTTTTGACCATTCCTCTTTACAAAACAATTCCAGTTCAGTCAAGTTTGATGGTCGCCGAGCATGGACAGCCCTCTTCAAATGATCCCACAGATGTTCAATGATATTCAGGTCTGGGGACTGGGATGGCCATTCCAGAACATTGTAATTGTTCCTCTGCATGAATGCCTGAGTAGATTTGGAGCGGTGTTTTGGATCATTGTCTTGCTGAGAGATCCATCCCCTGCGTAACTTCAACTTTATCACTGATTCTTGAACATTATTGTCAAGAATCTGCTGATACTGAGTGGAATCCATGCGTCCCTCAACTTTAACAAGATTCCCGGTGCCGGCATTGGCCGCACAGCCCCAAAGCATGATGGAACCTCCACCAAATTTTACTGTGGGTAGCAAGTGTTTTTCTTGGAATGCTGTGTTTTTTTGCTGCCATGCATAACGCCTTTTTGTATGACCAAACAAATCAATCTTGGTTTCATCAGTCCACAGGACCTTCTTCCAAAAAGAAATTGGCTTCTCCAAATGTGCTTTTGCATACCTCAGCCGACTCTGTTTGTGGCGTGCTTGCAGAAACGGCTTCTTTCGCATCACTCTCCCATACAGCTTCTCCTTGTGCAAAGTGCAGTGTATAGTTGACCGATGCACAGTGACACCATCTGCAGCAAGTTGATGCTGCAGCTCTCTGGAGGTGGTCTGAGGATTGTCCTTGACTGATCTCACCATTCTTCTTCTCTGCCTTTCTGGTGTTTTTCTTGGCCTGCCTCTTCTGGCCTTAACAAGAACTGTCCCTGTGTTCTTCCATTTTCTTACTATGTTCCTCACAGTGGAAACTGACAGGTTAAATCTCTGAGACAGCTTTTTGTATCCTTCCCCTGAACAGCTATGTTGAATAATCTTTGTTTTCAGATCATTTGACAGTTGTTTTGAGGAGCCCATGATGCCACTCTTCAGAGGAGATTCAAACAGGAGAACAACTTGCAAGTGGCCACTTTAAGTAGCTTTTCTCATGATTGCATACACCTGGCTATGAAGTTCAAAGCTCAATGAGGTTACAAAACCAAAAAAAGTGCTTTAGTAAGTCAGTAAAAAGTAGGTAGGAGTATGTAAAACAAGAAAATGATAAGGGTGCCCATACTTATGCACCTGTCAAATTTTGTTTGAATGCAGATTGCACATTTTCTGTTAGTACAATAAACCTCATTTCAAGGCAGAAACATTACTGTGTCCAACAGTTATTACATAGATCAAACTGAAATATCTGCTGCAAAAACACCAATTTTTATAAAACATTAAGCTTAAGATTAATAGGGGTGCCCAAACTTTTTCATATAACTGTATATATATGTACTGTGTGTATATACTGTGTGTGCATATATATGTACTGTGTGTATATACTGTGTGATATATATATATATATGTACTGTGTGTATATACTGTGTGTGTATATATATGTACTGTGTGTATATACTGTGTGTGTATATATATATATATGTACTGTGTGTATATATATGTACTGTGTGTATATGTATATGTACTGTGTGTGTATATACTGTCTATATATATATATAATGTACTGTGTGTGCATATATATATGTACTGTGTGTATATACTGTGTGTGCATATATATATATGTACTGTGTGTATATACTGTGTGTGTATATATATATGTACTGTGTGTGTATGTATATATATATATATATATATGTACTGTGTGTATATACTGTGTGTGTATATATATATGTACTGTGTGTATATACTGTGTGTATATATATATATATATGTACTGTGTGTATATACTGTGTGTGTGTGTGT
>NW_027362761.1:622049528-622279528 GCF_046119375.1 Phyllobates terribilis
GGCCGAGGTGAGGAGGCCGAGCCCGACCACCACTGAGCAAGACACAGAAGTACAAGGTGCTCAGAGACATGGCCGAGGTGAGGAGGCCGAGCCCGACCACCACTGAGCAAGACACAGAAGTACAAGGTGCTCAGTGCTCAGAGACAGGGCCGAGGTGAGGAGGCTGAGCCCGACCACCACTGAGCAAGACACAGAAGTACAAGGTGATCAGAGACACGGCCGAGGTGAGGAGGCCGAGCCCGACCACCACTGAGCAAGACACAGAAGTACAAGGTGCTCAGAGACATGGCCGAGGTGAGGAGGCCGAGCCCGACCACCACTGAGCAAGACACAAAAGTACAAGGTGCTCAGAGACACGGCCGAGGTGAGGAGGCCGAGCCCGACCACCACTGAGCAAGACACAGAAGTACAAGGTGCTCAGTGCTCAGAGACAGGGCCGAGGTGAGGAGGCTGAGCCCGACCACCACTGAGCAAGACACAGAAGTACAAGGTGCTCAGTGCTCAGAGACAGGGCCGAGGTGAGGAGGCCGAGCCCGACCACCACTGAGCAAGACACAGAAGTACAAGGTGCTCAGTGCTCAGAGACAGGGCCGAGGTGAGGAGGCCGAGCCCGACCACCACTGAGCTAGACACAGAAGTACAAGGTGATCAGAGACACGGCCGAGGTGAGGAGGCCGAGCCCGACCACCACTGAGCAAGACACAGAAGTACAAGGTGCTCAGTGCTCAGAGACAGGGCCGAGGTGAGGAGGCTGAGCCCGACCACCACTGAGCAAGACACAGAAGTACAAGGTGATCAGAGACACGGCCGAGGTGAGGAGGCCGAGCCCGACCACCACTGAGCAAGACACAGAAGTACAAGGTGCTCAGAGACACGGCCGAGGTGAGGAGGCCGAGCCCGACCACCACTGAGCAAGACACAGAAGTACAAGGTGCTCAGAGACAGGGCCGAGGTGAGGAGGCCGAGCCCGACCACCACTGAGCAAGACACAGAAGTACAAGGTGCTCAGAGACACGGCCGAGGTGAGGAGGCTGAGCCCGACCACCACTGAGCAAGACACAGAAGTACAAGGTGCTCAGAGACACGGCCGAGGTGAGGAGGCCGAGCCCGACCACCACTGAGCAAGACACAGAAGTACAAGGTGCTCAGTGCTCAGAGACACGGCCGAGGTGAGGAGGCTGAGCCCGACCACCACTGAGCAAGACACAGAAGTACAAGGTGATCAAAGACAAGGCCGAGGTGAGGAGGCCGAGCCCGACCACCACTGAGCAAGACACAAAAGTACAAGGTGCTCAGAGACAAGGCCGAGGTGAGGAGGCCGAGCCCGACCACCACTGAGCAAGACACAGAAGTACAAGGTGCTCAGAGACATGGCCGAGGTGAGGAGGCTGAGCCCGACCACCACTGAGCAAGACACAGAAGTACAAGGTGATCAGAGACACGGCTGAGGTGAGGAGGCTGAGCCCGACCACCACTGAGCAAGACACAAAAGTACAAGGTGGTCAGAGACACGGCCGAGGTGAGGAGGCCGAGCCCGACCACCACTGAGCAAGACACAGAAGTATAAGGTGCTCAGTGCTCAGAGACAGGGCCGAGGTGAGGAGGCCGAGCCCGACCACCACTGAGCAAGACACAGAAGTACAAGGTGCTCAGAGACAGGGCCGAGGTGAGGAGGCCGAGCCCGACCACCACTGAGCAAGACACAGAAGTACAAGGTGCTCAGAGACACGACCGAGGTGAGGAGGCTGAGCCCGACCACCACTGTGCACGACACAGAAGCACAAGGTGATCAGAGACACGGCCGAGGTAAGGAGGCCGAGCCCAACCACCACTGAGCAAAACAGAGAAGTACAAGGTGATCAGAGAGACGGCCGAGGTGAGGAGGCCGAGCCCGACCACCACTGAGCAAGACACAGAAGTACAAGGTGCTCAGAGACACAGCCGAGGTGAGGAGGCTGAGCCCGGCCACCACTGAGCAAGACACAGAAGTACAAGGTGCTCAGAGACACGGCAGAGGTGAGGAGACCGAGCCCGACCACCACTGAGCAAGACACAGAAGTACAAGGTGCTCAGAGACACGGCCGAGGTGAGGAGGCTGAGCCCGACCACCACTGAGCAAGACACAGAAGTACAAAGTGATCAGAGACACGGATGAGGTGAGGAGGCCGAGCCCGACCACCACTGAGCAAGACACAGAAGTACAAGGTGCTCAGAGACATGGCCGAGGTGAGGAGGCCGAGCCCGACCACCACTGAGCAAGACACAGAAGTACAAGGTGCTCAGAGACATGGTCAAGGTGAGGAGGCCGAGCCCGACCACCACTGAGCAAGACACAGAAGTACAAGGTGATCAGAAACACGGCCGAGGTGAGGAGGCTGAGCCCGACCACCACTGAGCAAGACACAGAAGTACAAGGTGTTCAGTGCTCAGAGACACGGCCGAGGTGAGGAGGTCGAGCCCGACCACCACTGAGCAACACACAGAAGTACAAGGTGATCAGAGACACGGCCGAGGTGAGGAGGCTGAGCCCGACCACCACTGAGCAAGACACAGAAGTACAAGGTGCTCAGAGACACGGCCGAGGTGAGGAGGCCGAGCCCGACCACCACTGAATAAGACACAGAAGTACAAGGTGCTCAGAGACACGGCCGAGCCCGACCACCACTGAGCAAGACACAGAAGTACAAGGTGATCAGAAACACGGCCGAGGTGAGGAGGCTGAGCCCGACCACCACTGAGCAACACACAGAAGTACAAGGTGCTCAGAGACACGGCCGAGGTGAGGAGGCCGAGCCCGACCACCACTGAGCAACACACAGAAGTACAAGGTGATCAGAGACACGGCCGAGGTGAGGAGGCTGAGCCCGACCACCACTGAGCAAGACACAGAAGTACAAGGTGCTCAGAGACACGGCCGAGGTGAGGAGGCCGAGCCCGACCACCACTGAATAAGACACAGAAGTACAAGGTGCTCAGAGACACGGCCGAGCCCGACCACCACTGAGCAAGACACAGAAGTACAAGGTGATCAGAAACACGGCCGAGGTGAGGAGGCCGAGCCCGACCACCACGGAGCAAGACACAGAAGTACAAGGTGTTCAGTGCTCAGAGACACGGCCGAGGTGAGGAGGCTGAGCCCGACCACCACTGAGCAAGACACAGAAGTACAAGGTGCTCAGAGACACGGCCGAGGTGAGGAGGCTGAGCCCGACCACCACTGAGCAAGACACAGAAGTACAAGGTGCTCATAGACACGGTCAAGGTGAGGAGGCTGAGCCCGACCACCACTGAGCAAGACACAGAAGTACAAGGTGCTCAGAGACACGGCCGAGGTAAGGAGGCTGAGCCCGGCCACCACTGAGCAAGACACAGAAGTACAAGGTGTTCAGAGACACGGCCGAGGTAAGGAGGCTGAGCCCGACCACCACTGAGCAAGACACAGAAGTACAAGGTGCTCAGAGACATGGCCGAGGTGAGGAGGCAGAGCCCGACCACCACTGAGCAAGACACAGGAGTACAAGGTGCTCAGAGACACGGCCGAGGTAAGGAGGCTGAGCCCGGCCACCACTGAGCAAGACACAGAAGTACAAGGTGTTCAGAGACACGGCCGAGGTAAGGAGGCTGAGCCCGGCCACCACTGAGCAAGACACAGAAGTACAAGGTGTTCAGAGACATGGCCGAGGTGAGGAGGCTGAGCCCGACCACCACTGAGCAAGACACAGAAGTACAAGGTGCTCAGAGACATGGCCGAGGTGAGGAGGCAGAGCCCGACCACCACTGAGCAAGACACAGAAGTACAAGGTGCTCAGAGACACGGCCGAGGTAAGGAGGCTGAGCCCGGCCACCACTGAGCAAGACACAGAAGTACAAGGTGTTCAGAGACACGGCCGAGGTGAGGAGGCTGAGCCCGACCACCACTGAGCAAGACACAGAAGTACAAGGTGTTCAGAGACACGGCCGAGGTGAGGAGGCTGAGCCCGGCCACCACTGAGCAAGACACAGAAGTAGAAACGTGAGGATTGGGCCAAGATTGTTCCCAGGTTTTATGGACTGATAGATGAGACGACTCTGGACGGAGCAGATGGATGGGCCGGGACCGGATCAGTAGGGCACAGACCTGCAGTTCCCCTCAGACCACAGCGAGGTGGAGGTGGGCACTTGTATGGGTGGGATTATTACTGAGGATCTTGCTGGAGCTTTTTGGGTTGAAGATGGATCACAATCACCTCCTAAACCTCCTGCCGGTGATTAGAAGACACTTTCTTCCACAGTGGAGCAGGAAAAAGTCAGCGTCTCTCCAGAAATCCAGGATTGTTCTGCAGGACAAGGCTCCATCGCTGCATCGAAGTCTCCACTGCTCAGGGCCAGGAAAGGCCATAAAGATGGAGAACAATGACCCCGAACCTTCCTCACTGGACCTAAAGGCTGGTGAGAACCTGTGGCCCTCCTTACACAGAGATTATTGGTGACAGAGAATAGTCGCCTCTCTGAGCAGTGTCTGGGGCAGTGGTGGAAGAAGCTGACAGACCATATTACCATATATAATACTATATCACACTGAGGAGGAGGGCGGCCATATTACTATATATATTACTATATCACACTGAGGAGGAGGGCGGCCATATTACCATATATAATACTATATCACACTGAGGAGAAGGGCGGCCATATTACTATATATAATACTATATCACACTGAGGAGAAGGGCGGCCATATTACTATATATATATAACTATATCACACTGAGGAGAAGGGCGGCCATATTACTATATCACACTGAGGAGAAGGGCAGCTATATTACTATATATATATTACTATATCACACTGAGGAGAAGGGCAGCCATATTACTATATATATTACTATATCACACTGAGGAGGAGGGCGGCCATATTACTATATATATTACTATATCACACTGAGGAGGAGGACGGCCATATTACTATATATATTACTATATCACACTGAGGAGAAGGGCGGCCATATTACTATATATAATACTATATCACACTGAGGAGAAGGGCGGCCATATTACTATATATAATACTATATCACACTGAGGAGAAGGGCGGCCATATTACTATATATATATTACTATATCACACTGAGAAGGGCGGCCATATTACTATATATAATACTATATCACACTGAGGAGGAGGACGGCCATATTACTATATCACACTGAGGAGAAGGGCGGCCATATTACTATATATAATACTATATCACACTGAGGAGAAGGGCGGCCATATTACTATATATATTACTATATCACACTGAGGAGAAGGGCGGCCATATTACTATATATAATACTATATCACACTGAGGAGAAGGGCGGTCATATAACTATATATATTACTATATCACACTGAGGAGAAGGGCGGCCATATTACTATATATATTACTATTACTATATCACACCGAGGAGAAGGGCAGCCATATTACTATATCACACTGAGGAGAAGGGCGGCCATATTACTATATATATTACTATATCACCACTGAGGAGGAGGACGGCCATATTACTATATCACACTGAGGAGAAGGGCGGCCATATTACTATATACAATACTATATCACACTGAGGAGAAGGGCGGCCATATTACTATATATATTACTATATCACACTGAGGAGAAGGGCGGCCATATTACTATATATAATACTATATCACACTGAGGAGAAGGGCGGCCATATTACTATATATATTACTATATCACACTAAGGAGAAGGGCAGCCATATCACTATATATATATTACTATATCACACTGAGGAGAAGGGCGGCCATATTACTATATCACACTGAGGAGAAGGGCGGCCATATTACTATATCACACTGAGGAGAAGGGCGGCCATATTACTATATATATTAGTATATCACCACTGAGGAGAAGGGCGGCCATAATACTATATATATATTACTATATCACACTGAGGAGAAGGGCGGCCATATTACTATATATAATACTATATCACACTGAGGAGGAGGACGGCCATATTACTATATCACACTGAGGAGAAGGGCGGCCATATTACTATATATAATACTATATCACACTGAGGAGAAGGGCGGCCATATTACTATATATATTACTATATCACACTGAGGAGAAGGGCGGCCATATTACTATATATATTACTATATCACACTGAGGAGGAGGGCGGCCATATTACTATATATATTACTATATCACACTGAGGAGGAGGGCGGACATATTACTATATATAATACTATATCACACTGAGGAGAAGGGCGGCCATATTACTATATATATTACTATATCGCACTGAGGAGGAGGGCGGCCATATTACTATATATAATACTATATCACACTGAGAAGGGCGGCCATATTACTATATATATTACTATATCACACTGAGGAGGAGGGCGGCCATATTACTATATATATTACTATATCACACTGAGAAGAAGCGCGGCCATATTACTATATATATTACTATATCACACTGAGGAGGAGGGCGGCCATATTACTATATATATATTACTATATCACACTGAGGAGAAGCGCGGCCATATTACTATATATATTACTATATCACACTGAGGAGAAGGGCGGCCATATTACTATATATATTACTATATCACACTGAGGAGGAGGGCGGCCATATTACTATATATAATACTATATCACACTGAGGAGAAGGGCGGCCATATTACTATATCACACTGAGGAGAAGGGAGGCCATATTACTATATATATTACTATATCACACTGAGGAGAAGGGCGGCCATATTACTATATCACACTGAAGAGAAGGGCGGCCATATTACTATATATAATACTATATCACACTGAGGAGAAGGGCGGCCATATTACTATATATAATACTATATCACACTGAGGAGGAGGGCGGCCATATTACTATATTTAATACTATATCACACTGAGGAGAAGGGCGGCCATATAACTATATATATTACTATATCACACTGAGGAGAAGGGCGGCCATATGACTATATCACACTGAGGAGAAGGGCGGCCATATTACTATATATATATTACTATATCACACTGAGGAGAAGGGCGGCCATAATACTATATATAATACTATATCACACTGAGGAGAAGGGCGGCCATATTACTATATATATTACTATATCACACTGAGGAGGAGGGCGGCCATATTACTATATCACACTGAGGAGAAGGGCGGCCATATTACTATATATATTACTATATCACACTGAGGAGAAGGGAGGCCATATTACTATATATATATTACTGTAACACACTGAGGAGAAGGGTGACCATATTACTATATATATTACTATATCACACTGAGGAGAAGGGCAGGCATATTACTATATATATTACTATATCACACTGAGGAGAAGGGTGACCATATTACTATATCACACTGAGGAGAAGGGCGGCCATATTACTATATCACACTGAGGAGAAGGGCAGGCATATTACTATATATATTACTATATCACACTGAGGAGAAGGGTGACCATATTACTATATCACACTGAGGAGAAGGGCAGGCATATTACTATATCACACTGAGGAGAAGGGTGACCATATTACTATATATATATATATCACTATATCACACTGAGGAGAAGGGCGGTCATATTACTATATCACACTGAGGAGAAGGGCGGCCATATTACTATATATAATACTATATCACCACTGAGGAGAAGGGCGGCCATATTACTATATATAATACTATATTACCACTGAGGAGAAGGGCGGCCATATTACTATATATATTACGATATCACCACTGAGGAGAAGGGCGGCCATATTACTATATATAATACTATATTACCACTGAGGAGAAGGGCGGCCATATTACTATATATATTACTATATCACCACTGAGGAGAAGGGCGGCCATATTACTATATATATTACTATATCACCACTGAGGAGAAGGGCGGCCATATTACTATATATATTACTATATCACCACTGAGGAGAAGGGCGGCCATATTACTATATATATTACTATATCACCACTGAGGAGAAGGGCGGCCATATTACTATATATATTACTATATCACACTGAGGAGAAGGGCGGCCATATTACTATATATATTACTATATCACACTGAGAAGGGCGGCCATATTACTATATATATTACTATATCACACTGAGGAGAAGGGCGGCCATATTACTATATATATTACTATATCACACTGAGAAGGGCAGCCATATTACTATATATATTACTATATCACACTGAGGAGGAGGGCGGCCATATTACTATATCACACTGAGGAGAAGGGCAGCCATATTACTATATCACACTGAGGAGAAGGGCAGCCATATTACTATATCACACTGAGAAGAAGGGCGGCCATATTACTATATCACACTGAGGAGAAGGGCGGCCATATTACTATATATATTACTATATCACACTGAGGAGAAGGGAGGCCATATTACTATATATATTACTATAATACACCGAGGAGAAGGGTGACCATATTACTATATATATTACTATATCACACTGAGGAGAAGGGCGGCCATATCACTATATATATTACTATATCACACTGAGGAGAAGGGCGGCCATATTACTATATATATATTACTATATCACACTGAGGAGAAGGGAGGCCATATTACTATATATATTACTATATCACACTGAGGAGAAGGGTGACCATATTACTATATCACACTGAGGAGAAGGGCGGCCATATTACTATATATATTACTATATCATCACTGAGGAGAAGGGAGGCCATATTACTATATATATTACTATATCACACTGAGGAGAAGGGAGGCCATATTACTATATATATTACTATATCACACTGAGGAGAAGGGTGACCATATTACTATATCACACTGAGGAGAAGGGCGGCCATATTACTATATATATTACTATATCACACTGAGGAGAAGGGCGGCCATATCACTATATATATATTACTATATCACACTGAGGAGAAGGGCGGCCATATTACTATATATATTACTATATCACACTGAGGAGAAGGGAGGCCATATTACTATATATATTACTATATCACACTGAGGAGAAGGGTGACCATATTACTATATCACACTGAGGAGAAGGGCGGCCATATTACTATATATATTACTATATCACACTGAGGAGAAGGGCGGCCATATCACTATATATATTACTATATCACACTGAGGAGAAGGGCGGCCATATTACTATATATATATTACTATATCACACTGAGGAGAAGGGCGGCCATATCACTATATATATATTACTATATCACACTGAGGAGAAGGGCGGCCATATTAATATATCACACTGAGGAGAAGGGCAGGCATATTACTATATATATTACTATATCACACTGAGGAGAAGGGTGACCATATTACTATATCACACTGAGAAGAAGGGCGGCCATATTACTATATATATTACTATATCACCACTGAGGAGAAGGATGGCCTTATTACTATATATAATACTATATCACCACTGAGGAGAAGGGCAGCTATATTACTATATATATATATATTACTATATCACCACTGAGGAGAAGGGCGGCCATATTACTATATCACACTGAGGAGGAGGGCGGCCATATTACTTTATATATTACTATATCACCACTGAGGAGAAGGGCGGCCATATTACTATATCACCACTGAGGAGAAGGGCGGCCATATTACTATATATATTACTATATCACCACTGAGGAGAAGGGCGGCCATATTACTATATATATTACTATATCACACTGAGGAGAAGGGCGGCCATATTAATATATATATTACTATATCACCACTCAGAAGGGCGGCCATATTACTATATATATTACTATATCACCACTGCGGACAAGGGCGGCCATATTACTATATATATTACTATATCACACTGAGAAGGGCGGCCATATGACTATATCACACTGAGGAGGAGGGCGGCCATATTACTATATATATTACTATATCACACTGAGGAGAAGGGCGGCCATATTACTATATATAATACTATATCACACTGAGGAGAAGGGCGGCCATATTACTATATATAATACTATATCACCACTGAGGAGAAGGGCGGCCATATTACTATATATAATACTATATTACCACTGAGGAGAAGGGCGGCCATATTACTATATATAATACTATATTACCACTGAGGAGAAGGGCGGCCATATTACTATATATAATACTATATCACCACTGAGGAGAAGGGCGGCCATATTACTATATATATTACTATATCACCACTGAGAAGGGCGGCCATATTACTATATATATTACTATATCACCACTGAGGAGAAGGGCGGCCATATTACTATATATATTACTATATCACCACTGAGGAGAAGGGCGGCCATATTACTATATATATTACTATATCACACTGAGGAGAAGGGCGGCCATATTATTATATATATTACTATATCACACTGAGAAGGGCGGCCATATTACTATATATAATACTATATCACACTGAGGAGAAGGGCGGCCATATTACTATATATATATATATATTACTATATCACACTGAGGAGAAGGGTGACCATATTACTATATCACACTGAGGAGAAGGGCAGCCATATTACTATATATATTACTATATCACACTGAGAAGGGAGGCCATATCACTATATATATTACTATATCACACTGAGGAGAAGGGCGGCCATATTACTATATATATTACTATATCACACTGAGGAGAAGGGCGGCCATATTACTATATATATTACTATATCACACTGATGAGAAGGGCGGCCATATTACTATATATATTACTATATCACACTGATGAGAAGGGCGGCCATATTACTATATATATATTACTATATCACCACTGAGAAGGGCGGCCATATTACTATATATAATACTATATCACACTGAGGAGAAGGGCGGCCATATTACTATATATAATACTATATCACACTGAGAAGGGCGGCCATATTACTATATATAATACTATCTCACACTGAAGAGAAGGGCGGCCATATTACTATATATAATACTATAGCACACTGAGGAGAAGGGCGGCCATATTACTATATATAATACTATATCACACTGAGGAGAAGGGCAGCCATATCACTATATATAATACTATATCACCACTGAGGAGAAGGGCGGCCATATTACTATATCACCACTGAGGAGAAGGGCGGCCATATTACTATATATATTACTATATCACCACTGAGGAGAAGGGTGGCCATATTACTATATATATTACTATATCACACTGAGGAGAAGGGCGGCCATATTACTATATATATTACTATATCACACTGAGGAGAAGGGCGGCCATATTACTATATATAATACTATATCACACTGAGGAGAAGGGCGGTCATATAACTATATATATTACTATATCACACTGAGGAGAAGGGCGGCCATATTACTATATATATTACTATTACTATATCACACCGAGGAGAAGGGCAGCCATATTACTATATCACACTGAGGAGAAGGGCGGCCATATTACTATATATATTACTATATCACCACTGAGGAGGAGGACGGCCATATTACTATATCACACTGAGGAGAAGGGCGGCCATATTACTATATACAATACTATATCACACTGAGGAGAAGGGCGGCCATATTACTATATATATTACTATATCACACTGAGGAGAAGGGCGGCCATATTACTATATATAATACTATATCACACTGAGGAGAAGGGCGGCCATATTACCATATATATTACTATATCACACTAAGGAGAAGGGCAGCCATATCACTATATATATATTACTATATCACACTGAGGAGAAGGGCGGCCATATTACTATATCACACTGAGGAGAAGGGCGGCCATATTACTATATCACACTGAGGAGAAGGGCGGCCATATTACTATATATATTAGTATATCACCACTGAGGAGAAGGGCGGCCATAATACTATATATATATTACTATATCACACTGAGGAGAAGGGCGGCCATATTACTATATATAATACTATATCACACTGAGGAGGAGGACGGCCATATTACTATATCACACTGAGGAGAAGGGCGGCCATATTACTATATATAATACTATATCACACTGAGGAGAAGGGCGGCCATATTACTATATATATTACTATATCACACTGAGGAGAAGGGCGGCCATATTACTATATATATTACTATATCACACTGAGGAGGAGGGCGGCCATATTACTATATATATTACTATATCACACTGAGGAGGAGGGCGGACATATTACTATATATAATACTATATCACACTGAGGAGAAGGGCGGCCATATTACTATATATATTACTATATCGCACTGAGGAGGGCGGCCATATTACTATATATAATACTATATCACACTGAGAAGGGCGGCCATATTACTATATATATTACTATATCACACTGAGGAGGAGGGCGGCCATATTACTATATATATTACTATATCACACTGAGAAGAAGCGCGGCCATATTACTATATATATTACTATATCACACTGAGGAGGAGGGCGGCCATATTACTATATATATATTACTATATCACACTGAGGAGAAGCGCGGCCATATTACTATATATATTACTATATCACACTGAGGAGAAGGGCGGCCATATTACTATATATATTACTATATCACACTGAGGAGGAGGGCGGCCATATTACTATATATAATACTATATCACACTGAGGAGAAGGGCGGCCATATTACTATATCACACTGAGGAGAAGGGAGGCCATATTACTATATATATTACTATATCACACTGAGGAGAAGGGCGGCCATATTACTATATCACACTGAAGAGAAGGGCGGCCATATTACTATATATAATACTATATCACACTGAGGAGAAGGGCGGCCATATTACTATATATAATACTATATCACACTGAGGAGGAGGGCGGCCATATTACTATATTTAATACTATATCACACTGAGGAGAAGGGCGGCCATATAACTATATATATTACTATATCACACTGAGGAGAAGGGCGGCCATATGACTATATCACACTGAGGAGAAGGGCGGCCATATTACTATATATATATTACTATATCACACTGAGGAGAAGGGCGGCCATAATACTATATATAATACTATATCACACTGAGGAGAAGGGCGGCCATATTACTATATATATTACTATATCACACTGAGGAGGAGGGCGGCCATATTACTATATCACACTGAGGAGAAGGGCGGCCATATTACTATATATATTACTATATCACACTGAGGAGAAGGGAGGCCATATTACTATATATATATTACTGTAACACACTGAGGAGAAGGGTGACCATATTACTATATATATTACTATATCACACTGAGGAGAAGGGCAGGCATATTACTATATATATTACTATATCACACTGAGGAGAAGGGTGACCATATTACTATATCACACTGAGGAGAAGGGCGGCCATATTACTATACCACACTGAGGAGAAGGGCAGGCATATTACTATATATATTACTATATCACACTGAGGAGAAGGGTGACCATATTACTATATCACACTGAGGAGAAGGGCAGGCATATTACTATATCACACTGAGGAGAAGGGTGACCATATTACTATATATATATATATCACTATATCACACTGAGGAGAAGGGCGGTCATATTACTATATATATTACTATATCACACTGAGGAGAAGGGCGGCCATATTACTATATATAATACTATATCACCACTGAGGAGAAGGGCGGCCATATTACTATATATAATACTATATTACCACTGAGGAGAAGGGCGGCCATATTACTATATATATTACGATATCACCACTGAGGAGAAGGGCGGCCATATTACTATATATAATACTATATTACCACTGAGGAGAAGGGCGGCCATATTACTATATATATTACTATATCACCACTGAGGAGAAGGGCGGCCATATTACTATATATATTACTATATCACCACTGAGGAGAAGGGCGGCCATATTACTATATATATTACTATATCACCACTGAGGAGAAGGGCGGCCATATTACTATATATATTACTATATCACCACTGAGGAGAAGGGCGGCCATATTACTATATATATTACTATATCACACTGAGGAGAAGGGCGGCCATATTACTATATATATTACTATATCACACTGAGAAGGGCGGCCATATTACTATATATATTACTATATCACACTGAGGAGAAGGGCGGCCATATTACTATATATATTACTATATCACACTGAGAAGGGCAGCCATATTACTATATATATTACTATATCACACTGAGGAGGAGGGCGGCCATATTACTATATCACACTGAGGAGAAGGGCAGCCATATTACTATATCACACTGAGGAGAAGGGCAGCCATATTACTATATCACACTGAGAAGAAGGGCGGCCATATTACTATATCACACTGAGGAGAAGGGCGGCCATATTACTATATATATTACTATATCACACTGAGGAGAAGGGAGGCCATATTACTATATATATTACTATAATACACCGAGGAGAAGGGTGACCATATTACTATATATATTACTATATCACACTGAGGAGAAGGGCGTCCATATCACTATATATATTACTATATCACACTGAGGAGAAGGGCGGCCATATTACTATATATATATTACTATATCACACTGAGGAGAAGGGAGGCCATATTACTATATATATTACTATATCACACTGAGGAGAAGGGTGACCATATTACTATATCACACTGAGGAGAAGGGCGGCCATATTACTATATATATTACTATATCATCACTGAGGAGAAGGGAGGCCATATTACTATATATATTACTATATCACACTGAGGAGAAGGGAGGCCATATTACTATATATATTACTATATCACACTGAGGAGAAGGGTGACCATATTACTATATCACACTGAGGAGAAGGGCGGCCATATTACTATATATATTACTATATCACACTGAGGAGAAGGGCGGCCATATCACTATATATATATTACTATATCACACTGAGGAGAAGGGCGGCCATATTACTATATATATTACTATATCACACTGAGGAGAAGGGAGGCCATATTACTATATATATTACTATATCACACTGAGGAGAAGGGTGACCATATTACTATATCACACTGAGGAGAAGGGCGGCCATATTACTATATATATTACTATATCACACTGAGGAGAAGGGCGGCCATATCACTATATATATTACTATATCACACTGAGGAGAAGGGCGGCCATATTACTATATATATATTACTATATCACACTGAGGAGAAGGGCGGCCATATCACTATATATATATTACTATATCACACTGAGGAGAAGGGCGGCCATATTAATATATCACACTGAGGAGAAGGGCAGGCATATTACTATATATATTACTATATCACACTGAGGAGAAGGGTGACCATATTACTATATCACACTGAGAAGAAGGGCGGCCATATTACTATATATATTACTATATCACCACTGAGGAGAAGGATGGCCTCAGCTATATTACTATATATATATATATTACTATATCACCACTGAGGAGAAGGGCGGCCATATTACTATATCACACTGAGGAGGAGGGCGGCCATATTACTTTATATATTACTATATCACCACTGAGGAGAAGGGCGGCCATATTACTATATCACCACTGAGGAGAAGGGCGGCCATATTACTATATATATTACTATATCACCACTGAGGAGAAGGGCGGCCATATTACTATATATATTACTATATCACACTGAGGAGAAGGGCGGCCATATTAATATATATATTACTATATCACCACTCAGAAGGGCGGCCATATTACTATATATATTACTATATCACCACTGCGGACAAGGGCGGCCATATTACTATATATATTACTATATCACACTGAGAAGGGCGGCCATATGACTATATCACACTGAGGAGGAGGGCGGCCATATTACTATATATATTACTATATCACACTGAGGAGAAGGGCGGCCATATTACTATATATAATACTATATCACACTGAGGAGAAGGGCGGCCATATTACTATATATAATACTATATCACCACTGAGGAGAAGGGCGGCCATATTACTATATATAATACTATATTACCACTGAGGAGAAGGGCGGCCATATTACTATATATAATACTATATTACCACTGAGGAGAAGGGCGGCCATATTACTATATATAATACTATATTACCACTGAGGAGAAGGGCGGCCATATTACTATATATATTACTATATCACCACTGAGGAGAAGGGCGGCCATATTACTATATATATTACTATATCACCACTGAGGAGAAGGGCGGCCATATTACTATATATATTACTATAATCACCACTGAGGAGAAGGGCGGCCATATTACTATATATATTACTATATCACACTGAGGAGAAGGGCGGCCATATTATTATATATATTACTATATCACACTGAGAAGGGCGGCCATATTACTATATATAATACTATATCACACTGAGGAGAAGGGCGGCCATATTACTATATATATATATATATTACTATATCACACTGAGGAGAAGGGTGACCATATTACTATATCACACTGAGGAGAAGGGCAGCCATATTACTATATATATTACTATATCACACTGAGAAGGGAGGCCATATCACTATATATATTACTATATCACACTGAGGAGAAGGGCGGCCATATTACTATATATATTACTATATCACACTGAGGAGAAGGGCGGCCATATTACTATATATATTACTATATCACACTGATGAGAAGGGCGGCCATATTACTATATATATTACTATATCACACTGATGAGAAGGGCGGCCATATTACTATATATATATTACTATATCACCACTGAGAAGGGCGGCCATATTACTATATATAATACTATATCACACTGAGGAGAAGGGCGGCCATATTACTATATATAATACTATATCACACTGAGAAGGGCGGCCATATTACTATATATAATACTATCTCACACTGAAGAGAAGGGCGGCCATATTACTATATATAATACTATAGCACACTGAGGAGAAGGGCGGCCATATTACTATATATAATACTATATCACACTGAGGAGAAGGGCAGCCATATCACTATATATAATACTATATCACCACTGAGGAGAAGGGCGGCCATATTACTATATCACCACTGAGGAGAAGGGCGGCCATATTACTATATATATTACTATATCACCACTGAGGAGAAGGGTGGCCATATTACTATATATATTACTATATCACACTGAGGAGGAGGGCGGCCATATTACTATATATATTACTATATCACACTATGGAGAAGGGCGGCCATATTACTATATATATTACTATATCACCACTGAGGAGAAGGATGGCCATATTACTATATAAATTACTATATCACCACTGAGGAGAAGGGCGGCCATATTACTATATCACACTGAGGAGAAGAGCAGCTACATTACTATATATATATATTACTATATCACACTGAGGAGAAGGGCAGCCATATTACTATATATATTACTATATCACACTGAGGAGGAGGGCGGCCATATTACTATATATATTACTATATCACACTGAGGAGAAGGGCAGCTATATTACTATATATATATATTACTATATCACACTGAGGAGAAGGGCGGCCATATTACTATATATATTACTATATCACACTGAGGAGAAGGGAGGCCATATTACTATATATATTACTATATCACACTGAGGAGAAGGGTGACCATATTACTATATCACACTGAGGAGAAGGGCGGCCATATTACTATATATATTACTATATCACACTGAGGAGAAGGGCGGCCATATCACTATATATATTACTATATCACACTGAGGAGAAGGGCGGCCATATTACTATATATATATATTACTATATCACACTGAGGAGAAGGGCGGCCATATCACTATATATATATTACTATATCACACTGAGGAGAAGGGCGGCCATATTAATATATCACACTGAGGAGAAGGGCAGGCATATTACTATATATATTACTATATCACACTGAGGAGAAGGGTGACCATATTACTATATCACACTGACAAGAAGGGCGGCCATATTACTATATATATTACTATATCACCACTGAGGAGAAGGATGGCCATATTACTATATATAAAATACTATATCACCACTGAGGAGAAGGGCAGCTATATTACTATATATATATTACTATATCACACTGAGGAGAAGGGCGGCCATATTACTATATATATTACTATATCACACTGAGGAGAAGGGCGGCCATATTACTATATCACACTGAGGAGGAGGGCGGCCATATTACTATATATATATATTACTATATCACCACTGAGGAGAAGGGCGGCCATATTACTATATCACACTGAGGAGGAGGGCGGCCATATTACTTTATATATTACTATATCATCACTGAGGAGAAGGGCGGCCATATTACTATATCACCACTGAGGAGAAGGGCGGCCATATTACTATATATATTACTATATCACCACTGAGGAGAAGGGCGGCCATATTACTATATATATTACTATATCACACTGAGGAGAAGGGCGGCCATATTATTATATATATTACTATATCACACTGAGGAGAAGGGCGGCCATATTACTATATATATATATATATATTACTATATCACACTGAGGAGAAGGGTGACCATATTACTATATATATTACTATATCACACTGAGGAGAAGGGCAGCCATATTACTATATATATTACTATATCACACTGAGGAGAAGGGCGGCCATATTACTATATATATTACTATATCACACTGAGGAGAAGGGCAGCCATATCACTATATATATTACTATATCACACTGAGGAGAAGGGCGGCAATATTACTATACATATTACTATATCACATCGAAGAGAAGGGCGGCCATATTACTATATCACACTGAGGAGAAGGGCGGCCATATTACTATATATATTACTATATCACACTGAGGAGAAGGGCGGCCATATTACTATATATATTACTATATCACACTGATGAGAAGGGCGGCCATATTACTATATATATTACTATATCACACTGATGAGAAGGGCGGCCATATTACTATATCACACTGATGAGAAGGGCGGCAATAATACTATATATATTACTACATCACCACTGAGGAGAAGGGCGGCCATATTACTATATATATATTACTATATCACCACTGAGAAGGGCGGCCATATTACTATATATAATACTATATCACACTGAGGAGAAGGGCGGCCATATTACTATATATAATACTATATCACACTGAGGAGAAGGGCGGCCATATTACTATATATAATACTATCTCACACTGAAGAGAAGGGCGGCCATATTACTATATATAATACTATATCACACTGAGGAGAAGGGCAGCCATATCACTATATATATTACTATATCACACTGAGGAGAAGGGCGGCAATATTACTATATATAATACTATATCACCACTGAGGAGAAGGGCGGCCATATTACTATATCACCACTGAGGAGAAGGGCGGCCATATTACTATATATATTACTATATCACCACTGAGGAGAAGGGTGGCCATATTACTATATCACACTGAGGAGGAGGGCGGCCATATTACTATATATATTACTATATCACACTATGGAGAAGGGCGGCCATATTACTATATATATTACTATATCACCACTGAGGAGAAGGATGGCCATATTACTATATAAATTACTATATCACCACTGAGGAGAAGGGCGGCCATATTACTATATCACACTGAGGAGAAGGGCAGCTATATTACTATATATATATTACTATATCACACTGAGGAGAAGGGCAGCCATATTACTATATCACACTGAGGAGGAGGGCGGCCATATTACTATATATATTACTATATCACACTGAGGAGAAGGGCAGCTATATTACTATATATATATTACTATATCACACTGAGGAGAAGGGCGGCCATATTACTATATCACACTGAGGAGAAGGGCGGCCATATTACTATATCACACTGAGGAGAAGGGCGGCCATATTACTATATATATATTACTATGTCACACTGAGGAGAAGGGCGGCCATATTACTATATATATTACTATATCACCACTGAGGAGAAGGGCGGCCATATTACTATATCACACTGAGGAGAAGGGCGGCCATATTACTATATATATTACTATATCACACTGAGGAGAAGGGCGGCCATATTACTATATATAATACTATATCACCACTGCGGACAAGGGCGGCCATATTACTATATATAATACTATATCACCACTGAGGAGAAGGGCGGCCATATTACTATATCACACTGAGGAGAAGGGCGGCCATATTACTATATATATTACTATATCACACGGAGGAGAATGGCGGCCATATTACTATATCACACTGAGGAGAAGGGCGGCCATATTACTATATCACACTGAGGAGAATGGCGGCCATATTACTATATATATATTACTATATCACACTGAGGAGAAGGGTGGCCATATTACTATATATAATACTATATCACACTGAGGAGGAGGGCGGCCATATTACTATATATATTACTATATCACACTGAGGAGAAGGGCGGTCATATTACTATATATATTACTATCTCACCACTGAGGAGAATGATGGCCATATTACTATATATAATACTATATCACCACTGAGGAGATGAGGAGAAGGGCAGCTATATTACTATATATATATTACTATATCACACTGAGAAGAAGGGCGGCCATATTACTATATATATTACTATATCACCACTGAGGAGAAGGATGGCCATATTACTATATATAATACTATATCACCACTGAGGAGAAGGGCAGCTATATTACTATACATATATATATTACTATATCACACTGAGGAGAAGGGCGGCCATATTACTATATATATTACTATATCACACTGAGGAGAAGGGCGGCCATATTACTATATCACACTGAAGAGGAGGGCGGCCATATTACTATATATATATTACTATATCACCACTGAGGAGAAGGGCGGCCATATTACTATATCACACTGAGGAGGAGGGCAGCCATATTACTTTATATATTACTATATCACCCCTGAGGAGAAGGGCGGCCATATTACTATATCACCACTGAGGAGAAGGGCGGCCATATTACTATATATATTACTATATCACCACTGAGGAGAAGGGCGGCCATATTACTATATATATTACGATATCACACTGAGAAGGGCGGCCATATTAATATATATATTACTATATCACCACTCAGGAGAAGGGCGGCCATATTACTATATATATTACTATATCACCACTGCGGACAAGGGCGGCCATATTACTATATATATTACTATATCACACTGAGAAGGGCGGCCATATGACTATATCACACTGAGGAGGAGGGCGGCCATATTACTATATATATGACTATATCACACTGAGGAGAAGGGCGGCCATATTACTATATATAATACTATATCACACTGAGGAGAAGGGCGGCCATATTACTATATATATTACTATATCACACTGAGGAGAAGGACGGCATTATCACTATATATAATACTATATCACACTGAGGAGAAGGGCGACCATATTACTATATATATTACTATATCACACTGAGGAGGAGGGCGACCATATTACTATATATACTACTATATCACACTGAGGAGGAGGGCGGCCATATTACTATATATATTACTATATCACACTGAGGAGAAGGGCAGCCATATTACTATATATATATTACTATATCACACTGAGGAGGAGGGCGGCCATATTACTATATATATTACTATATCACACTGAGGAGAAGGGCAGCCATATTACTATATATATTACTATATCACACTGAGGAGAAGGGCAGCCATATTACTATATATATTACTATATCACACTGAGAAGAAGGGCGGCCATATTACTATATATATTACTATATCACACTGAGGAGAAGGGCGGCCATATTACTATATATATTACTATATCACACTGAGGAGAAGGGTGACCATATTACTATATCACACTGAGGAGAAGGGCAGGCATAGTACTATATATATTACTATATCACACTGAGGAGAAGGGTGACCATATTACTATATATATTACTATATCACACTGAGGAGAAGGGCGGCCATATTATTATATATATTACTATATCACACTGAGGAGAAGGGCGGCCATATCACTATATATATTACTATATCACACTGAGGAGAAGGGCGGCCATATTACTATATCACAATGAGGAGAAGGGCGGCCATATTACTATATATATTACTATATCACACTGAGGAGAAGGGCGGCCATATTACTATATATAATACTATATCACCACTGAGGAGAAGGGCAGCCATATTACTATATATAATATTATATCACCACTGCGGACAAGGGCGGCCATATTACTATATCACCACTGAGGAGGAGGGGGGCCATATTACTATATATAATAGTATATCACACTGAGGAGAAGGGCGGCCATATTACTATATATAATACTATATCACACTGAGGAGAAGGGCGGCCATATTACAATATATATTACTATATCACACTGAGGAGAAGGGCGGCCATATTACTATATCACACTGAGGAGAAGGGCGGCCATATTACAATATCACACTGAGGAGGGGGGCGGCCATATTACTATATATATTACTATATTATCACTAAGGAGAAGGGCGGCCATATTACTATATCACCACTGAGGAGAAGGGCGGCCATATTACTATATATATTACTATGTCACACTGATGAGAAGGGCGGCCATATTACTATATATATTACTATATCACCACTGAGGAGAAGGGCGGCCATATTACTATATATATTACTATATCACACTGAGGAGAAGGGCGGCCATATTACTATATATATTACTATATCACACTGAGAAGGGCGGCCATACTACTATATATATTACTATATCACACTGAGAAGGGCGGCCATATTACTATATATATTACTATATCACACTGAGAAGGGGGGCAGCCATATTACTATATATAATACTATATCACCACTGAGGAGGAGGGCAGCCATATTACTTTATATATTACTATATCACCACTGAGGAGAAGGGCGGCCATATTACTATATATATTACTATATCACCACTGAGGAGAAGGGCGGCCATATTACTATATCACCACTGAGGAGAAGGGCGGCCATATTACTATATATATTACTATATCACCACTGAGGAGGAGGGCGGCCATATTACTATATATATTACTATATCACACTGAGGAGAAGGGCGGCCATATTACTATATATATATTACGATATCACCACTGAGGAGAAGGGCGGCCATATTACTATATATAATACTATATTACCACTGAGGAGAAGGGCGGCCATATTACTATATATATTACTATATCACCAATGAGGAGAAGGGCGGCCATATTACTATATATATTACTATATCACCACTGAGGAGAAGGGCGGCCATATTACTATATATATTACTATATCACCACTGAGGAGAAGGGCGGCCATATTACTATATATATTACTATATCACACTGAGGAGAAGGGCGGCCATATTACTATATATATTACTATATCACACTGAGAAGGGCAGCCATATTACTATATATATTACTATATCACACTGAGGAGGAGGGCGGCCATATTACTATATCACACTGAGGAGAAGGGCAGCCATATTACTATATCACACTGAGGAGAAGGGCAGCCATATTACTATATCACACTGAGAAGAAGGGCGGCCATATTACTATATCACACTGAGGAGAAGGGCGGCCATATTACTATATATATTACTATATCACACTGAGGAGAAGGGAGGCCATATTACTATATATATTACTATAATACACCGAGGAGAAGGGTGACCATATTACTATATATATTACTATATCACACTGAGGAGAAGGGCGGCCATATCACTATATATATTACTATATCACACTGAGGAGAAGGGCGGCCATATTACTATATATATATTACTATATCACACTGAGGAGAAGGGAGGCCATATTACTATATATATTACTATATCACACTGAGGAGAAGGGTGACCATATTACTATATCACACTGAGGAGAAGGGCGGCCATATTACTATATATATTACTATATCATCACTGAGGAGAAGGGAGGCCATATTACTATATATATTACTATATCACACTGAGGAGAAGGGAGGCCATATTACTATATATATTACTATATCACACTGAGGAGAAGGGTGACCATATTACTATATCACACTGAGGAGAAGGGCGGCCATATTACTATATATATTACTATATCACACTGAGGAGAAGGGCGGCCATATCACTATATATATATTACTATATCACACTCAGGAGAAGGGCGGCCATATTACTATATATATTACTATATCACACTGAGGAGAAGGGAGGCCATATTACTATATATATTACTATATCACACTGAGGAGAAGGGTGACCATATTACTATATCACACTGAGGAGAAGGGCGGCCATATTACTATATATATTACTATATCACACTGAGGAGAAGGGCGGCCATATCACTATATATATTACTATATCACACTGAGGAGAAGGGCGGCCATATTACTATATATATATTACTATATCACACTGAGGAGAAGGGCGGCCATATCACTATATATATATTACTATATCACACTGAGGAGAAGGGCGGCCATATTAATATATCACACTGAGGAGAAGGGCAGGCATATTACTATATATATTACTATATCACACTGAGGAGAAGGGTGACCATATTACTATATCACACTGAGAAGAAGGGCGGCCATATTACTATATATATTACTATATCACCACTGAGGAGAAGGATGGCCTTATTACTATATATAATACTATATCACCACTGAGGAGAAGGGCAGCTATATTACTATATATATATATATATATATTACTATATCACCACTGAGGAGAAGGGCGGCCATATTACTATATCACACTGAGGAGGAGGGCGGCCATATTACTTTATATATTACTATATCACCACTGAGGAGAAGGGCGGCCATATTACTATATCACCACTGAGGAGAAGGGCGGCCATATTACTATATATATTACTATATCACCACTGAGGAGAAGGGCGGCCATATTACTATATCACACTGAGGAGAAGGGCGGCCATATTAATATATATATTACTATATCACCACTCAGAAGGGCGGCCATATTACTATATATATTACTATATCACCACTGCGGACAAGGGCGGCCATATTACTATATATATTACTATATCACACTGAGAAGGGCGGCCATATGACTATATCACACTGAGGAGGAGGGCGGCCATATTACTATATATATTACTATATCACACTGAGGAGAAGGGCGGCCATATTACTATATATAATACTATATCACACTGAGGAGAAGGGCGGCCATATTACTATATATAATACTATATCACCACTGAGGAGAAGGGCGGCCATATTACTATATATAATACTATATTACCACTGAGGAGAAGGGCGGCCATATTACTATATATAATACTATATTACCACTGAGGAGAAGGGCGGCCATATTACTATATATAATACTATATTACCACTGAGGAGAAGGGCGGCCATATTACTATATATATTACTATATCACCACTGAGGAGAAGGGCGGCCATATTACTATATATATTACTATATCACCACTGAGGAGAAGGGCGGCCATATTACTATATATATTACTATATCACCACTGAGGAGAAGGGCGGCCATATTACTATATATATTACTATATCACACTGAGGAGAAGGGCGGCCATATTATTATATATATTACTATATCACACTGAGAAGGGCGGCCATATTACTATATATAATACTATATCACACTGAGGAGAAGGGCGGCCATATTACTATATATATATATATATATATATTACTATATCACACTGAGGAGAAGGGTGACCATATTACTATATCACACTGAGGAGAAGGGCAGCCATATTACTATATATATTACTATATCACACTGAGAAGGGAGGCCATATCACTATATATATTACTATATCACACTGAGGAGGAGGGCGGCCATATCACTATATATATTACTATATCACACTGAGGAGAAGGGCGGCCATATTACTATATCACACTGAGGAGAAGGGCAGCCATATCACTATATATATTACTATATCACACTGAGGAGAAGGGCGGCAATATTACTATACATATTACTATATCACACTGATGAGAAGGGCGGCCATATTACTATATATATATTACTATATCACACTGAGGAGAAGGGCGGCCATATTACTATATATAATACTATATCACACTGAGAAGGGCGGCCATATTACTATATATAATACTATATCACACTGAGAAGGGCGGCCATATTACTATATATAATACTATCTCACACTGAAGAGAAGGGCGGCCATATTACTATATATAATACTATAGCACACTGAGGAGAAGGGCGGCCATATTACTATATATAATACTATATCACACTGAGGAGAAGGGCAGCCATATCACTATATATAATACTATATCACCACTGAGGAGAAGGGCGGCCATATTACTATATCACCACTGAGGAGAAGGGCGGCCATATTACTATATATATTACTATATCACCACTGAGGAGAAGGGTGGCCATATTACTATATATATTACTATATCACACTGAGGAGGAGGGCGGCCATATTACTATATATATTACTATATCACACTATGGAGAAGGGCGGCCATATTACTATATATATTACTATATCACCACTGAGGAGAAGGATGGCCATATTACTATATAAATTACTATATCACCACTGAGGAGAAGGGCGGCCATATTACTATATCACACTGAGGAGAAGAGCAGCTACATTACTATATATATATATTACTATATCACACTGAGGAGAAGGGCAGCCATATTACTATATATATTACTATATCACACTGAGGAGGAGGGCGGCCATATTACTATATATATTACTATATCACACTGAGGAGAAGGGCAGCTATATTACTATATATATATATTACTATATCACACTGAGGAGAAGGGCGGCCATATTACTATATATATTACTATATCACACTGAGGAGCAGGGAGGCCATATTACTATATATATTACTATATCACACTGAGGAGAAGGGTGACCATATTACTATATCACACTGAGGAGAAGGGCGGCCATATTACTATATATATTACTATATCACACTGAGGAGAAGGGCGGCCATATCACTATATATATTACTATATCACACTGAGGAGAAGGGCGGCCATATTACTATATATATATATTACTATATCACACTGAGGAGAAGGGCGGCCATATCACTATATATATATTACTATATCACACTGAGGAGAAGGGCGGCCATATTAATATATCACACTGAGGAGAAGGGCAGGCATATTACTATATATATTACTATATCACACTGAGGAGAAGGGTGACCATATTACTATATCACACTGACAAGAAGGGCGGCCATATTACTATATATATTACTATATCACCACTGAGGAGAAGGATGGCCATATTACTATATATAATACTATATCACCACTGAGGAGAAGGGCAGCTATATTACTATATATATATTACTATATCACACTGAGGAGAAGGGCGGCCATATTACTATATATATTACTATATCACACTGAGGAGAAGGGCGGCCATATTACTATATCACACTGAGGAGGAGGGCGGCCATATTACTATATATATATATATTACTATATCACCACTGAGGAGAAGGGCGGCCATATTACTATATCACACTGAGGAGGAGGGCGGCCATATTACTTTATATATTACTATATCATCACTGAGGAGAAGGGCGGCCATATTACTATATCACCACTGAGGAGAAGGGCGGCCATATTACTATATATATTACTATATCACCACTGAGGAGAAGGGCGGCCATATTACTATATATATTACTATATCACACTGAGGAGAAGGGCGGCCATATTATTATATATATTACTATATCACACTGAGGAGAAGGGCGGCCATATTACTATATATATATATATATATATATATATTACTATATCACACTGAGGAGAAGGGTGACCATATTACTGTATATATTACTATATCACACTGAGGAGAAGGGCAGCCATATTACTATATATATTACTATATCACACTGAGGAGAAGGGCGGCCATATTACTATATATATTACTATATCACACTGAGGAGAAGGGCAGCCATATCACTATATATATTACTATATCACACTGAGGAGAAGGGCGGCAATATTACTATACATATTACTATATCACATCGAAGAGAAGGGCGGCCATATTACTATATCACACTGAGGAGAAGGGCGGCCATATTACTATATATATTACTATATCACACTGAGGAGAAGGGCGGCCATATTACTATATCACACTGATGAGAAGGGCGGCAATAATACTATATATATTACTACATCACCACTGAGGAGAAGGGCGGCCATATTACTATATATATATTACTATATCACCACTGAGAAGGGCGGCCATATTACTATATATAATACTATATCACACTGAGGAGAAGGGCGGCCATATTACTATATATAATACTATATCACACTGAGGAGAAGGGCGGCCATATTACTATATATAATACTATCTCACACTGAAGAGAAGGGCGGCCATATTACTATATATAATACTATATCACACTGAGGAGAAGGGCAGCCATATCACTATATATATTACTATATCACACTGAGGAGAAGGGCGGCAATATTACTATATATAATACTATATCACCACTGAGGAGAAGGGCGGCCATATTACTATATCACCACTGAGGAGAAGGGCGGCCATATTACTATATATATTACTATATCACCACTGAGGAGAAGGGTGGCCATATTACTATATCACACTGAGGAGGAGGGCGGCCATATTACTATATATATTACTATATCACACTATGGAGAAGGGCGGCCATATTACTATATATATTACTATATCACCACTGAGGAGAAGGATGGCCATATTACTATATAAATTACTATATCACCACTGAGGAGAAGGGCGGCCATATTACTATATCACACTGAGGAGAAGGGCAGCTATATTACTATATATATATTACAATATCACACTGAGGAGAAGGGCAGCCATATTACTATATCACACTGAGGAGGAGGGCGGCCATATTACTATATATATTACTATATCACACTGAGGAGAAGGGCAGCTATATTACTATATATATATTACTATATCACACTGAGGAGAAGGGCGGCCATATTACTATATCACACTGAGGAGAAGGGCGGCCATATTACTATATCACACTGAGGAGAAGGGCGGCCATATTACTATATATATATATTACTATGTCACACTGAGGAGAAGGGCGGCCATATTACTATATATATTACTATATCACCACTGAGGAGAAGGGCGGCCATATTACTATATCACACTGAGGAGAAGGGCGGCCATATTACTATATATATTACTATATCACACTGAGGAGAAGGGCGGCCATATTACTATATATAATACTATATCACCACTGCGGACAAGGGCGGCCATATTACTATATATAATACTATATCACCACTGAGGAGAAGGGCGGCCATATTACTATATCACACTGAGGAGAAGGGCGGCCATATTACTATATATATTACTATATCACACGGAGGAGAATGGCGGCCATATTACTATATCACACTGAGGAGAAGGGCGGCCATATTACTATATCACACTGAGGAGAATGGCGGCCATATTACTATATATATATTACTATATCACACTGAGGAGAAGGGTGGCCATATTACTATATATAATACTATATCACACTGAGGAGGAGGGCGGCCATATTACTATATATATTACTATATCACACTGAGGAGAAGGGCGGTCATATTACTATATATATTACTATCTCACCACTGAGGAGAATGATGGCCATATTACTATATATAATACTATATCACCACTGAGGAGATGAGGAGAAGGGCAGCTATATTACTATATATATATATTACTATATCACACTGAGAAGAAGGGCGGCCATATTACTATATATATTACTATATCACCACTGAGGAGAAGGATGGCCATATTACTATATATAATACTATATCACCACTGAGGAGAAGGGCAGCTATATTACTATACATATATATATTACTATATCACACTGAGGAGAAGGGCGGCCATATTACTATATATATTACTATATCACACTGAGGAGAAGGGCGGCCATATTACTATATCACACTGAAGAGGAGGGCGGCCATATTACTATATATATATTACTATATCACCACTGAGGAGAAGGGCGGCCATATTACTATATCACACTGAGGAGGAGGGCAGCCATATTACTTTATATATTACTATATCACCACTGAGGAGAAGGGCGGCCATATTACTATATCACCACTGAGGAGAAGGGCGGCCATATTACTATATATATTACTATATCACCACTGAGGAGAAGGGCGGCCATATTACTATATATATTACTATATCACACTGAGAAGGGCGGCCATATTAATATATATATTACTATATCACCACTCAGGAGAAGGGCGGCCATATTACTATATATATTACTATATCACCACTGCGGACAAGGGCGGCCATATTACTATATCACACTGAGAAGGGCGGCCATATGACTATATCACACTGAGGAGGAGGGCGGCCATATTACTATATATATGACTATATCACACTGAGGAGAAGGGCGGCCATATTACTATATATAATACTATATCACACTGAGGAGAAGGGCGGCCATATTACTATATATATTACTATATCACACTGAGGAGAAGGACGGCATTATCACTATATATAATACTATATCACACTGAGGAGAAGGGCGACCATATTACTATATATATTACTATATCACACTGAGGAGGAGGGCGACCATATTACTATATATACTACTATATCACACTGAGGAGGAGGGCGGCCATATTACTATATATATTACTATATCACACTGAGGAGAAGGGCAGCCATATTACTATATATATATTACTATATCACACTGAGGAGGAGGGCGGCCATATTACTATATATATTACTATATCACACTGAGGAGAAGGGCAGCCATATTACTATATATATTACTATATCACACTGAGGAGAAGGGCAGCCATATTACTATATATATTACTATATCACACTGAGAAGAAGGGCGGCCATATTACTATATATATTACTATATCACACTGAGGAGAAGGGCGGCCATATTACTATATATATTACTATATCACACTGAGGAGAAGGGTGACCATATTACTATATCACACTGAGGAGAAGGGCAGGCATATTACTATATATATTACTATATCACACTGAGGAGAAGGGTGACCATATTACTATATATATTACTATATCACACTGAGGAGAAGGGCGGCCATATCACTATATCACACTGAGGAGAAGGGCGGCCATATTACTATATCACAATGAGGAGAAGGGCGGCCATATTACTATATATATTACTATATCACACTGAGGAGAAGGGCGGCCATATTACTATATATAATACTATATCACCACTGAGGAGAAGGGCAGCCATATTACTATATATAATATTATATCACCACTGCGGACAAGGGCGGCCATATTACTATATCACCACTGAGGAGGAGGGGGGCCATATTACTATATATAATAGTATATCACACTGAGGAGAAGGGCGGCCATATTACTATATATAATACTATATCACACTGAGGAGAAGGGCGGCCATATTACAATATATATTACTATATCACACTGAGGAGAAGGGCGGCCATATTACTATATATATTACTATATCACACTGAGGAGAAGGGCGGCCATATTACTATATATATTACAATATCACACTGAGGAGGGGGGCGGCCATATTACTATATATATTACTATATTATCACTAAGGAGAAGGGCGGCCATATTACTATATCACTACTGAGGAGAAGGGCGGCCATATTACTATATATATTACTATGTCACACTGATGAGAAGGGCGGCCATATTACTATATATATTACTATATCACCACTGAGGAGAAGGGCGGCCATATTACTATATATATTACTATATCACACTGAGGAGAAGGGCGGCCATATTACTATATATATTACTATATCACACTGAGAAGGGCGGCCATACTACTATATATATTACTATATCACACTGAGAAGGGCGGCCATATTACTATATATATTACTATATCACACTGAGAAGGGGGGCGGCCATATTACTATATATAATACTATATCACCACTGAGGAGGAGGGCAGCCATATTACTTTATATATTACTATATCACCACTGAGGAGAAGGGCGGCCATATTACTATATATATTACTATATCACCACTGAGGAGAAGGGCGGCCATATTACTATATCACCACTGAGGAGAAGGGCGGCCATATTACTATATATATTACTATATCACCACTGAGGAGGAGGGCGGCCATATTACTATATATATTACTATATCACACTGAGGAGAAGGGCGGCCATATTACTATATATAATACTATATTACCACTGAGGAGAAGGGCGGCCATATTACTATATATATATTACGATATCACCACTGAGGAGAAGGGCGGCCATATTACTATATATAATACTATATTACCACTGAGGAGAAGGGCGGCCATATTACTATATATATTACTATATCACCAATGAGGAGAAGGGCGGCCATATTACTATATATATTACTATATCACCACTGAGGAGAAGGGCGGCCATATTACTATATATATTACTATATCACCACTGAGGAGAAGGGCGGCCATATTACTATATATATTACTATATCACACTGAGGAGAAGGGCGGCCATATTACTATATCACACTGAGAAGGGCGGCCATATTACTATATATATTACTATATCACACTGAGGAGAAGGGCGGCCATATTACTATATATATTACTATATCACACTGAGAAGGGCAGCCATATTACTATATATATTACTATATCACACTGAGGAGGAGGGCGGCCATATTACTATATCACACTGAGGAGAAGGGCAGCCATATTACTATATCACACTGAGGAGAAGGGCAGCCATATTACTATATCACACTGAGAAGAAGGGCGGCCATATTACTATATCACACTGAGGAGAAGGGCGGCCATATTACTATATATATTACTATATCACACTGAGGAGAAGGGAGGCCATATTACTATATATATTACTATAACACACTGAGGAGAAGGGTGACCATATTACTATATATATTACTATAACACACTGAGGAGAAGGGTGACCATATTACTATATATATATATTACTATATCACACTGAGGAGAAGGGCAGGCATATTACTATATATATTACTATATCACACTGAGGAGAAGGGTGACCATATTACTATATCACACTGAGGAGAAGGGCGGCCATATTACTATATATATTACTATATCACACTGAGGAGAAGGGTGGCCATATCACTATATATATTACTATATCACACTGAGGAGAAGGGCGGCCATATTACTATATATATATTACTATATCACACTGAGGAGAAGGGCGGCCATATCACTATATATATATTACTATATCACACTGAGGAGAAGGGCGGCCATATTACTATATCACACTGAGGAGGAGGGCGGCCATATTACTATATATATATTACTATATCACCACTGAGGAGAAGGGCGGCCATATTACTATATCACCACTGAGGAGAAGGGCGGCCATATTACTATATATATTACTATATCACCACTGAGGAGAAGGGCGGCCATATTATTATATATATTACTATATCACACTGAGGAGAAGGGCGGCCATATTAATATATATATTACTATATCACCACTCAGAAGGGCGGCCATATTACTATATATATTACTATATCACACTGAGAAGGGCGGCCATATGACTATATCACACTGAGGAGGAGGGCGGCCATATTACTATATATATTACTATATCACACTGAGGAGAAGGGCGGCCATATTACTATATATAATACTATATCACACTGAGGAGAAGGGCGGCCATATTACTATATATAATAATATATCACCACTGAGGAGAAGGGCGGCCATATTACTATATATAATACTATATTACCACTGAGGAGAAGGGCGGCCATATTACTATATATAATACTATATTACCACTAAGGAGAAGGGCGGCCATATTACTATATATATATTACTATATCACCACTGAGGAGAAGGGCGGCCATATTACTATATATATTACTATATCACCACTGAGGAGAAGGGCGGCCATATTACTATATATATTACTATATCACACTGAGGAGAAGGGCGGCCATATTACTATATATATTACTATATCACACTGAGGAGAAGGGCAGCCATATTACTATATATATATATATTACTATATCACACTGAGGAGAAGGGCGGCCATATTATTATATATATTACTATATCACACTGAGGAGAAGGGCGGCCATATTACTATATATAATACTATATCACACTGAGGAGAAGGGCGGCCATATTACTATATATATATATATATATATTACTATATCACACTGAGGAGAAGGGTGACCATATTACTATATATATTACTATATCACACTGAGGAGAAGGGCAGCCATATTACTATATATATTACTATATCACACTGAGAAGGGCAGCCATATCACTATATATATTACTATATCACACTGAGGAGAAGGGCGGCCATATTACTATATATATTACTATATCACACTGAGGAGAAGGGCAGCCATATCACTATATATATATTACTATATCACACTGAGGAGAAGGGCGGCAATATTACTATATCACACCGAGGAGAAGGGCGGCCATATTACTATATCACACTGAGGAGAAGGGCGGCCATATTACTATATATATTACTATATCACACTGAGGAGAAGGGCGGCCATATTACTATATATATTACTATATCACACTGATGAGAAGGGCGGCCATATTACTATATCACACTGATGAGAAGGGCGGCCATAATACTATATATATTACTATATCACCACTGAGGAGAAGGGCGGCCATATTACTATATATATATATATATTACTATATCACCACTGAGAAGGGCGGCCATATTACTATATATAATACTATATCACACTGAGGACAAGGGCGGCCATATTACTATATATAATACTATATCACACTGAGGAGAAGGGCGGCCATATTACTATATATAATACTATATCACACTGAGGAGAAGGGCGGCCATATTACTATATATAATACTATCTCACACTGAAGAGAAGGGCGGCCATATTACTATATATAATACTATAGCACACTGAGGAGAAGGGCGGCCATATTACTATATATAATACTATATCACACTGAGGAGAAGGGCAGCCATATCACTATATATATTACTATATCACACTGAGGAGAAGGGCGGCAATATTACTATATATAATACTATATCACCACTGAGGAGAAGGGCGGCCATATTACTATATCACCACTGAGGAGAAGGGCGGCCATATTACTATATCACCACTGAGGAGAAGGGTGGCCATATTACTATATATATTACTATATCACACTGAGGAGGAGGGCGGCCATATTACTATATATATTACTATATCACACTATGGAGAAGGGCGGCCATATTACTATATATATTACTATATCACCACTGAGGAGAAGGATGGCCATATTACTATATAAATTACTATATCACCACTGAGGAGAAGGGCGGCCATATTACTATATCACACTGAGGAGAAGGGCAGCTATATTACTATATATATATTACTATATCACACTGAGGAGAAGGGCAGCCATATTACTATATATATTACTATATCACACTGAGGAGGAGGGCGGCCATATTACTATATATATTACTATATCACACTGAGGAGGAGGGAGGCCATATTACTATATATATTACTATATCACACTGAGGAGAAGGGCGGCCATATTACTATATCACACTGAGGAGAAGGGCGGCCATATTACTATATCACACTGAGGAGAAGGGCGGCCATATTACTATATATATATTACTATGTCACACTGAGGAGAAGGGCGGCCATATTACTATATATATTACTATATCACCACTGAGGAGAAGGGCGGCCATATTACTATATCACACTGAGGAGAAGGGCGGCCATATTACTATATATATTACTATATCACACTGAGGAGAAGGGCGGCCATATTACTATATATAATACTATATCACCACTGCGGACAAGGGCGGCCATATTACTATATATATTACTATATCACCACTGAGGAGAAGGGCGGCCATATTACTATATCACCACTGAGGAGAAGGGCGGCCATATTACTATATATATTACTATATCACCACTGAGGAGAAGGGCGGCCATATTACTATATATATTACTATATCACACTGAGGAGAAGGGCGGACATATTAATATATATATTACTATATCACCACTCACAAGGGCGGCCATATTACTATATATATTACTATATCACCACTGCGGACAAGGGCGGCCATATTACTATATATATTACTATATCACACTGAGAAGGGCGGCCATATGACTATATCACACTGAGGAGGAGGGCGGCCATATTACTATATATATTACTATATCACACTGAGGAGAAGGGCGGCCATATTACTATATATAATACTATATCACACTGAGGAGAAGGGCGGCCATATTACTATATATAATACTATATTACCACTGAGGAGAAGGGCGGCCATATTACTATATATAATACTATATTACCACTGAGGAGAAGGGCGGCCATATTACTATATATAATACTATATTACCACTGAGGAGAAGGGCGGCCATATTACTATATATAATACTATATTACCACTGAGGAGAAGGGCGGCCATACTACTATATATATTACTATATCACCACTGAGGAGAAGGGCGGCCATATTACTATATATATTACTATATCACCACTGAGGAGAAGGGCGGCCATATTACTATATATATTACTATAATCACCACTGAGGAGAAGGGCGGCCATATTACTATATATATTACTATATCACACTGAGGAGAAGGGCGGCCATATTACTATATATATTACTATATCACACTGAGGAGAAGGGCGGCCATATTACTATATATATATTACTATATCACACTGAGGAGAAGGGCGGCCATATTATTATATATATTACTATATCACACTGAGGAGAAGGGCGGCCATATTACTATATATAATACTATATATCACACTGAGGAGAAGGGCGGCCATATTACTATATATATATATATTACTATATCACACTGAGGAGAAGGGTGACCATATTACTATATATATTACTATATCACACTGAGGAGAAGGGCAGCCATATTACTATATATATTACTATATCACACTGAGAAGGGCAGCCATATCACTATATATATTACTATATCACACTGAGGAGAAGGGCAGCCATATCACTATATATATTACTATATCACACTGAGGAGAAGGGCGGCAATATTACTATACATATTACTATATCACACTGAGGAGAAGGGCGGCCATATTACTATATATATTACTATATCACACTGAGGAGAAGGGCGGCCATATTACTATATCACACTGATGAGAAGGGCGGCCATAATACTATATATATTACTATATCACCACTGAGGAGAAGGGCGGCCATATTACTATATATATATTACTATATCACCACTGAGAAGGGCGGCCATATTACTATATATAATACTATATCACACTGAGGAGAAGGGCGGCCATATTACTATATATAATACTATATCACACTGAGGAGAAGGGCGGCCATATTACTATATATAATACTATATCACACTGAGGAGAAGGGCGGCCATATTACTATATATAATACAATCTCACACTGAAGAGAAGGGCGGCCATATTACTATATATAATACTATAGCACACTGAGGAGAAGGGCGGCCATATTACTATATATAATACTATATCACACTGAGGAGAAGGGCAGCCATATCACTATATATATTACTATATCACACTGAGGAGAAGGGCGGCCATATTACTATATATAATACTATATCACCACTGAGGAGAAGGGCGGCCATATTACTATATCACCACTGAGGAGAAGGGCGGCCATATTACTATATATATTACTATATCACCACTGAGGAGAAGGGTGGCCATATTACTATATATATTACTATATCACACTGAGGAGGAGGGCGGCCATATTACTATATATATTACTATATCACACTATGGAGAAGGGCGGCCATATTACTATATATATTACTATATCACCACTGAGGAGAAGGATGGCCATATTACTATATAAATTACTATATCACCACTGAGGAGAAGGGCGGCCATATTACTATATCACACTGAGGAGAAGGGCAGCTATATTACTATATATATATTACTATATCACACTGAGGAGAAGGGCAGCCATATTACTATATATATTACTATATCACACTGAGGAGGAGGGCGGCCATATTACTATATCACACTGAGGAGAAGGGCAGCTATATTACTATATATATATTACTATATCACACTGAGGAGAAGGGCGGCCATATTACTATATCACACTGAGGAGAAGGGCGGCCATATTACTATATCACACTGAGGAGAAGGGCGGCCATATTACTATATATATATTACTATGTCACACTGAGGAGAAGGGCGGCCATATTACTATATATATTACTATATCACCACTGAGGAGAAGGGCGGCCATATTACTATATCACACTGAGGAGAAGGGCGGCCATATTACTATAAATATTACTATATCACACTGAGGAGAAGGGCGGCCATATTACTATATATAATACTATATCACCACTGCGGACAAGGGCGGCCATATTACTATATATAATACTATATCACCACTGAGGAGAAGGGCGGCCATATTACAATATATATATTACTATATCACACTGAGGAGAAGGGCGGCCATATTACTATATATATTACTATATCACACGGAGGAGAAGGGCGGCCATATTACTATATCACACTGAGGAGAAGGGCGGCCATATTACTATATCACACTGAGGAGAATGGCGGCCATATTACTATATATATATTACTATATCACACTGAGGAGAATGATGGCCATATTACTATATATAATACTATATCACCACTGAGGAGAAGGGCAGCTATATTACTATATATATATTACTATATCACACTGAGAAGAAGGGCGGCCATATTACTATATATATTACTATATCACCACTGAGGAGAAGGATGGCCATATTACTATATATAATACTATATCACCACTGAGGAGAAGGGCAGCTATATTACTATATATATATATATATATATATATATATATATATATATATATATATATATATATATATATATATATATATATATATATATATATAACTATATCACACTGAGGAGAAGGGCGGCCATATTACTATATCACACTGAGGAGAAGGGCGGCCATATTACTATATATATTACTATATCACACGGAGGAGAAGGGCGGCCATATTACTATATATATTACTATATCACACGGAGGAGAAGGGCGGCCATATTACTATATCACACTGAGGAGAAGGGCGGCCATATTACTATATCACACTGAGGAGAATGGCGGCCATATTACTATATATATATTACTATATCACACTGAGGAGAAGGGTGGCCATATTACTATATATAATACTATATCACACTGAGGAGGAGGGCGGCCATATTACTATATATATTACTATATCACATTGAGGAGAAGGGCGGTCATATTACTATATATATTACTATATCACACTGAGGAGAACGGCGGTCATATTACTATATATATTACTATCTCACCACTGAGGAGAATGATGGCCATATTACTATATATAATACTATATCACCACTGAGGAAAAGGGCAGCTATATTACTATATATATATATATATATTACTATATCACACTGAGGAGAAGGGCAGCCATATTACTATATATATTACTATATCACACTGAGGAGAAGGGCGGCCATATTACTATATCACACTGAGGAGGAGGGCGGACATATTACTATATATATATTACTATATCACCACTGAGGAGAAGGGCGGCCATATTACTATATCACACTGAGGAGGAGGGCGGCCATATTACTTTATATATTACTATATCACCACTGAGGAGAAGGGCGGCCATATTACTATATCACCACTGAGGAGAAGGGCGGCCATATTACTATATATATTACTATATCACCACTGAGGAGAAGGGCGGCCATATTACTATATATATTACTATATCACACTGAGGAGAAGGGCGGCCATATTAATATATATATTACTATATCACCACTCAGGAGAAGGGCGGCCATATTACTATATATATTACTATATCACCACTGCGGACAAGGGCGGCCATATTACTATATATATTACTATATCACACTGAGAAGGGCGGCCATATGACTATATCACACTGAGGAGGAGGGCGGCCATATTACTATATATATTACTATATCACACTGAGGAGAAGGGCGGCCATATTACTATATATAATACTATATCACACTGAGGAGAAGGGCGGCCATATTACTATATATATTACTATATCACACTGAGGAGAAGGGCGGCCATATTACTATATATATTACTATATCACACTGAGGAGAAGGGCGGCCATATTACTATATATATTACTATATCACACTGAGGAGAAGGGCGGCCATATTACTATGTATATTACTATATCACACTGAGGAGAAGGGCGGCCATATTACTATATATATTACTATATCACACTGAGGAGAAGGGCGGCCATATTACTATATATATTACTATATCACACTGAGGAGAAGGGCGGCCATATTACTATGTATATTACTATATCACACTGAGGAGAAGGGCGGCCATATTACTATATATATTACTATATCACACTGAGGAGAAGGGCGGCCATATTACTATGTATATTACTATATCACACTGAGGAGAAGGGCGGCCATATTACTATATATATTACTATATCACACTGAGGAGAAGGGCGGCCATATTACTATGTATATTACTATATCACACTGAGGAGGAGGGCGGCCATATTACTATGTATATTACTATATCACACTGAGGAGAAGGGCGGCCATATTACTATGTATATTACTATATCACACTGAGGAGAAGGGCGGCCATATTACTATATATATTATTATATCACACTGAGGAGGAGGGCGGCCATATTACTATATATAATACTATATCACCACTGAGGAGAAGGGCTGCCATATTACTATATATATTACTATATCACACTGAGGAGAAGGGCGGCCATATTACTATATATATTACTATATCACACTGAGGAGAAGGGCGGTCATATTACTATATATATTACTATATCACACTGAGGAGAAGGGCGGCCATATTACTATATATATTACTATATCACACTGAGGAGGAGGGCGGCCATATTACTATATATATTACTATATCACCACTGAGGAGAAGGGCGGCCATATTACTATATATAATACTATATCACCACTGAGGAGAAGGGCGGCATTATCACTATATATATATATTACTATATCACACTGAGGAGAAGGGCGGCCATATTACTATATATAATACTATATCACCACTGAGGAGAAGGGCAGACATATTACTATATATAATACTATATCACCACTGAGGAGAAGGGCGGCCATATTACTATATATATTACTATATCACCACTGAGGAGAAGGGCAGCCATATTACTATATATATATATTACTATATCACACTGAGGAGAAGGGCGGCCATATTACTATATATATATTACTATATCACACTGAGGAGAAGGGCGGCCATATTACTATATATATTATTATATCACCACTGAGGAGAAGGACGGCCATATTACTTTATATATTACTATATCACACTGAGGAGAAGGGCGGCCATATCACTATATATATATTACTATATCACACTGAGGAGAAGGGCGGCCATATTACTATATATAATACTATATCACCACTGAGGAGAAGGGCAGCCATATCACTATATATATTACTATATCACACTGAGGAGAAGGGCGGCCATATTACTATATATAATACTATATCACAAATGAGGAGAAGGGCAGCCATATCACTATATATATTACTATATCACACTGAGGAGAAGGGCGGCCATATTACTATATATAATACTATATCACACTGAGGAGAAGGGCTGCATTATCACTATATATATTACTATATCACACTGAGGGGGAAGGGCGGCCATATTACTAGATATATTACTATATCACACTGAGCACAAGGGCGGCCATATTACTATATATATTACTATATCACACTGAGAAGGAGGGCAACCATATTACTATATATATTACTATATCATACTGAGGAGAAGGGCGGCCATATTACTATATATAATACTATATCACCACTGAGGAGAAGGGCTGCATTATCACTATATATATTACTATATCACACTGAGGAGAATGGCGGCCATATTACTATATATATATTACTATATCACACTGAGAAGAAGGGCGGCCATATTACTATATATATTACTATATCACACTGAGGAGAAGGGCGGCCATATTACTATATATATTACTATATCACACTGAGGAGAAGGGTGACCATATTACTATATCACACTGAGGAGAAGGGCAGGCATAGTACTATATATATTACTATATCACACTGAGGAGAAGGGTGACCATATTACTATATATATTACTATATCACACTGAGGAGAAGGGCGGCCATATTATTATATATATTACTATATCACACTGAGGAGAAGGGCGGCCATATCACTATATATATTACTATATCACACTGAGGAGAAGGGCGGCCATATTACTATATCACAATGAGGAGAAGGGCGGCCATATTACTATATATATTACTATATCACACTGAGGAGAAGGGCGGCCATATTACTATATATAATACTATATCACCACTGAGGAGAAGGGCAGCCATATTACTATATATAATATTATATCACCACTGCGGACAAGGGCGGCCATATTACTATATCACCACTGAGGAGGAGGGGGGCCATATTACTATATATAATAGTATATCACACTGAGGAGAAGGGCGGCCATATTACTATATATAATACTATATCACACTGAGGAGAAGGGCGGCCATATTACAATATATATTACTATATCACACTGAGGAGAAGGGCGGCCATATTACTATATATATTACTATATCACACTGAGGAGAAGGGCGGCCATATTACAATATCACACTGAGGAGGGGGGCGGCCATATTACTATATATATTACTATATTATCACTAAGGAGAAGGGCGGCCATATTACTATATCACCACTGAGGAGAAGGGCGGCCATATTACTATATATATTACTATGTCACACTGATGAGAAGGGCGGCCATATTACTATATATATTACTATATCACCACTGAGGAGAAGGGCGGCCATATTACTATATATATTACTATATCACACTGAGGAGAAGGGCGGCCATATTACTATATATATTACTATATCACACTGAGAAGGGCGGCCATACTACTATATATATTACTATATCACACTGAGAAGGGCGGCCATATTACTATATATATTACTATATCACACTGAGAAGGGGGGCAGCCATATTACTATATATAATACTATATCACCACTGAGGAGGAGGGCAGCCATATTACTTTATATATTACTATATCACCACTGAGGAGAAGGGCGGCCATATTACTATATATATTACTATATCACCACTGAGGAGAAGGGCGGCCATATTACTATATCACCACTGAGGAGAAGGGCGGCCATATTACTATATATATTACTATATCACCACTGAGGAGGAGGGCGGCCATATTACTATATATATTACTATATCACACTGAGGAGAAGGGCGGCCATATTACTATATATAATACTATATTACCACTGAGGAGAAGGGCGGCCATATTACTATATATATATTACGATATCACCACTGAGGAGAAGGGCGGCCATATTACTATATATAATACTATATTACCACTGAGGAGAAGGGCGGCCATATTACTATATATATTACTATATCACCAATGAGGAGAAGGGCGGCCATATTACTATATATATTACTATATCACCACTGAGGAGAAGGGCGGCCATATTACTATATATATTACTATATCACCACTGAGGAGAAGGGCGGCCATATTACTATATATATTACTATATCACACTGAGGAGAAGGGCGGCCATATTACTATATATATTACTATATCACACTGAGAAGGGCAGCCATATTACTATATATATTACTATATCACACTGAGGAGGAGGGCGGCCATATTACTATATCACACTGAGGAGAAGGGCAGCCATATTACTATATCACACTGAGGAGAAGGGCAGCCATATTACTATATCACACTGAGAAGAAGGGCGGCCATATTACTATATCACACTGAGGAGAAGGGCGGCCATATTACTATATATATTACTATATCACACTGAGGAGAAGGGAGGCCATATTACTATATATATTACTATAATACACCGAGGAGAAGGGTGACCATATTACTATATATATTACTATATCACACTGAGGAGAAGGGCGGCCATATCACTATATATATTACTATATCACACTGAGGAGAAGGGCGGCCATATTACTATATATATATTACTATATCACACTGAGGAGAAGGGAGGCCATATTACTATATATATTACTATATCACACTGAGGAGAAGGGTGACCATATTACTATATCACACTGAGGAGAAGGGCGGCCATATTACTATATATATTACTATATCATCACTGAGGAGAAGGGAGGCCATATTACTATATATATTACTATATCACACTGAGGAGAAGGGAGGCCATATTACTATATATATTACTATATCACACTGAGGAGAAGGGTGACCATATTACTATATCACACTGAGGAGAAGGGCGGCCATATTACTATATATATTACTATATCACACTGAGGAGAAGGGCGGCCATATCACTATATATATATTACTATATCACACTCAGGAGAAGGGCGGCCATATTACTATATATATTACTATATCACACTGAGGAGAAGGGAGGCCATATTACTATATATATTACTATATCACACTGAGGAGAAGGGTGACCATATTACTATATCACACTGAGGAGAAGGGCGGCCATATTACTATATATATTACTATATCACACTGAGGAGAAGGGCGGCCATATCACTATATATATTACTATATCACACTGAGGAGAAGGGCGGCCATATTACTATATATATATTACTATATCACACTGAGGAGAAGGGCGGCCATATCACTATATATATATTACTATATCACACTGAGGAGAAGGGCGGCCATATTAATATATCACACTGAGGAGAAGGGCAGGCATATTACTATATATATTACTATATCACACTGAGGAGAAGGGTGACCATATTACTATATCACACTGAGAAGAAGGGCGGCCATATTACTATATATATTACTATATCACCACTGAGGAGAAGGATGGCCTTATTACTATATATAATACTATATCACCACTGAGGAGAAGGGCAGCTATATTACTATATATATATATATATATATATTACTATATCACCACTGAGGAGAAGGGCGGCCATATTACTATATCACACTGAGGAGGAGGGCGGCCATATTACTTTATATATTACTATATCACCACTGAGGAGAAGGGCGGCCATATTACTATATCACCACTGAGGAGAAGGGCGGCCATATTACTATATATATTACTATATCACCACTGAGGAGAAGGGCGGCCATATTACTATATATATTACTATATCACACTGAGGAGAAGGGCGGCCATATTAATATATATATTACTATATCACCACTCAGAAGGGCGGCCATATTACTATATATATTACTATATCACCACTGCGGACAAGGGCGGCCATATTACTATATATATTACTATATCACACTGAGAAGGGCGGCCATATGACTATATCACACTGAGGAGGAGGGCGGCCATATTACTATATATATTACTATATCACACTGAGGAGAAGGGCGGCCATATTACTATATATAATACTATATCACACTGAGGAGAAGGGCGGCCATATTACTATATATAATACTATATCACCACTGAGGAGAAGGGCGGCCATATTACTATATATAATACTATATTACCACTGAGGAGAAGGGCGGCCATATTACTATATATAATACTATATTACCACTGAGGAGAAGGGCGGCCATATTACTATATATAATACTATATTACCACTGAGGAGAAGGGCGGCCATATTACTATATATATTACTATATCACCACTGAGGAGAAGGGCGGCCATATTACTATATATATTACTATATCACCACTGAGGAGAAGGGCGGCCATATTACTATATATATTACTATATCACCACTGAGGAGAAGGGCGGCCATATTACTATATATATTACTATATCACACTGAGGAGAAGGGCGGCCATATTATTATATATATTACTATATCACACTGAGAAGGGCGGCCATATTACTATATATAATACTATATCACACTGAGGAGAAGGGCGGCCATATTACTATATATATATATATATATATTACTATATCACACTGAGGAGAAGGGTGACCATATTACTATATCACACTGAGGAGAAGGGCAGCCATATTACTATATATATTACTATATCACACTGAGAAGGGAGGCCATATCACTATATATATTACTATATCACACTGAGGAGGAGGGCGGCCATATCACTATATATATTACTATATCACACTGAGGAGAAGGGCGGCCATATTACTATATCACACTGAGGAGAAGGGCAGCCATATCACTATATATATTACTATATCACACTGAGGAGAAGGGCGGCAATATTACTATACATATTACTATATCACACTGATGAGAAGGGCGGCCATATTACTATATATATATTACTATATCACACTGAGGAGAAGGGCGGCCATATTACTATATATATATTACTATATCACACTGAGAAGGGCGGCCATATTACTATATATAATACTATATCACACTGAGAAGGGCGGCCATATTACTATATATAATACTATCTCACACTGAAGAGAAGGGCGGCCATATTACTATATATAATACTATAGCACACTGAGGAGAAGGGCGGCCATATTACTATATATAATACTATATCACACTGAGGAGAAGGGCAGCCATATCACTATATATAATACTATATCACCACTGAGGAGAAGGGCGGCCATATTACTATATCACCACTGAGGAGAAGGGCGGCCATATTACTATATATATTACTATATCACCACTGAGGAGAAGGGTGGCCATATTACTATATATATTACTATATCACACTGAGGAGGAGGGCGGCCATATTACTATATATATTACTATATCACACTATGGAGAAGGGCGGCCATATTACTATATATATTACTATATCACCACTGAGGAGAAGGATGGCCATATTACTATATAAATTACTATATCACCACTGAGGAGAAGGGCGGCCATATTACTATATCACACTGAGGAGAAGAGCAGCTACATTACTATATATATATATTACTATATCACACTGAGGAGAAGGGCAGCCATATTACTATATATATTACTATATCACACTGAGGAGGAGGGCGGCCATATTACTATATATATTACTATATCACACTGAGGAGAAGGGCAGCTATATTACTATATATATATATTACTATATCACACTGAGGAGAAGGGCGGCCATATTACTATATATATTACTATATCACACTGAGGAGAAGGGAGGCCATATTACTATATATATTACTATATCACACTGAGGAGAAGGGTGACCATATTACTATATCACACTGAGGAGAAGGGCGGCCATATTACTATATATATTACTATATCACACTGAGGAGAAGGGCGGCCATATCACTATATATATTACTATATCACACTGAGGAGAAGGGCGGCCATATTACTATATATATATATTACTATATCACACTGAGGAGAAGGGCGGCCATATCACTATATATATATTACTATATCACACTGAGGAGAAGGGCGGCCATATTAATATATCACACTGAGGAGAAGGGCAGGCATATTACTATATATATTACTATATCACACTGAGGAGAAGGGTGACCATATTACTATATCACACTGACAAGAAGGGCGGCCATATTACTATATATATTACTATATCACCACTGAGGAGAAGGATGGCCATATTACTATATATAATACTATATCACCACTGAGGAGAAGGGCAGCTATATTACTATATATATATTACTATATCACACTGAGGAGAAGGGCGGCCATATTACTATATATATTACTATATCACACTGAGGAGAAGGGCGGCCATATTACTATATCACACTGAGGAGGAGGGCGGCCATATTACTATATATATATATATTACTATATCACCACTGAGGAGAAGGGCGGCCATATTACTATATCACACTGAGGAGGAGGGCGGCCATATTACTTTATATATTACTATATCATCACTGAGGAGAAGGGCGGCCATATTACTATATCACCACTGAGGAGAAGGGCGGCCATATTACTATATATATTACTATATCACCACTGAGGAGAAGGGCGGCCATATTACTATATATATTACTATATCACACTGAGGAGAAGGGCGGCCATATTATTATATATATTACTATATCACACTGAGGAGAAGGGCGGCCATATTACTATATATATATATATATATATTACTATATCACACTGAGGAGAAGGGTGACCATATTACTGTATATATTACTATATCACACTGAGGAGAAGGGCAGCCATATTACTATATATATTACTATATCACACTGAGGAGAAGGGCGGCCATATTACTATATATATTACTATATCACACTGAGGAGAAGGGCAGCCATATCACTATATATATTACTATATCACACTGAGGAGAAGGGCGGCAATATTACTATACATATTACTATATCACATCGAAGAGAAGGGCGGCCATATTACTATATCACACTGAGGAGAAGGGCGGCCATATTACTATATATATTACTATATCACACTGAGGAGAAGGGCGGCCATATTACTATATCACACTGATGAGAAGGGCGGCAATAATACTATATATATTACTACATCACCACTGAGGAGAAGGGCGGCCATATTACTATATATATATTACTATATCACCACTGAGAAGGGCGGCCATATTACTATATATAATACTATATCACACTGAGGAGAAGGGCGGCCATATTACTATATATAATACTATATCACACTGAGGAGAAGGGCGGCCATATTACTATATATAATACTATCTCACACTGAAGAGAAGGGCGGCCATATTACTATATATAATACTATATCACACTGAGGAGAAGGGCAGCCATATCACTATATATATTACTATATCACACTGAGGAGAAGGGCGGCAATATTACTATATATAATACTATATCACCACTGAGGAGAAGGGCGGCCATATTACTATATCACCACTGAGGAGAAGGGCGGCCATATTACTATATATATTACTATATCACCACTGAGGAGAAGGGTGGCCATATTACTATATCACACTGAGGAGGAGGGCGGCCATATTACTATATATATTACTATATCACACTATGGAGAAGGGCGGCCATATTACTATATATATTACTATATCACCACTGAGGAGAAGGATGGCCATATTACTATATAAATTACTATATCACCACTGAGGAGAAGGGCGGCCATATTACTATATCACACTGAGGAGAAGGGCAGCTATATTACTATATATATATTACAATATCACACTGAGGAGAAGGGCAGCCATATTACTATATCACACTGAGGAGGAGGGCGGCCATATTACTATATATATTACTATATCACACTGAGGAGAAGGGCAGCTATATTACTATATATATATTACTATATCACACTGAGGAGAAGGGCGGCCATATTACTATATCACACTGAGGAGAAGGGCGGCCATATTACTATATCACACTGAGGAGAAGGGCGGCCATATTACTATATATATATATTACTATGTCACACTGAGGAGAAGGGCGGCCATATTACTATATATATTACTATATCACCACTGAGGAGAAGGGCGGCCATATTACTATATCACACTGAGGAGAAGGGCGGCCATATTACTATATATATTACTATATCACACTGAGGAGAAGGGCGGCCATATTACTATATATAATACTATATCACCACTGCGGACAAGGGCGGCCATATTACTATATATAATACTATATCACCACTGAGGAGAAGGGCGGCCATATTACTATATCACACTGAGGAGAAGGGCGGCCATATTACTATATATATTACTATATCACACGGAGGAGAATGGCGGCCATATTACTATATCACACTGAGGAGAAGGGCGGCCATATTACTATATCACACTGAGGAGAATGGCGGCCATATTACTATATATATATTACTATATCACACTGAGGAGAAGGGTGGCCATATTACTATATATAATACTATATCACACTGAGGAGGAGGGCGGCCATATTACTATATATATTACTATATCACACTGAGGAGAAGGGCGGTCATATTACTATATATATTACTATCTCACCACTGAGGAGAATGATGGCCATATTACTATATATAATACTATATCACCACTGAGGAGATGAGGAGAAGGGCAGCTATATTACTATATATATATTACTATATCACACTGAGAAGAAGGGCGGCCATATTACTATATATATTACTATATCACCACTGAGGAGAAGGATGGCCATATTACTATATATAATACTATATCACCACTGAGGAGAAGGGCAGCTATATTACTATACATATATATATTACTATATCACACTGAGGAGAAGGGCGGCCATATTACTATATATATTACTATATCACACTGAGGAGAAGGGCGGCCATATTACTATATCACACTGAAGAGGAGGGCGGCCATATTACTATATATATATTACTATATCACCACTGAGGAGAAGGGCGGCCATATTACTATATCACACTGAGGAGGAGGGCAGCCATATTACTTTATATATTACTATATCACCACTGAGGAGAAGGGCGGCCATATTACTATATCACCACTGAGGAGAAGGGCGGCCATATTACTATATATATTACTATATCACCACTGAGGAGAAGGGCGGCCATATTACTATATATATTACTATATCACACTGAGAAGGGCGGCCATATTAATATATATATTACTATATCACCACTCAGGAGAAGGGCGGCCATATTACTATATATATTACTATATCACCACTGCGGACAAGGGCGGCCATATTACTATATCACACTGAGAAGGGCGGCCATATGACTATATCACACTGAGGAGGAGGGCGGCCATATTACTATATATATGACTATATCACACTGAGGAGAAGGGCGGCCATATTACTATATATAATACTATATCACACTGAGGAGAAGGGCGGCCATATTACTATATATATTACTATATCACACTGAGGAGAAGGACGGCATTATCACTATATATAATACTATATCACACTGAGGAGAAGGGCGACCATATTACTATATATATTACTATATCACACTGAGGAGGAGGGCGACCATATTACTATATATACTACTATATCACACTGAGGAGGAGGGCGGCCATATTACTATATATATTACTATATCACACTGAGGAGAAGGGCAGCCATATTACTATATATATATTACTATATCACACTGAGGAGGAGGGCGGCCATATTACTATATATATTACTATATCACACTGAGGAGAAGGGCAGCCATATTACTATATATATTACTATATCACACTGAGGAGAAGGGCAGCCATATTACTATATATATTACTATATCACACTGAGAAGAAGGGCGGCCATATTACTATATATATTACTATATCACACTGAGGAGAAGGGCGGCCATATTACTATATATATTACTATATCACACTGAGGAGAAGGGTGACCATATTACTATATCACACTGAGGAGAAGGGCAGGCATATTACTATATATATTACTATATCACACTGAGGAGAAGGGTGACCATATTACTATATATATTACTATATCACACTGAGGAGAAGGGCGGCCATATCACTATATCACACTGAGGAGAAGGGCGGCCATATTACTATATCACAATGAGGAGAAGGGCGGCCATATTACTATATATATTACTATATCACACTGAGGAGAAGGGCGGCCATATTACTATATATAATACTATATCACCACTGAGGAGAAGGGCAGCCATATTACTATATATAATATTATATCACCACTGCGGACAAGGGCGGCCATATTACTATATCACCACTGAGGAGGAGGGGGGCCATATTACTATATATAATAGTATATCACACTGAGGAGAAGGGCGGCCATATTACTATATATAATACTATATCACACTGAGGAGAAGGGCGGCCATATTACAATATATATTACTATATCACACTGAGGAGAAGGGCGGCCATATTACTATATATATTACTATATCACACTGAGGAGAAGGGCGGCCATATTACTATATATATTACAATATCACACTGAGGAGGGGGGCGGCCATATTACTATATATATTACTATATTATCACTAAGGAGAAGGGCGGCCATATTACTATATCACCACTGAGGAGAAGGGCGGCCATATTACTATATATATTACTATGTCACACTGATGAGAAGGGCGGCCATATTACTATATATATTACTATATCACCACTGAGGAGAAGGGCGGCCATATTACTATATATATTACTATATCACACTGAGGAGAAGGGCGGCCATATTACTATATATATTACTATATCACACTGAGAAGGGCGGCCATACTACTATATATATTACTATATCACACTGAGAAGGGCGGCCATATTACTATATATATTACTATATCACACTGAGAAGGGGGGCGGCCATATTACTATATATAATACTATATCACCACTGAGGAGGAGGGCAGCCATATTACTTTATATATTACTATATCACCACTGAGGAGAAGGGCGGCCATATTACTATATATATTACTATATCACCACTGAGGAGAAGGGCGGCCATATTACTATATCACCACTGAGGAGAAGGGCGGCCATATTACTATATATATTACTATATCACCACTGAGGAGGAGGGCGGCCATATTACTATATATATTACTATATCACACTGAGGAGAAGGGCGGCCATATTACTATATATAATACTATATTACCACTGAGGAGAAGGGCGGCCATATTACTATATATATATTACGATATCACCACTGAGGAGAAGGGCGGCCATATTACTATATATAATACTATATTACCACTGAGGAGAAGGGCGGCCATATTACTATATATATTACTATATCACCAATGAGGAGAAGGGCGGCCATATTACTATATATATTACTATATCACCACTGAGGAGAAGGGCGGCCATATTACTATATATATTACTATATCACCACTGAGGAGAAGGGCGGCCATATTACTATATATATTACTATATCACACTGAGGAGAAGGGCGGCCATATTACTATATCACACTGAGAAGGGCGGCCATATTACTATATATATTACTATATCACACTGAGGAGAAGGGCGGCCATATTACTATATATATTACTATATCACACTGAGAAGGGCAGCCATATTACTATATATATTACTATATCACACTGAGGAGGAGGGCGGCCATATTACTATATCACACTGAGGAGAAGGGCAGCCATATTACTATATCACACTGAGGAGAAGGGCAGCCATATTACTATATCACACTGAGAAGAAGGGCGGCCATATTACTATATCACACTGAGGAGAAGGGCGGCCATATTACTATATATATTACTATATCACACTGAGGAGAAGGGAGGCCATATTACTATATATATTACTATAACACACTGAGGAGAAGGGTGACCATATTACTATATATATTACTATAACACACTGAGGAGAAGGGTGACCATATTACTATATATATATATTACTATATCACACTGAGGAGAAGGGCAGGCATATTACTATATATATTACTATATCACACTGAGGAGAAGGGTGACCATATTACTATATCACACTGAGGAGAAGGGCGGCCATATTACTATATATATTACTATATCACACTGAGGAGAAGGGTGGCCATATCACTATATATATTACTATATCACACTGAGGAGAAGGGCGGCCATATTACTATATATATATTACTATATCACACTGAGGAGAAGGGCGGCCATATCACTATATATATATTACTATATCACACTGAGGAGAAGGGCGGCCATATTACTATATCACACTGAGGAGGAGGGCGGCCATATTACTATATATATATTACTATATCACCACTGAGGAGAAGGGCGGCCATATTACTATATCACCACTGAGGAGAAGGGCGGCCATATTACTATATATATTACTATATCACCACTGAGGAGAAGGGCGGCCATATTATTATATATATTACTATATCACACTGAGGAGAAGGGCGGCCATATTAATATATATATTACTATATCACCACTCAGAAGGGCGGCCATATTACTATATATATTACTATATCACACTGAGAAGGGCGGCCATATGACTATATCACACTGAGGAGGAGGGCGGCCATATTACTATATATATTACTATATCACACTGAGGAGAAGGGCGGCCATATTACTATATATAATACTATATCACACTGAGGAGAAGGGCGGCCATATTACTATATATAATAATATATCACCACTGAGGAGAAGGGCGGCCATATTACTATATATAATACTATATTACCACTGAGGAGAAGGGCGGCCATATTACTATATATAATACTATATTACCACTAAGGAGAAGGGCGGCCATATTACTATATATATATTACTATATCACCACTGAGGAGAAGGGCGGCCATATTACTATATATATTACTATATCACCACTGAGGAGAAGGGCGGCCATATTACTATATATATTACTATATCACACTGAGGAGAAGGGCGGCCATATTACTATATATATTACTATATCACACTGAGGAGAAGGGCAGCCATATTACTATATATATATATATTACTATATCACACTGAGGAGAAGGGCGGCCATATTATTATATATATTACTATATCACACTGAGGAGAAGGGCGGCCATATTACTATATATAATACTATATCACACTGAGGAGAAGGGCGGCCATATTACTATATATATATATATATATATTACTATATCACACTGAGGAGAAGGGTGACCATATTACTATATATATTACTATATCACACTGAGGAGAAGGGCAGCCATATTACTATATATATTACTATATCACACTGAGAAGGGCAGCCATATCACTATATATATTACTATATCACACTGAGGAGAAGGGCGGCCATATTACTATATATATTACTATATCACACTGAGGAGAAGGGCAGCCATATCACTATATATATATTACTATATCACACTGAGGAGAAGGGCGGCAATATTACTATATCACACCGAGGAGAAGGGCGGCCATATTACTATATCACACTGAGGAGAAGGGCGGCCATATTACTATATATATTACTATATCACACTGAGGAGAAGGGCGGCCATATTACTATATATATTACTATATCACACTGATGAGAAGGGCGGCCATATTACTATATCACACTGATGAGAAGGGCGGCCATAATACTATATATATTACTATATCACCACTGAGGAGAAGGGCGGCCATATTACTATATATATATATATATTACTATATCACCACTGAGAAGGGCGGCCATATTACTATATATAATACTATATCACACTGAGGAGAAGGGCGGCCATATTACTATATATAATACTATATCACACTGAGGAGAAGGGCGGCCATATTACTATATATAATACTATATCACACTGAGGAGAAGGGCGGCCATATTACTATATATAATACTATCTCACACTGAAGAGAAGGGCGGCCATATTACTATATATAATACTATAGCACACTGAGGAGAAGGGCGGCCATATTACTATATATAATACTATATCACACTGAGGAGAAGGGCAGCCATATCACTATATATATTACTATATCACACTGAGGAGAAGGGCGGCAATATTACTATATATAATACTATATCACCACTGAGGAGAAGGGCGGCCATATTACTATATCACCACTGAGGAGAAGGGCGGCCATATTACTATATCACCACTGAGGAGAAGGGTGGCCATATTACTATATATATTACTATATCACACTGAGGAGGAGGGCGGCCATATTACTATATATATTACTATATCACACTATGGAGAAGGGCGGCCATATTACTATATATATTACTATATCACCACTGAGGAGAAGGATGGCCATATTACTATATAAATTACTATATCACCACTGAGGAGAAGGGCGGCCATATTACTATATCACACTGAGGAGAAGGGCAGCTATATTACTATATATATATTACTATATCACACTGAGGAGAAGGGCAGCCATATTACTATATATATTACTATATCACACTGAGGAGGAGGGCGGCCATATTACTATATATATTACTATATCACACTGAGGAGGAGGGAGGCCATATTACTATATATATTACTATATCACACTGAGGAGAAGGGCGGCCATATTACTATATCACACTGAGGAGAAGGGCGGCCATATTACTATATCACACTGAGGAGAAGGGCGGCCATATTACTATATATATATTACTATGTCACACTGAGGAGAAGGGCGGCCATATTACTATATATATTACTATATCACCACTGAGGAGAAGGGCGGCCATATTACTATATCACACTGAGGAGAAGGGCGGCCATATTACTATATATATTACTATATCACACTGAGGAGAAGGGCGGCCATATTACTATATATAATACTATATCACCACTGCGGACAAGGGCGGCCATATTACTATATATATTACTATATCACCACTGAGGAGAAGGGCGGCCATATTACTATATCACCACTGAGGAGAAGGGCGGCCATATTACTATATATATTACTATATCACCACTGAGGAGAAGGGCGGCCATATTACTATATATATTACTATATCACACTGAGGAGAAGGGCGGACATATTAATATATATATTACTATATCACCACTCACAAGGGCGGCCATATTACTATATATATTACTATATCACCACTGCGGACAAGGGCGGCCATATTACTATATATATTACTATATCACACTGAGAAGGGCGGCCATATGACTATATCACACTGAGGAGGAGGGCGGCCATATTACTATATATATTACTATATCACACTGAGGAGAAGGGCGGCCATATTACTATATATAATACTATATCACACTGAGGAGAAGGGCGGCCATATTACTATATATAATACTATATTACCACTGAGGAGAAGGGCGGCCATATTACTATATATAATACTATATTACCACTGAGGAGAAGGGCGGCCATATTACTATATATAATACTATATTACCACTGAGGAGAAGGGCGGCCATATTACTATATATAATACTATATTACCACTGAGGAGAAGGGCGGCCATACTACTATATATATTACTATATCACCACTGAGGAGAAGGGCGGCCATATTACTATATATATTACTATATCACCACTGAGGAGAAGGGCGGCCATATTACTATATATATTACTATAATCACCACTGAGGAGAAGGGCGGCCATATTACTATATATATTACTATATCACACTGAGGAGAAGGGCGGCCATATTACTATATATATTACTATATCACACTGAGGAGAAGGGCGGCCATATTACTATATATATATTACTATATCACACTGAGGAGAAGGGCGGCCATATTATTATATATATTACTATATCACACTGAGGAGAAGGGCGGCCATATTACTATATATAATACTATATATCACACTGAGGAGAAGGGCGGCCATATTACTATATATATATATATATTACTATATCACACTGAGGAGAAGGGTGACCATATTACTATATATATTACTATATCACACTGAGGAGAAGGGCAGCCATATTACTATATATATTACTATATCACACTGAGAAGGGCAGCCATATCACTATATATATTACTATATCACACTGAGGAGAAGGGCAGCCATATCACTATATATATTACTATATCACACTGAGGAGAAGGGCGGCAATATTACTATACATATTACTATATCACACTGAGGAGAAGGGCGGCCATATTACTATATATATTACTATATCACACTGAGGAGAAGGGCGGCCATATTACTATATCACACTGATGAGAAGGGCGGCCATAATACTATATATATTACTATATCACCACTGAGGAGAAGGGCGGCCATATTACTATATATATATTACTATATCACCACTGAGAAGGGCGGCCATATTACTATATATAATACTATATCACACTGAGGAGAAGGGCGGCCATATTACTATATATAATACTATATCACACTGAGGAGAAGGGCGGCCATATTACTATATATAATACTATATCACACTGAGGAGAAGGGCGGCCATATTACTATATATAATACAATCTCACACTGAAGAGAAGGGCGGCCATATTACTATATATAATACTATAGCACACCGAGGAGAAGGGCGGCCATATTACTATATATAATACTATATCACACTGAGGAGAAGGGCAGCCATATCACTATATATATTACTATATCACACTGAGGAGAAGGGCGGCCATATTACTATATATAATACTATATCACCACTGAGGAGAAGGGCGGCCATATTACTATATCACCACTGAGGAGAAGGGCGGCCATATTACTATATATATTACTATATCACCACTGAGGAGAAGGGTGGCCATATTACTATATATATTACTATATCACACTGAGGAGGAGGGCGGCCATATTACTATATATATTACTATATCACACTATGGAGAAGGGCGGCCATATTACTATATATATTACTATATCACCACTGAGGAGAAGGATGGCCATATTACTATATAAATTACTATATCACCACTGAGGAGAAGGGCGGCCATATTACTATATCACACTGAGGAGAAGGGCAGCTATATTACTATATATATATTACTATATCACACTGAGGAGAAGGGCAGCCATATTACTATATATATTACTATATCACACTGAGGAGGAGGGCGGCCATATTACTATATCACACTGAGGAGAAGGGCAGCTATATTACTATATATATATTACTATATCACACTGAGGAGAAGGGCGGCCATATTACTATATCACACTGAGGAGAAGGGCGGCCATATTACTATATCACACTGAGGAGAAGGGCGGCCATATTACTATATATATATTACTATGTCACACTGAGGAGAAGGGCGGCCATATTACTATATATATTACTATATCACCACTGAGGAGAAGGGCGGCCATATTACTATATCACACTGAGGAGAAGGGCGGCCATATTACTATAAATATTACTATATCACACTGAGGAGAAGGGCGGCCATATTACTATATATAATACTATATCACCACTGCGGACAAGGGCGGCCATATTACTATATATAATACTATATCACCACTGAGGAGAAGGGCGGCCATATTACAATATATATATTACTATATCACACTGAGGAGAAGGGCGGCCATATTACTATATATATTACTATATCACACGGAGGAGAAGGGCGGCCATATTACTATATCACACTGAGGAGAAGGGCGGCCATATTACTATATCACACTGAGGAGAATGGCGGCCATATTACTATATATATATTACTATATCACACTGAGGAGAATGATGGCCATATTACTATATATAATACTATATCACCACTGAGGAGAAGGGCAGCTATATTACTATATATATATTACTATATCACACTGAGAAGAAGGGCGGCCATATTACTATATATATTACTATATCACCACTGAGGAGAAGGATGGCCATATTACTATATATAATACTATATCACCACTGAGGAGAAGGGCAGCTATATTACTATATATATATATATATATATATATATATATATATATATATATATATATATATATATATATATATATATATATATATATATATATATATATATATATATATATATATTACTATATCACACTGAGGAGAAGGGCGGCCATATTACTATATCACACTGAGGAGAAGGGCGGCCATATTACTATATATATTACTATATCACACGGAGGAGAAGGGCGGCCATATTACTATATATATTACTATATCACACGGAGGAGAAGGGCGGCCATATTACTATATCACACTGAGGAGAAGGGCGGCCATATTACTATATCACACTGAGGAGAATGGCGGCCATATTACTATATATATATTACTATATCACACTGAGGAGAAGGGTGGCCATATTACTATATATAATACTATATCACACTGAGGAGGAGGGCGGCCATATTACTATATATATTACTATATCACATTGAGGAGAAGGGCGGTCATATTACTATATATATTACTATATCACACTGAGGAGAACGGCGGTCATATTACTATATATATTACTATCTCACCACTGAGGAGAATGATGGCCATATTACTATATATAATACTATATCACCACTGAGGAAAAGGGCAGCTATATTACTATATATATATATATATTACTATATCACACTGAGGAGAAGGGCAGCCATATTACTATATATATTACTATATCACACTGAGGAGAAGGGCGGCCATATTACTATATCACACTGAGGAGGAGGGCGGCCATATTACTATATATATATTACTATATCACCACTGAGGAGAAGGGCGGCCATATTACTATATCACACTGAGGAGGAGGGCGGCCATATTACTTTATATATTACTATATCACCACTGAGGAGAAGGGCGGCCATATTACTATATCACCACTGAGGAGAAGGGCGGCCATATTACTATATATATTACTATATCACCACTGAGGAGAAGGGCGGCCATATTACTATATATATTACTATATCACACTGAGGAGAAGGGCGGCCATATTAATATATATATTACTATATCACCACTCAGGAGAAGGGCGGCCATATTACTATATATATTACTATATCACCACTGCGGACAAGGGCGGCCATATTACTATATATATTACTATATCACACTGAGAAGGGCGGCCATATGACTATATCACACTGAGGAGGAGGGCGGCCATATTACTATATATATTACTATATCACACTGAGGAGAAGGGCGGCCATATTACTATATATAATACTATATCACACTGAGGAGAAGGGCGGCCATATTACTATATATATTACTATATCACACTGAGGAGAAGGGCGGCCATATTACTATATATATTACTATATCACACTGAGGAGAAGGGCGGCCATATTACTATATATATTACTATATCACACTGAGGAGAAGGGCGGCCATATTACTATGTATATTACTATATCACACTGAGGAGAAGGGCGGCCATATTACTATATATATTACTATATCACACTGAGGAGAAGGGCGGCCATATTACTATATATATTACTATATCACACTGAGGAGAAGGGCGGCCATATTACTATGTATATTACTATATCACACTGAGGAGAAGGGCGGCCATATTACTATATATATTACTATATCACACTGAGGAGAAGGGCGGCCATATTACTATGTATATTACTATATCACACTGAGGAGAAGGGCGGCCATATTACTATATATATTACTATATCACACTGAGGAGAAGGGCGGCCATATTACTATGTATATTACTATATCACACTGAGGAGGAGGGCGGCCATATTACTATGTATATTACTATATCACACTGAGGAGAAGGGCGGCCATATTACTATGTATATTACTATATCACACTGAGGAGAAGGGCGGCCATATTACTATATATATTATTATATCACACTGAGGAGGAGGGCGGCCATATTACTATATATAATACTATATCACCACTGAGGAGAAGGGCTGCCATATTACTATATATATTACTATATCACACTGAGGAGAAGGGCGGCCATATTACTATATATATTACTATATCACACTGAGGAGAAGGGCGGTCATATTACTATATATATTACTATATCACACTGAGGAGAAGGGCGGCCATATTACTATATATATTACTATATCACACTGAGGAGGAGGGCGGCCATATTACTATATATATTACTATATCACCACTGAGGAGAAGGGCGGCCATATTACTATATATAATACTATATCACCACTGAGGAGAAGGGCGGCATTATCACTATATATATATATTACTATATCACACTGAGGAGAAGGGCGGCCATATTACTATATATAATACTATATCACCACTGAGGAGAAGGGCAGACATATTACTATATATAATACTATATCACCACTGAGGAGAAGGGCGGCCATATTACTATATATATTACTATATCACCACTGAGGAGAAGGGCAGCCATATTACTATATATATATATTACTATATCACACTGAGGAGAAGGGCGGCCATATTACTATATATATATTACTATATCACACTGAGGAGAAGGGCGGCCATATTACTATATATATTATTATATCACCACTGAGGAGAAGGACGGCCATATTACTTTATATATTACTATATCACACTGAGGAGAAGGGCGGCCATATCACTATATATATATTACTATATCACACTGAGGAGAAGGGCGGCCATATTACTATATATAATACTATATCACCACTGAGGAGAAGGGCAGCCATATCACTATATATATTACTATATCACACTGAGGAGAAGGGCGGCCATATTACTATATATAATACTATATCACAAATGAGGAGAAGGGCAGCCATATCACTATATATATTACTATATCACACTGAGGAGAAGGGCGGCCATATTACTATATATAATACTATATCACACTGAGGAGAAGGGCTGCATTATCACTATATATATTACTATATCACACTGAGGGGGAAGGGCGGCCATATTACTAGATATATTACTATATCACACTGAGCACAAGGGCGGCCATATTACTATATATATTACTATATCACACTGAGAAGGAGGGCAACCATATTACTATATATATTACTATATCATACTGAGGAGAAGGGCGGCCATATTACTATATATAATACTATATCACCACTGAGGAGAAGGGCTGCATTATCACTATATATATTACTATATCACACTGAGGAGAATGGCGGCCATATTACTATATATATATTACTATATCACACTGAGAAGAAGGGCGGCCATATTACTATATATATTACTATATCACACTGAGGAGAAGGGCGGCCATATTACTATATCACACTGAGGAGAATGGCGGCCATATTACTATATATATTACTATATCACACTGAGGAGAAGGGCGGCCATATTACTATATATATATTACTATATCACACTGAGGCAAAGGGTGGCCATATCACTATATATATTACTATATCACACTGAGGAGAAGGGCGGCCATATTACTATATCACACTGAGGAGAAGGGCGGCCATATTACTATATATATTACTATATCACACTGAGGCAAAGGGCGGCCATATCACTATATATATATTACTATATCACACTGAGGAGAAGGGCGGCCATATTACTATATATATATATTACTATGTCACACTGATGAGAAGGGCGGCCATATTACTATATATATTACTATATCACACTGAGGAGAAGGGCGGCCATATTACTATATCACACTGAGGAGAAGGGCGGTCATATTACTATATCACACTGAGGAGAAGGGCGGCCATATTACTATATATATTACTATATCACCACTGAGGAGAAGGGCAGCCATATTACTATATATATTACTATATCACCACTGAGGAGATAGGCGGCCATATTACTATATATAATAGTATATCACACTGAGGAGAAGGGCTGCCATATTACTATATATATTACTATATCACACTGAGGAGAAGGGCGGCCATATTACTATATCACCACTGAGGAGAAGGGCGGCCATATTACTATATATAATACTATATCACCACTGAGGAGAAGGGCTGCCATATTACTATATATATTACTATATCACACTGAGGAGAAGGGCGGCCATATCACTATATATAATACTATATCACCACTGAGGAGAAGGGCAGCCATATCACTATATATATTACTATATCACACTGAGGAGAAGGATGGCCATATTACTATATCACACTGAGGAGAAGGGCGGCCATATTACTATATATATTACTATATCACACTGAGGAGGAGGGCGGCATTATCACTATATATATTACTATATCACACTGAGGAGAAGGGCGGCCATATTACTATATCACACTGAGGAGAAGGGCAGCCATATCACTATATATATTACTATATCACACTATGGAGAAGGGCGGCCATATTACTATATCACACTGAGGAGAAGGGCAGCCATATCACTATATATATATTACTATATCACACTGAGGAGAAGGGCGGTCATATAACTATATATATTACTATATCACACTATGGAGAAGGGCGGCCATATTACTATATCACACTGAGGAGAAGGGCGGCCATATTACTATATATATTACTATATCACACTGAGGCAAAGGGCGGTCATATCACTATATATATTACTATATCACACTGAGGAGAAGGGCGGCCATATTACTATATCACACTGAGGAGAAGGGCGGCCATATTACTATATCATACTGAGGCAAAGGGCGGCCATATCACTATAAATATATTACTATATCACACTGAGGAGAAGGGCGGCCATATTACTATATCATACTGAGGCAAAGGGCGGCCATATCACTATAAATATATTACTATATCACACTGAGGAGAAGGGCGGCCATATTACTATATATATTACTATGTCACACTGATGAGAAGGGCGGCCATATTACTATATCACACTGAGGAGAAGGGCGGCCATATTACTATATATATTACTATATCACACTGAGGAGAAGGGCGGCCATATCACTATATATAATACTATATCACCACTGAGGAGAAGGGCAGCCATATCACTATATATATTACTATATCACACTGAGGAGAAGGGCGGCCATATTACTATATCACACTGAGGAGAAGGGCGGCCATATTACTATATATATTACTATATCACACTGAGGAGGAGGGCGGCATTATCACTATATCACACTGAGGAGAAGGGCGGCCATATTACTATATCACACTGAGGAGAAGGGCAGCCATATCACTATATCACACTGAGGAGAAGGGCGGCCATATTACTATATCACACTGAGGAGAAGGGCGGTCATATAACTATATATATTACTATATCACACTATGGAGAAGGGCGGCCATATTACTATATCACACTGAGGAGAAGGGCAGCCATATCACTATATATATATTACTATATCACACTGAGGAGAAGGGCGGCCATATTACTATATATATTACTATATCACACTGAGGAGAAGGGCGGTCATATAACTATATATATTACTATATCACACTATGGAGAAGGACGGCCATATTACTATATCACACTGAGGAGAAGGGCGGCCATATTACTATATATATTACTATATCACACTGAGGCAAAGGGCGGTCATATCACTATATATATTACTATATCACACTGAGGAGAAGGGCGGCCATATTACTATATATATTACTATATCACACTGAGGAGAAGGGCGGTCATATAACTATATATATTACTATATCACACTATGGAGAAGGGCGGCCATATTACTATATCACACTGAGGAGAAGGGCGGCCATATTACTATATCACACTGAGGCAAAGGGCGGCCATATCACTATATCACACTGAGGAGAAGGGCGGCCATATTACTATATATATTACTATGTCACACTGATGAGAAGGGCGGCCATATTACTATATATATTACTATATCAAACTGAGGAGAAGGGCGGCCATATTACTATATCACACTGAGGAGAAGGGCGGCCATATTACTATATATATTACTATATCACACTGAGGAGAAGGGCGGCCATATTACTATATATATTACTATATCACCACTGAGGAGAAGGGCGGCCATATTACTATATATAATAGTATATCACACTGAGGAGAAGGGCTGCCATATTACTATATATATTACTATATCACACTGAGGAGAAGGGCAGCCATATCACTATATATATATTACTATATCACACTGAGGAGAAGGGCGGCCATATTACTATATATATTACTATATCACACTGAGGAGGAGGGCGGCCATATTACTATATCACCACTGAGGAGAAGGGCGGCCATATTACTATATATATTACTATATCACCACTGAGGAGAAGAGCGGCCATATTACTATATATATTACTATATCACACTGAGGAGAAGGATGGCATTATCACTATATATAATACTATATCACACTGAGGAGAAGGGCGGCTATATTACTATATATATTACTATATCACACTGAGGAGAAGGGCGGCCATATTACTATATATATATTACTATATCACCACTGAGGAGAAGGGCGGCCATATGACTATATATATTACTATATCACACTGAGGAGAAGGGCTGCCATATTACTGTGTATATTATTATATCACACTGCGGAGAAGGGCGGCCATATTACTATGTATATTACTATATCACACTGAGGAGAAGGGCGGCCATATTACTATATCACACTGAGGAGAAGGGCGGCCATATTACTATATATATTACTATATCACACTGAGAAGGAGGGCGGCCATATTACTATATATAATACTATATCACCACTGAGGAGAAGGGCGGCCATATTACTATATCACCACTGAGGAGAAGGGCAGCCATATTACTATATATATATATTACTATATCACACTGAGGAGAATGGCGGCCATATTACTATATATATATTACTATATCACACTGAGGAGAAGGGCGGCCATATTACTATATATATTACTATATCACCACTGAGGAGAAGGGCGGCCATATTACTATATATAATACTATATCACCACTGAGGAGAAGGGCTGCCATATTACTATATATATTACTATATCACACTGAGGAGAAGGGCGGCCATATCACTATATATATATATTACTATATCACACTGAGGAGAAGGGCGGCCATATTACTATATATATATTACTATATCACACTGAGGAGGAGGGCGACCATATTACTATATATATTACTATATCACACTGAGGAGAAGGGCGGTTATATTACTATATATATTACTATATCACCACTGAGGAGAAGGATGGCCATATTACTATACAGTCATATGAAAAAGTTTGGGCACCCCTATTAATCTTAAGCTTAATGTTTTATAAAAATTGGTGTTTTTGCAGCAGCTCTTTCAGTTTGATATATGTAATAACTGTTGGACACAGTAATGTTTCTGCCTTGAAATGAGGTTTATTGTACTAACAGAAAATGTGCAATCTGCATTCAAACAAAATTTGACAGGTGCATAAGTATGGACACCCTTATCATTTTCTTGTTTTAAATACTCCTACCTACTTTTTACTGACTTACTAAAGCACTTTTTTTGGTTTTGTAACCTCATGGAGCTTTGAACTTTATAGCCAGGTGTATGCAATCATGAGAAAAGCTCTTAAAGTGGCCACTTGCAAGTAGTTCTCCTGTTTGAATCTCCTCTGAAGAGTGGCATCATTGGCTCCTCAAAAAAACTGTCAAATGATCTGAAAACAAAGATTATTCAACATAGTTGTTCAGGGGAAGGATACAAAAAGCTGTCTCAGAGATTTAACCTGTCAGTTTCCACTGTGAGGAACACAGGGACAGTTCTTGTTAAGGCCAGAAGTGGCAGGCCAAGAAAAACATCAGAAAGGCAGAGAAGAAGAATGGTGAGATCAGTCAAGGACAATCCTCAGACCACCTCCAGAGAGCTGCAGCATCAACTTGCTGCAGATGGTGTCACTGTGCATCGGTCAACTATACAAGGCACTTTGCACAAGGAGAAGCTGTATGGGAGAGTGATGCGAAAGAAGCCGTTTCTGCAAGCACGCCACAAACAGAGTCGGCTGAGGTATGCAAAAGCACATTTGGAGAAGCAAATTTCTTTTTGGAAGAAGGTCCTGTGGACTGATGAAACCAAGATTGAGTTGTTTGGTCATACAAAAAGGCGTTATGCATGGTGGCAAAAAAACACAGCATTCCAAGAAAAACACTTGCTACCCACAGTAAAATTTGGTGGAGGTTCCATCATGCTTTGGGTCTGTGTGGTCAATGCTGGCACTGGGAATCTTGTTAAAGTTGAGGGACGCATGGATTCCACTCAGTATCAGCAGATTCTTGGCAATAATGTTCAAGAATCAGTGATAAAGTTGAAGTTACGCAGGGGATGGATCTTTCAGCAAGACAATGATCCAAAACACCGCACCAAATCTACTCAGGCATTCATGCAGAGGAACAATTACAATGTTCTGGAATGGCCATCCCAGTCCCCAGACCTGAATATCATTGAACATCTGTGGGATCATTTGAAGAAGGCTGTCCATGCTCGGCGACCATCAAACTTAACTGAGCTGGAATTGTTTTGTAAAGAGGAATGGTCAAAAATACCTTCACCCAGGATCCAGGAACTCATTAAAAGCTACAGGAAGCGACTAGAGGCAAAAGGAGGATCTACTAAATATTAATGTCACTTTTCTGGTGGGGTGCCCATACTTATGCACCTGTCAAATTTTGTTTGAATGCAGATTGCACATTTTCTGTTAGTACAATAAACCTCATTTCAAGGCAGAAACATTACTGTGCCCAACAGTTATTACATAGATCAAACTGAAATATCTGCTGCAAAAACACCAATTTTTATAAAACATTAAGCTTAAGATTAATAGGGGTGCCCAAACTTTTTCATATGACTGTATATAAAACGATATCACCACTGAGGAGAAGGGCAGCCATATCACTATATATATTACTATATCACACTGAGGAGAAGGATGGCCATATTACTATATCACACTGAGGAGAAGGGCGGCCATATTACTATATATATTACTATATCACACTGAGGAGGAGGGCGGCATTATCACTATATATATTACTATATCACACTGAGGAGAAGGGCTGCCATATTACTATATATATTACTATATCACACTGAGGAGAAGGGCGGCCATATTACTATATATATTACTATATCACACTGAGGAGAAGGGCGGCCATATTACTATATATATTACTATATCACACTGAGGCAAAGGGCGGCCATATCACTATATATATTACTATATCACACTGAGGAGAAGGGCGGCCATATTACTATGTATATTACTATATCACACTGAGGAGGAGGGCGGCCATATTACTATGTATATTACTATATCACACTGAGGAGAAGGGCGGCCATATTACTATGTATATTACTATATCACACTGAGGAGAAGGGCGGCCATATTACTATATATATTACTATATCACACTGAGGAGAAGGGCGGCCATATTACTATATCACCACTGAGGAGAAGGGCGGCCATATTACTATATATATTACTATATCACACTGAGGAGAAGGGCAGCCATATTACTATATATATTACTATATCACACTGAGGCAAAGGGCGGCCATATCACTATATATATTACTATATCACACTGAGGAGAAGGGAGGCCATATTACTATATCACACTGAGGAGAAGGGCGGCCATATTACTATATATATTACTATATCACACTGAGGCAAAGGGCGGCCATATCACTATATATATATTACTATATCACACTGAGGAGAAGCGCGGCCATATTACTATATATATATATATTACTATGTCACACTGATGAGAAGGGCGGCCATATTACTATATATATTACTATATCACACTGAGGAGAAGGGCGGCCATATTACTATATCACACTGAGGAGAACGGCGGTCATATTACTATATCACACTGAGGAGAAGGGCGGCCATATTACTATATATATTACTATATCACCACTGAGGAGAAGGGCAGCCATATTACTATATATATTACTATATCACCACTGAGGAGATAGGCGGCCATATTACTATATATAATAGTATATCACACTGAGGAGAAGGGCTGCCATATTACTATATATATTACTATATCACACTGAGGAGAAGGGCGGCCATATTACTATATCACCACTGAGGAGAAGGGCGGCCATATTACTATATATAATACTATATCACCACTGAGGAGAAGGGCTGCCATATTACTATATATATTACTATATCACACTGAGGAGAAGGGCGGCCATATCACTATATATAATACTATATCACCACTGAGGAGAAGGGCAGCCATATCACTATATATATTACTATATCACACTGAGGAGAAGGATGGCCATATTACTATATCACACTGAGGAGAAGGGCGGCCATATTACTATATATATTACTATATCACACTGAGGAGGAGGGCGGCATTATCACTATATATATTACTATATCACACTGAGGAGAAGGGCGGCCATATTACTATATATATTACTATATCACACTGAGGAGAAGGGCGGTCATATAACTTTATATATTACTATATCACACTATGGAGAAGGGCGGCCATATTACTATATCACACTGAGGAGAAGGGCGGCCATATTACTATATATATTACTATATCACACTGAGGCAAAGGGCGGTCATATCACTATATATATTACTATATCACACTGAGGAGAAGGGCGGCCATATTACTATATCACACTGAGGAGAAGGGCAGCCATATCACTATATATATTACTATATCACACTGAGGAGAAGGGCGGCCATATTACTATATCACACTGAGGAGAAGGGCGGTCATATAACTATATATATTACTATATCACACTATGGAGAGGAGCGGCCATATTACTATATCACACTGAGGAGAAGGGCAGCCATATCACTATATATATATATTACTATATCACACTGAGGAGAAGGGCGGCCATATTACTATATATATTACTATATCACACTGAGGAGAAGGGCGGTCATATAACTATATATATTACTATATCACACTATGGAGAAGGGCGGCCATATTACTATATCACACTGAGGAGAAGGGCGGCCATATTACTATATATATTACTATATCACACTGAGGCAAAGGGCGGTCACATCACTATATATATTACTATATCACACTGAGGAGAAGGGCGGCCATATTACTATATCACACTGAGGCAAAGGGAGGCCATATCACTATAAATATATTACTATATCACACTGAGGAGAAGGGCGGCCATATCACTATAAATATATTACTATATCACACTGAGGAGAAGGGCGGCCATATTACTATATATATTACTATGTCACACTGATGAGAAGGGCGGCCATATTACTATATCACCACTGAGGAGAAGGGCTGCCATATTACTATATATATTACTATATCACACTGAGGAGAAGGGCGGCCATATTACTATATCACCACTGAGGAGAAGGGCTGCCATATTACTATATATATTACTATATCACACTGAGGAGAAGGGCGGCCATATTACTATATATAATACTATATCACCACTGAGGAGAAGGGCAGCCATATCACTATATATATTACTATATCACACTGAGGAGAAGGGCGGCCATATTACTATATCACACTGAGGAGAAGGGCGGCCATATTACTATATATATTACTATATCACACTGAGGAGGAGGGCGGCATTATCACTATATATATTACTATATCACACTGAGGAGAAGGGCGGCCATATTACTATATCACACTGAGGAGAAGGGCAGCCATATCACTATATATATTACTATATCACACTGAGGAGAAGGGCGGCCATATTACTATATCACACTGAGGAGAAGGGCAGCCATATCACTATATATATTAGTATATCACACTGAGGAGAAGGGCGGCCATATTACTATATCACACTGAGGAGAAGGGCGGTCATATAACTATATATATTACTATATCACACTATGGAGAGGAGCGGCCATATTACTATATCACACTGAGGAGAAGGGCAGCCATATCACTATATATATATATATATTACTATATCACACTGAGGAGAAGGGCGGCCATATTACTATATATATTACTATATCACACTGAGGAGAAGGGCGGTCATATAACTATATATATTACTATATCACACTATGGAGAAGGGCGGCCATATTACTATATCACACTGAGGAGAAGGGCGGCCATATTACTATATATATTACTATATCACACTGAGGCAAAGGGCGGTCATATCACTATATATATTACTATATCACACTGAGGAGAAGGGCGGCCATATTACTATATCACACTGAGGCAAAGGGCGGCCATATCACTATAAATATATTACTATATCACACTGAGGAGAAGGGCGGCCATATCACTATAAATATATTACTATATCACACTGAGGAGAAGGGCGGCCATATTACTATATATATTACTATGTCACACTGATGAGAAGGGCGGCCATATTACTATATCACCACTGAGGAGAAGGGCTGCCATATTACTATATATATTACTATATCACACTGAGGAGAAGGGCGGCCATATTACTATATCACCACTGAGGAGAAGGGCTGCCATATTACTATATATATTACTATATCACACTGAGGAGAAGGGCGGCCATATTACTATATATAATACTATATCACCACTGAGGAGAAGGGCAGCCATATCACTATATATATTACTATATCACACTGAGGAGAAGGGCGGCCATATTACTATATCACACTGAGGAGAAGGGCGGCCATATTACTATATATATTACTATATCACACTGAGGAGGAGGGCGGCATTATCACTATATATATTACTATATCACACTGAGGAGAAGGGCGGCAATATTACTATATCACACTGAGGAGAAGGGCAGCCATATCACTATATATATTACTATATCACACTGAGGAGAAGGGCGGCCATATTACTATATCACACTGAGGAGAAGGGCGGTCATATAACTATATATATTACTATATCACACTATGGAGAAGGGCGGCCATATTACTATATCACACTGAGGAGAAGGGCAGCCATATCACTATATATATATTACTATATCACACTGAGGAGAAGGGCGGCCATATTACTATATATATTTCTATATCACACTGAGGAGAAGGGCGGTCATATAACTATATATATTACTATATCACACTATGGAGAAGGGCGGCCATATTACTATATCACACTGAGGAGAAGGGCGGCCATATTACTATATATATTACTATATCACACTGAGGCAAAGGGCGGTCATATCACTATATATATTACTATATCACACTGAGGAGAAGGGCGGCCATATTACTATATCACACTGAGGAGAAGGGCAGCCATATCACTATATATATTACTATATCACACTGAGGAGAAGGGCGGCCATATTACTATATCACACTGAGGAGAAGGGCGGTCATATAACTATATATATTACTATATCACACTATGGAGAAGAGCGGCCATATTACTATATCACACTGAGGAGAAGGGCAGCCATATCACTATATATATATATTACTATATCACACTGAGGAGAAGGGCGGCTATATTACTATATATATTACTATATCACACTGAGGAGAAGGGCGGTCATATAACTATATATATTACTATATCACACTATGGAGAAGGGCGGCCATATTACTATATCACACTGAGGAGAAGGGCGGCCATATTACTATATATATTACTATATCACACTGAGGCAAAGGGCGGTCATATCACTATATATATTACTATATCACACTGAGGAGAAGGGCGGCCATATTACTATATCACACTGAGGAGAAGGGCGGCCATATTACTATATCACACTGAGGCAAAGGGCGGCCATATCACTATAAATATATTACTATATCACACTGAGGAGAAGGGCGGCCATATTACTATATATATTACTATGTCACACTGATGAGAAGGGCGGCCATATCACTATAAATATATTACTATATCACACTGAGGAGAAGGGCGGCCATATTACTATATATATTACTATGTCACACTGATGAGAAGGGCGGCCATATTACTATATCACACTGAGGAGAAGGGCGGCCATATTACTATATATATTACTATATCACCACTGAGGAGAAGGGCTGCCATATTACTATATCACACTGAGGAGAAGGGCGGCCATATTACTATATCACACTGAGGAGAAGGGCGGCCATATTACTATATATATTACTATATCACACTGAGGAGGAGGGCGGCATTATCACTATATATATTACTATATCACACTGAGGAGAAGGGCGGCCATATTACTATATATAATACTATATCACCACTGAGGAGAAGGGCAGCCATATCACTATATATATTACTATATCACACTGAGGAGAAGGGCGGCCATATTACTATATCACACTGAGGAGAAGGGCGGCCATATTACTATATATATTACTATATCACACTGAGGAGGAGGGCGGCATTATCACTATATATATTACTATATCACACTGAGGAGAAGGGCGGCCATATTACTATATCACACTGAGGAGAAGGGCAGCCATATCACTATATCACACTGAGGAGAAGGGCGGCCATATTACTATATCACACTGAGGAGAAGGGCGGTCATATAACTATATATATTACTATATCACACTATGGAGAAGGGCGGCCATATTACTATATCACACTGAGGAGAAGGGCAGCCATATCACTATATATATATTACTATATCACACTGAGGAGAAGGGCGGCCATATTACTATATATATTACTATATCACACTGAGGAGAAGGGCGGCCATATTACTATATCACACTGAGGAGAAGGGCGGTCATATTACTATATCACACTGAGGAGAAGGGCGGCCATATTACTATATATATTACTATATCACCACTGAGGAGAAGGGCAGCCATATTACTATATATATTACTATATCACCACTGAGGAGAAGGGCGGCCATATTACTATATCACACTGAGGAGAAGGGCGGTCATATAACTATATATATTACTATATCACACTGAGGAGAAGGGCGGCCATATTACTATATATAATACTATATCACCACTGAGGAGAAGGGCAGCCATATCACTATATATATTACTATATCACACTGAGGAGAAGGGCGGCCATATTACTATATCACACTGAGGAGAAGGGCGGCCATATTACTATATATATTACTATATCACACTGAGGAGGAGGGCGGCATTATCACTATATATATTACTATATCACACTGAGGAGAAGGGCGGCCATATTACTATATCACACTGAGGAGAAGGGCAGCCATATCACTATATATATTACTATATCACACTGAGGAGAAGGGCGGCCATATTACTATATCACACTGAGGAGAAGGGCGGTCATATAACTATATATATTACTATATCACACTATGGAGAAGGGCGGCCATATTACTATATCACACTGAGGAGAAGGGCAGCCATATCACTATATATATATTACTATATCACACTGAGGAGAAGGGCGGCCATATTACTATATATATTTCTATATCACACTGAGGAGAAGGGCGGTCATATATCTATATATATTACTATATCACACTATGGAGAAGGGCGGCCATATTACTATATCACACTGAGGAGAAGGGCGGCCATATTACTATATATATTACTATATCACACTGAGGCAAAGGGCGGTCATATCACTATATATATTACTATATCACACTGAGGAGAAGGGCGGCCATATTACTATATCACACTGAGGAGAAGGGCGGTCATATAACTATATATATTACTATATCACACTATGGAGAAGAGCGGCCATATTACTATATCACACTGAGGAGAAGGGCAGCCATATCACTATATATATATATATATTACTATATCACACTGAGGAGAAGGGCGGCCATATTACTATATATATTACTATATCACACTGAGGAGAAGGGCGGTCATATAACTATATATATTACTATATCACACTATGGAGAAGGGCGGCCATATTACTATATCACACTGAGGAGAAGGGCGGCCATATTACTATATATATTACTATATCACACTGAGGCAAAGGGCGGTCATATCACTATATATATTACTATATCACACTGAGGAGAAGGGCGGCCATATTACTATATCACACTGAGGAGAAGGGCGGCCATATTACTATATCACACTGAGGCAAAGGGCGGCCATATCACTATAAATATATTACTATATCACACTGAGGAGAAGCGCGGCCATATTACTATATATATTACTATGTCACACTGATGAGAAGGGCGGCCATATTACTATATCACACTGAGGAGAAGGGCGGCCATATTACTATATATATTACTATATCACCACTGAGGAGAAGGGCTGCCATATTACTATATATATTACTATATCACACTGAGGAGAAGGGCGGCCATATCACTATATATATTACTATATCACTCTGAGGAGGAGGGCGGCATTATCACTATATATATTACTATATCACACTGAGGAGAAGGGCGGCCATATTACTATATCACACTGAGGAGAAGGGCAGCCATATCACTATATCACACTGAGGAGAAGGGCGGCCATATTACTATATCACACTGAGGAGAAGGGCGGTCATATAACTATATATATTACTATACCACACTATGGAGAAGGGCGGCCATATTACTATATCACACTGAGGAGAAGGGCAGCCATATCACTATATATATATTACTATATCACACTGAGGAGAAGGGCGGCCATATTACTATATATATTACTATATCACACTGAGGAGAAGGGCGGTCATATAACTATATATATTACTATATCACACTGAGGAGAAGGGCGGCCATATCACTATATATATTACTATATCACACTGAGGAGGAGGGCGGCATTATCACTATATATATTACTATATCACACTGAGGAGAAGGGCGGCCATATTACTATATCACACTGAGGAGAAGAGCAGCCATATCACTATATCACACTGAGGAGAAGGGCGGCCATATTACTATATCACACTGAGGAGAAGGGCGGCCATATTACTATATATATTACTATATCACACTGAGGCAAAGGGCGGTCATATCACTATATATATTACTATATCACACTGAGGAGAAGGGCGGCCATATTACTATATCACACTGAGGAGAAGGGCGGCCATATTACTATATCACACTGAGGCAAAGGGCGGCCATATCACTATAAATATATTACTATATCACACTGAGGAGAAGCGCGGCCATATTACTATATATATTACTATGTCACACTGATGAGAAGGGCGGCCATATTACTATATCACACTGAGGAGAAGGGCGGCCATATTACTATATATATTACTATATCACCACTGAGGAGAAGGGCTGCCATATTACTATATATATTACTATATCACACTGAGGAGAAGGGCGGCCATATCACTATATATATTACTATATCACTCTGAGGAGGAGGGCGGCATTATCACTATATATATTACTATATCACACTGAGGAGAAGGGCGGCCATATTACTATATCACACTGAGGAGAAGGGCAGCCATATCACTATATCACACTGAGGAGAAGGGCGGCCATATTACTATATCACACTGAGGAGAAGGGCGGTCATATAACTATATATATTACTATACCACACTATGGAGAAGGGCGGCCATATTACTATATCACACTGAGGAGAAGGGCAGCCATATCACTATATATATATTACTATATCACACTGAGGAGAAGGGCGGCCATATTACTATATATATTACTATATCACACTGAGGAGAAGGGCGGTCATATAACTATATATATTACTATATCACACTGAGGAGAAGGGCGGCCATATCACTATATATATTACTATATCACACTGAGGAGGAGGGCGGCATTATCACTATATATATTACTATATCACACTGAGGAGAAGGGCGGCCATATTACTATATCACACTGAGGAGAAGAGCAGCCATATCACTATATCACACTGAGGAGAAGGGCGGCCATATTACTATATCACACTGAGGAGAAGGGCGGTCATATAACTATATATATTACTATATCACACTATGGAGAAGGGCGGCCATATTACTATATCACACTGAGGAGAAGGGCAGCCATATCACTATATATATATTACTATATCACACTGAGGAGAAGGGCGGCCATATTACTATATATATTACTATATCACACTGAGGAGAAGGGCGGTCATATAACTATATATATTACTATATCACACTATGGAGAAGGGCGGCCATATTACCATATCACACTGAGGAGAAGGGCGGCCATATTACTATATATATTACTATATCACACTGAGGCAAAGGGCGGTCATATCACTATATATATTGCTATATCACACTGAGGAGAAGGGCGGCCATATTACTATATCACACTGAGGAGAAGGGCGGTCATATAACTATATATATTACTATATCACACTATGGAGAAGGGCGGCCATATTACTATATCACACTGAGGAGAAGGGCGGCCATATTACTATATCACACTGAGGCAAAGGGCGGCCATATCACTATATATATATTACTATATCACAATGAGGAGAAGGGCAGTCATATTACTATATATATTACTATGTCACACTGATGAGAAGGGCGGCCATATTACTATATATATTACTATATCAAACTGAGGAGAAGGGCGGCCATATTACTATATCACACTGAGGAGAAGGGCGGCCATATTACTATATATATTACTATATCACACTGAGGAGAAGGGCGGCCATATTACTATATATATTACTATATCACCACTGAGGAGAAGGGCGGCCATATTACTATATATAATAGTATATCACACTGAGGAGAAGGGCTGCCATATTACTATATATATTACTATATCACACTGAGGAGAAGGGCAGCCATATCACTATATATATATTACTATATCACACTGAGGAGAAGGGCAGCCATATTACTATATATATTACTATATCACCACTGTGGACAAGGGCGGCCATATTACTATATATATATATTACTATATCACACTGAGGAGAAGGGCGGCCATATTACTATATATATTACTATATCACACTGAGGAGGAGGGCGGCCATATTACTATATATATATATTACTATATCACCACTGAGGAGAAGGGCGGCCATATTACTATATATATTACTATATCACCACTGAGGAGAAGAGCGGCCATATTACTATATATATTACTATATCACACTGAGGAGAAGGATGGCATTATCACTATATATAATACTATATCACACTGAGGAGAAGGGCGGCTATATTACTATATATATTACTATATCACACTGAGGAGAAGGGCGGCCATATTACTATATATATATATTACTATATCACCACTGAGGAGAAGGGCGGCCATATTACTATATATATATATATTACTATATCACCACTGAGGTGAAGGGCGGCCATATTACTATATATATTACTATATCACACTGAGGAGAAGGGCTGCCATATTACTATGTATATTATTATATCACACTGCGGAGAAGGGCGGCCATATTACTATGTATATTACTATATCACACTGAGGAGGAGGGCGGCCATATTACTATATATAATACTATATCACCACTGAGGAGAAGGGCGGCCATATTACTATATATAATACTATATCACCACTGAGGAGAAGGGCGGCATTATCACTATATATATATTACTATATCACACTGAGGAGAAGGGCGGCCATATTACTATATATAATACTATATCACCACTGAGGAGAAGGGCAGACATATTACTATATATAATACTATATCACCACTGAGGAGAAGGGCGGCCATATTACTATATATATTACTATATCACCACTGAGGAGAAGGGCAGCCATATTACTATATATATATATTACTATATCACACTGAGGAGAAGGGCGGCCATATTACTATATATATATTACTATATCACACTGAGGAGAAGGGCGGCCATATTACTATATATATTACTATATCACCACTGAGGAGAAGGGCAGCCATATTACTATATATAATACTATATCACCACTGAGGAGAAGGGCTGCCATATTACTATATATATTACTATATCACACTGAGGAGAAGGGCGACCATATCACTATATATATATTACTATATCACACTGAGGAGAAGGGCGGCCATATTACTATATATAATACTATATCACCACTGAGGAGAAGGGCAGCCATATCACTATATATATTACTATATCACACTGAGGAGAAGGGCGGCCATATTACTATATATAATACTATATCACCACTGAGAAGAGCGGCCATATTACTATATATATTACTATATCACACTGAGGAGAATAGCGGCCATATTACTATATCACACTGAGAAGAAGGGCGGCCATATTACTATATATATTACTATATCACACTGAGAAGAAGGGCGGCCATATTACTATATCACACTGAGGAGAATGGCGGCCATATTACTATATATATTACTATATCACACTGAGAAGAGCGGCCATATTACTATATATATTACTATATCACACTGAGGAGAAGGGCGGCCATATTACTATATATATTACTATATCACACTGAGGCAAAGGGCGGCCATATCACTATATATATTACTATATCACACTGAGGAGAAGGGCGGCCATATTACTATATCACACTGAGGAGAAGGGCGGCCATATTACTATATATATTACTATGTCACACTGAGGCAAAGGGCGGCCATATCACTATATATATATATATTACTATATCACACTGAGGAGAAGGGCGGCCATATTACTATATATATTACTATGTCACACTGATGAGAAGTGTGGCCATATTACTATATCACACTGAGGAGAAGGGCGGCCATATTACTATATCACACTGAGGAGAAGGGCGGTCATAATACTATATATATTACTAAATCACACTGAGGAGAAGGGCTGCCATATTACTATATATATTACTATATCACCACTGAGGAGAAGGGCGGCCATATTACTATATATAATACTATATCACACTGAGGAGAAGGGCAGCCATATTACTATATATAATAGCATATCACACTGAGGAGAAGGGCTGCCATATTACTATATATAATACTATATCACACTGAGGAGAAGGGCAGCCATATTACTATATATAATAGCATATCACACTGAGGAGAAGGGCTGCCATATTACTATATATATTACTATATCACACTGAGGAGAAGGGCGACCATATCACTATATATATATTACTATATCACACTGAGGAGAAGGGCGGCCATATTACTATATATAATACTATATCACCACTGAGGAGAAGGGCAGCCATATCACTATATATATTACTATATCACACTGAGGAGAAGGACGGCCATATTACTATATATAATACTATATCACCACTGAGAAGAGCGGCCATATTACTATATATATTACTATATCACACTGAGGAGAATAGCGGCCATATTACTATATCACACTGAGAAGAAGGGCGGCCATATTACTATATATATTACTATATCACACTGAGAAGAAGGGCGGCCATATTACTATATCACACTGAGGAGAATGGCGGCCATATTACTATATATATTACTATATCACACTGAGAAGAGCGGCCATATTACTATATATATTACTATATCACACTGAGGAGAAGGGCGGCCATATTACTATATATATTACTATATCACACTGAGGCAAAGGGCGGCCATATCACTATATATATTACTATATCACACTGAGGAGAAGGGCGGCCATATTACTATATCACACTGAGGAGAAGGGCGGCCATATTACTATATATATTACTATGTCACACTGAGGCAAAGGGCGGCCATATCACTATATATATATATATTACTATATCACACTGAGGAGAAGGGCGGCCATATTACTATATATATTACTATGTCACACTGATGAGAAGTGTGGCCATATTACTATATCACACTGAGGAGAAGGGCGGCCATATTACTATATCACACTGAGGAGAAGGGCGGTCATAATACTATATATATTACTAAATCACACTGAGGAGAAGGGCTGCCATATTACTATATATATTACTATATCACCACTGAGGAGAAGGGCGGCCATATTACTATATATAATACTATATCACACTGAGGAGAAGGGCAGCCATATTACTATATATAATAGCATATCACACTGAGGAGAAGGGCTGCCATATTACTATATATAATACTATATCACACTGAGGAGAAGGGCAGCCATATTACTATATATAATAGCATATCACACTGAGGAGAAGGGCTGCCATATTACTATATATATTACTATATCACACTGAGGAGAAGGGCGACCATATCACTATATATATATTACTATATCACACTGAGGAGAAGGGCGGCCATATTACTATATATAATACTATATCACCACTGAGGAGAAGGGCAGCCATATCACTATATATATTACTATATCACACTGAGGAGAAGGACGGCCATATTACTATATATAATACTATATCACCACTGAGAAGAGCGGCCATATTACTATATATATTACTATATCACACTGAGGAGAATAGCGGCCATATTACTATATCACACTGAGAAGAAGGGCGGCCATATTACTATATATATTACTATATCACACTGAGAAGAAGGGCGGCCATATTACTATATCACACTGAGGAGAATGGCGGCCATATTACTATATATATTACTATATCACACTGAGAAGAGCGGCCATATTACTATATATATTACTATATCACACTGAGGAGAAGGGCGGCCATATTACTATATATATTACTATATCACACTGAGGCAAAGGGCGGCCATATCACTATATATATTACTATATCACACTGAGGAGAAGGGCGGCCATATTACTATATCACACTGAGGAGAAGGGCGGCCATATTACTATATATATTACTATGTCACACTGAGGCAAAGGGCGGCCATATCACTATATATATATATATTACTATATCACACTGAGGAGAAGGGCGGCCATATTACTATATATATTACTATGTCACACTGATGAGAAGTGTGGCCATATTACTATATCACACTGAGGAGAAGGGCGGCCATATTACTATATCACACTGAGGAGAAGGGCGGTCATAATACTATATATATTACTAAATCACACTGAGGAGAAGGGCTGCCATATTACTATATATATTACTATATCACCACTGAGGAGAAGGGCGGCCATATTACTATATATAATACTATATCACACTGAGGAGAAGGGCAGCCATATTACTATATATAATAGCATATCACACTGAGGAGAAGGGCTGCCATATTACTAGAATCATAGAATGGTAGAGTTGGAAGGGACCTCCTGGGTCATCTGGTCCAACCCCCTGCTCAAAGCAGGATTCACTAGATCATCTCAGACAGATGTCTGTCCAGCCTCTGTTTGAAGACGTCCATTGAAGGGGAACTCACCACCTCTCGTGGCCGCCTGTTCCACTCATTAATCACCCTAACTGTCAAAAAGTTTTTTCTAATATCTAATCTGTGTCTCCTCCCATTTAGTTTCATCCCATTGCTTCTAGTCTTTCCTTGTGTAAATGAGAATAAAGATGATCCTTCTACAATGTGACAGCCCTTGACATATTTGTAGACAGCTATTAAGTCTCCTCTCAGTCTTCTTTTTTGCAAGCTAAACATTCCCAAATCCTGCAACCGTTCCTCATAGGACATGGTTTGCAGACCAGTCACCATTCTGGTCGCTCTTCTCTGAACTTGCTCCAGTTTGTCGATGTCTTTTTTAAAATGTGGTGCCCAAAACTGTACACAGTATTCCAGATGAGGTCTGACCAAAGAGGAGTAAAGACCGATAATGACTTCACGTGATCTAGACTGTATGCTTCTGTTAATACATCCCAGAATTGTATTTGCCTTTTTTGCTGCTGCATCACACTGTTGACTCATGTTCAGTCTATGATCTATTAGTATATCTAAGTCTTTTTCACATGTACTGTTGCTTAGCTCTATTCCTCCCATTCTGTATATGCTTTTTGCATTTTTATTGCCCAGATGTAGTACTTTGCATTTTCCCCTGTTAAAAACCATTCTGTTGGTTGCTGCCCACTGCTCCAGTTTATTTAGGTCTTTTTGAATCCTCTCTCTCTCTTCTCTAGTATTAGCTATCCCTCCTAGCTTTGTGTCATCAGCAAATTTAATCAGTTTACCCTCAATTCCTTCATCTAAATCATTGATAAAGATGTTGAACAATACAGGTCCCAGGACGGAGCCCTGTGGTACCCCACTTGAGACATTCATCCAGCTGGATGTGAAGCCATTTACAACCACCCTTTGAGTCCGATCACTAAGCCAGTTATGAATCCACCTAACAGTTGCCTGGTCCATTGCATACTTGGTCATTTTTTCAATAAGGATGGTGTGAGATACTTTGTCAAATGCTTTGCTGAAGTCAAGATATACTATATCTACAGCATTTCCCTGATCCACCCAGTCAGTGATTCTGTCATAGAAGGAAATTAAGTTAGTCTGACATGACTTGTTAGTTATAAACCCATGCTGACTCTGGTTAATCACTTCATTCTTATCCAGGTACTTACATACATGTTGTTTAATAATTTGTTCAAAGATCTTTCCTGGTATAGAAGTCAGACTCACCGGCCTATAGTTCCCTGGGTCCACCTTCTTCCCCTTTTTGAAGATAGGAACAACATTTGCTCTTCTCCAGTCTTCTGGGACTTCTCCTGTTCTCCAAGAATTTTGAAAGATTATGGAGAGTGGTTCTAAAATTTCTTCTACGATCTCCTTCAGTACTCTGGGGTGTAATTCATCTGGACCTGGAGACTTGAACTCATTTATGTTAGCTAAATATTCCCTCACAATCTTTCTGTTTACAGATAACTTGGATTCTTCTATTCCTTTAAAAGGACAGTGAAGATCAGTTGATGTTACATTTTCTTTCTGAGAGAAAACAGATGCAAAATAGGAATTAAAAAGTTTGGCCTTCTCAACATCCTCTCTTACCATTTCTCCATTTTCATCCTGTAAAAATCCTATAGCATCTTTGACTTTTCTTTTACTTTTGACATACCCCCAAAATCCTTTTTTATTGCTTTTGACATCTCTTGCAAGCCTTAATTCATTGTCAGCTTTAGCTAACCTGATACGTGCCCTGCAGGATCTGCAGACTGCATTATAATCTTCTTTAGATATGCCTCCCTCTTTCCATTTAATAAACATTTCTTTCTTTCTTTTTAGCATGTGTTTAAGTTCTGTGTTCATCCATCCTGGTTTCCTTAAATGCTTCCCATTCTTCCTACTTTTCGGGATTGTTAACGATTGTGCTTTGAGAATCTTATTTTTAAAAATTTCCCATCCTTCCTGGACATTTTTGTCCTTAAGGACATCCAGCCATTGGATCCCTCCTATTCTCTTTCTGAGTCTCTTAAAATCTGCCTTTCTAAAATCTAACCTTGAAGTTTGAGTCTTCACATGTCTTCCTCCTCTAGTTATCCAAAATTCTATAATAGCATGATCGCTGCCTCCTAGGGTCCCAGCCACCTTTACCTCCTCAACCATTTCCTCCCTGTTTATAAGAATTAGATCCAAAGTAGCAGATCCCCTTGTTTTCTCCCCTACCTTTTGGAAGATAAAGTTGTCAGCAAGAGAGGATAAGAATTTGCTTGACCTGTTAGTTTTACTTGAGAGAGATTCCCAACAAATGTCTGGATAGTTGAAATCTCCCATGACCACTACGTCATATTTTTTGGAGAACTTGGTCATTTGATACATAAAGAGTTCATCCATATCTTCAGCTTGCCCAGGTGGCCTGTAGTAAATGCCTACAATGGTGTCCTTTCCGTTGTTCTCTCCTTGTATTCTTACCCAAACAGTTTCCACAGAACTCCCAGTCTCTGAAGCTTCAATCTCTGTGCAGATATACGCTTTTCTAACATACAATGCAACACCTCCTCCTCGTTTATCAAGTCTGTTTCTTGCAAATAAGTTGTATCCTTTTAGCCTTTTATTCCAATCATGTGTATCGTCCCACCAAGTTTCAGTGATTCCAATGACATCATATTCCTTTTCCTGCGTTAGTAGTTCCAATTCTCCTTGTTTGTTGCCCATGCTTTGTGCATTGGTATAAAAACATTTTAGTTTATGATTGGTTTCTCTTCCTCCCATATTTTTATTTAGATTTTTTTGTCTTTGTTCTTCCTTTCCACTTCCAGTAGCAGAGATCTCAATAGTATTTGTCAGCTGTATGGCTTTTTCTGGCCTTTTGCTTCCCTTCCCACATTGTTCTAGTTTAAAGCTCTCCTGATGAGTGTAGCAAGGCGACTTCCAAATACATGTTTTCCAGTCTTCGTAAGGTGCACCCCATCTCTAGCAAGTAGTCCATCGTATAGGTAATTCATTCCGTGATCCAGAAATCCAAATCCTTGTTGATGGCACCATTGACGTAGCCAGTTGTTCACCTGTAGAATCTTATTCCACCTCATTGTTCCATGACCATCCACTGGGAGGATGGATGAGAAGACCACCTGCGCTCCCAATTCTTTCACTTTCTTGCCTAAGTCTTCAAAGTCACTGCAGATGGTTTCCAGGTCCTTTCTTGCGGTGTCATTTGTCCCCACATGTATTAGCAGGAATGGGTAGTGATCTGTAGGTCTGAAGAGTCTTGATATCCTGTCAGACACATCTTTAATTTTTGCTCCTGGAAGACAGCACATTTCTCTTGAGGTTATGTCTGGTCTGCAGATAGCGGCCTCTGTTCCTCTTAACAGGGAATCCCCCATGACCACCACTCTCCGTTTTTTCTTCACAACATTCTTCTTTCTCCATCCAGGAGGATTCTGAGGGCTTACAAGGTTATTCATTGCTGGCAAAGTCTTATCTTGCTGTATTTCTTCATGGTTCTCCTGCGTGAGAGCCTGGTACTGGTTCCTGAGCAGTATGGCTGCTGACTGCCTCTCGATCCTCCGGCTTCTGGGGGTCACAGGCTTCCATTCCTCTGTTTCGTCAGGTGCAGTGAGAATTTCTTCTCTTTCTGAATCATGAAGAGATAATTCTGCTCTGTCTAAGAACTCTTCACCTTCCTTAATGATTTTCAAGGTAGTTAACCTCTCTTCTAGATTTCGCAACTTTTCCTCCAACAGGGACACAAGCTGCATTTCTGGCATGTGAAGTCTGGCTTTTCCACTGGCAAGTCTGTGAACATGTAGCAGGATATGCAGCTCACCAAATGGCTCCTGGACTCTTCCATGTTCTTACTGTTAATGTTCTGAAAACAGTGAAAAAAGCTTAAAAACAAAGCTTCAAAATGCACGCGCGGTTTACCGATGTCCTCTTTTCAGCTCCAACAGCCAAAATCCAGTGTTCTTTGAGCTCACGGAGACTCTTCACTTACCCCAAAATGCAGTGGGAATATGCAAATTATCTCCTCAGGACTCCTCCCCTGGTTATATATTACTATATCACACTGAGGAGAAGGGCAGCCATATCACTATATATATATTACTATATCACACTGAGGAGAAGGGCGGCCATATTACTATATATAATACTATATCACCACTGAGGAGAAGGGCGGCCATATTACTATATATAATACTATATCACCACTGAGGAGAAGGGCGGCCATATTACTATACATATTACTATATCACACTGAGGAGAAGGGCGGCCATATTACTATATATAATACTATATCACACTGAGGAGAAGGGCTGCATTATCACTATATATATTACTATATCACACTGAGGGGGAAGGGCGGCCATATTACTAGATATATTACTATGTCACACTGAGCACAAGGGCGGCCATATTACTATATATATTACTATATCACACTGAGAAGGAGGGCAACCATATTACTATATATAGACCTATATCATACTGAGGAGAAGGGCGGCCATATTACTATATATATTACTATATCACACTGAGGAGAAGGGCGGCCATATTACTATATATATTACTATATCACACTGAGGAGAAGGGCGGCCATATTACTAGATATATTACTATATCACACTGAGCACAAGGGCGGCCATATTACTATATATATTACTATATCACACTGAGGAGAAGGGCTGCCATATTACTATACATATTACTATATCACACTGAGGAGAAGGGCGGCCATATCACTATATATATATATATTACTATATCACACTGAGGAGAAGGGCAGCCATATTACTATATATAATACTATATCACACTGAGGAGAAGGGCGGCCATATTACTATATCACACTGAGGAGGAGGGCGGCATTATCACTATATATATATTACTATATCACACTGAGGAGAAGGGCGGCCATATTACTATATATATTACTATATCACACTGAGGAGAAGGGCAGCCATATCACTATATATATATTACTATATCACACTGAGAAGGGCGGCCATATTACTATATATAATACTATATCACCACTGAGGAGAAGGGCGGCCATATTACTATATATAATACTATATCACCAATGAGGAGAAGGGCTGCCATATTACTATACATATTACTATATCACACTGAGGAGAAGGGCGGCCATATCACTATATATATATATTACTATATCACACTGAGGAGAAGGGCGGCCATATTACTATATATATTACTATATCACCACTGAGGAGAAGGGCGGCCATATTACTATATATAATACTATATCACCACTGAGGAGAAGGGCTGCCATATTACTATACATATTACTATATCACACTGAGGAGAAGGGCGGCCATATCACTATATATATATATATTACTATATCACACTGAGGAGAAGGGCAGCCATATTACTATATATAATACTATATCACACTGAGGAGAAGGGCGGCCATATTACTATATATAATACTATATCACACTGAGGAGAAAGGCGGCCATATTACTATATCACACTGAGGAGGAGGGCGGCATTATCACTATATATATATTACTATATCACACTGAGGAGAAGGGCGGCCATATTACTATATATATTACTATATCACACTGAGGAGAAGGGCGTCCATATTCCTATATATATATTACTATATCACACTGAGGAGGAGGGCAGCCATATTACTATATATATTACTATATCACACTGAGGAGAAGGGCGGTCATATAACTATATATATTACTATATCACACTATGGAGAAGGGCGGCCATATTACTATATCACACTGAGGCAAAGGGCGACCATATCACTATATATATTACTATATCACACTGAGGAGAAGGGCGGCCATATTACTATATCACACTGAGGAGAAGGGCGGCCATATTACTATATATATTACTATATCACACTGAGGCAAAGGGCGGCCATATCACTATATATATATTACTATATCACACTGAGGAGAAGGGCGGCCATATTACTATATATATATATTACTATGTCACACTGATGAGAAGGGCGGCCATATTACTATATATATTACTATATCACGCTGAGGAGAAGGGCGGCCATATTACTATATCACACTGAGGAGAAGGGCGGCCATATTACTATATATATTACTATATCACGCTGAGGAGAAGGGCGGCCATATTACTATATCACACTGAGGAGAAGGGCGGCCATATTACTATATATATTACTATATCACGCTGAGGAGAAGGGCGGCCATATTACTATATCACACTGAGGAGAAGGGCGGCCATATTATATATATATTACTATATCACACTGAGGAGAAGGGCGGCCATATTACTATATATATTACTATATCACCACTGAGGAGAAGGGCGGCCATATTACTATATATATATATTACTATATCACACTGAGGAGAAGGGCAGCCATATCACTATATCACACTGAGGAGAAGGGCAGCCATATTACTATATATAATACTATATCACCACTGAGGAGAAGGGCTGCCATATCACTATATATATTACTATATCACCACTGAGGAGAAGGGCGGCCATATTACTATATATAATACTATATCACCACTGAGGAGAAGGGCTGCCATATTACTATATATATTACTATATCACACTGAGGAGAAGGGCGGCCATATCACTATATATATATATATATATTACTATATCACACTGAGAAGGGCGGCCATATTACTATATATAATACTATATCACCACTGAGGAGAAGTCAGCCATATCACTATATATAATACTATATATCACACTGAGGAGAAGGGCGGCCATATTACTATATCACACTGAGGAGGAGGGCGGCCATATTACTATATCACACTGAGGAGAAGGGCGGCCATATTACTATATATAATACTATATCACACTGAGGAGAAGGGCGGCCATATTACTATATATATATTACTATATCACACTGAGGAGGAGGGCGGCATTATCACTATATATATCACTATATCACACTGAGGAGAAGGGCGGCCATATTACTATATCACACTGAGGAGAAGGGCAGCCATATCACTATATCACACTGAGGAGAAGGGCAGCCATATCACTATATCACACTGAGGAGAAGGGCGGCCATATTACTATATATATATTACTATATCACACTGAGGAGAAGGGCGGCCATATAACTATATATATTACTATATCACACTGAGGAGAAGGGCGGCCTTATTACTATATCACACTGAGGAGAAGGGCGGCCATATAACTATATATATTACTATATCACACTGAGGAGAAGGGCGGCCATATAACTATATATATTACTATATCACACTGAGGAGAAGGGTGGCCATATTACTATATATATATTACTATATCATACTGAGGAGGAGGGCGGCCATATTACTATATCACCACTGAGGAGAAGGGCGGCCTATTACTATATATATATTACTATATCACACTGAAGAGAAGGGTGGCCATATTACTATATATAATACTATATCACCACTGAGGAGAAGGGCGGCCATATTACTATATCACACTGAAGAGAAGGACGGCCATATTACTATATATATATATATTACTATATCATACTGAGGAGGAGGGTGGCCATATTACTATATCACCACTGAGGAGAAGGGCGGCCATATTACTATATATATTACTATATTATACTGAGGAGAAGGGCGGCCATATTACTATATATATTACTATATTACCACTGAGGAGAAGGATGGCCATATTACTATATATAATACTATATCACCACTGAGGAGAAGGGCGGTCATATTACTATATCACACTGAAGAGAAGGACGGCCATATTACTATATATATTACTATATCATACTGAGGAGGAGGGCGGACATATTACTATATATATTACTATATCACCACTGAGGAGAAGGGCGGCCATATTACTATATATATTACTATATCACACTGAGGAGAAGGGCGGCCATATTACTATATATATTACACTGAGGAGAAGGGCGGCCATATTACTATATATAATACTATATCACACTGAGGAGAAGGGCAGACATATTACTATGTCACACTGAGGAGAAGGGCGGCCATATTACTATATATATTAATATATCACACTGAGGAGAAGGACGGCTATATTACTATATCACACTGAGGAGAAGGGCGGCCATATTACTATATATATTACACGGAGGAGAAGGCCGGCCATATTACTATATATAATACTATATCACCACTGAGGAGAAGGGCAGCCATATTACTATATATATTACTATATCACCACTGCGGACAAGGGCGGCCATATTACTATATACATTACTATATCACACTGAGGAGAAGGGCGTCCATATTGCTATATATATTACTATATCACACTGAGGAGAAGGTCGGCCATATTACTATATCACCACTGAGGAGAAGGGCGGCCATATTACTCTATATATTACTATATCACCACTGAGGAGAAGGGCGGCCATATTACTATATATAATACTATATCACACTGAGGAGATGGGCGGCCATATTACTATATATATATATTACTATATCACCACTGAGGAGAAGGGCGGCCATATTACTATATATAATACTATATCACCACTGAGGAGAAGGGCGGCCATATTACTATATGACACTGAGGAGAAGGGCGGCCATATTACTATATATAATACTATATCATACTGAGGAGGAGGGCAGCCATATTACTATATCACACTGAGGAGAAGGGCGGCCATATTACTATATCACACTGAGGAGAAGGGCGGCCATATTACTATATCACACTGAGGAGGAGGGCAGCCATATTACTATATATATTACTATATCACACTGAGGAGAAGGGCGGCCATATTACTATATATATTACTATATCACCACTGAGGAGAAGGGCGGCCACATTACTATATATAATACTATATCACCACTGAGGAGAAGGGCAGCCATATCACTATATATATTACTATATCACACTGAGGAGAAGGGCAGCCATATCACTATATATATTACTATATCACACTGAGGAGGAGGGCGGCCATATTACTATATCACCACTGAGGAGAAGGGCAGCCATATCACTATATATATATATTACTATATCACACTGAGGAGGAGGGCGGCCATATTACTATATATATATATATATTACTATATCACACTGAGGAGAAGGGCGGCCATATTACTATATCACACTGAGGAGAAGGGCGGCCATATTACTATATATAATACTATATCACACTGAGGAGAAGGGCGGCCATATTACTATATATATATTACTATATCACACTGAGGAGAAGGGCGGCCATATTACTATATCACACTGAGGAGAAGGGCGGCCATATTACTATATCACACTGAGGCAAAGGGCGGCCATATCACTATATATATATTACTATATCACACTGAGGAGAAGGGCGGCCATATTACTATATATATATTACTATGTCACACTGATGAGAAGGGCGGCCATATTACTATATATATTACTATATCACGCTGAGGAGAAGGGCGGCCATATTACTATATCACACTGAGGAGAAGGGCGGCCATATTACTATATATATTACTATATCACGCTGAGGAGAAGGGCGGCCATATTACTATATCACACTGAGGAGAAGGGCGGCCATATTACTATATATATTACTATATCACGCTGAGGAGAAGGGCGGCCATATTACTATATCACACTGAGGAGAAGGGCGGCCATATTATATATATATTACTATATCACACTGAGGAGAAGGGCGGCCATATTACTATATATATTACTATATCACCACTGAGGAGAAGGGCGGCCATATTACTATATATATATATTACTATATCACACTGAGGAGAAGGGCAGCCATATCACTATATCACACTGAGGAGAAGGGCAGCCATATTACTATATATAATACTATATCACCACTGAGGAGAAGGGCTGCCATATCACTATATATATTACTATATCACCACTGAGGAGAAGGGCGGCCATATTACTATATATAATACTATATCACCACTGAGGAGAAGGGCTGCCATATTACTATATATATTACTATATCACACTGAGGAGAAGGGCGGCCATATCACTATATATATATATATATTACTATATCACACTGAGAAGGGCGGCCATATTACTATATATAATACTATATCACCACTGAGGAGAAGTCAGCCATATCACTATATATAATACTATATATCACACTGAGGAGAAGGGCGGCCATATTACTATATCACACTGAGGAGGAGGGCGGCCATATTACTATATCACACTGAGGAGAAGGGCGGCCATATTACTATATATAATACTATATCACACTGAGGAGAAGGGCGGCCATATTACTATATATATATTACTATATCACACTGAGGAGGAGGGCGGCATTATCACTATATATATCACTATATCACACTGAGGAGAAGGGCGGCCATATTACTATATCACACTGAGGAGAAGGGCAGCCATATCACTATATCACACTGAGGAGAAGGGCAGCCATATCACTATATCACACTGAGGAGAAGGGCGGCCATATTACTATATATATATTACTATATCACACTGAGGAGAAGGGCGGCCATATAACTATATATATTACTATATCACACTGAGGAGAAGGGCGGCCTTATTACTATATCACACTGAGGAGAAGGGCGGCCATATAACTATATATATTACTATATCACACTGAGGAGAAGGGCGGCCATATAACTATATATATTACTATATCACACTGAGGAGAAGGGTGGCCATATTACTATATATATATTACTATATCATACTGAGGAGGAGGGCGGCCATATTACTATATCACCACTGAGGAGAAGGGCGGCCATATTACTATATATATATTACTATATCACACTGAAGAGAAGGGTGGCCATATTACTATATATAATACTATATCACCACTGAGGAGAAGGGCGGCCATATTACTATATCACACTGAAGAGAAGGACGGCCATATTACTATATATATATATTACTATATCATACTGAGGAGGAGGGTGGCCATATTACTATATCACCACTGAGGAGAAGGGCGGCCATATTACTATATATATTACTATATTATACTGAGGAGAAGGGCGGCCATATTACTATATATATTACTATATTACCACTGAGGAGAAGGATGGCCATATTACTATATATAATACTATATCACCACTGAGGAGAAGGGCGGTCATATTACTATATCACACTGAAGAGAAGGACGGCCATATTACTATATATATTACTATATCATACTGAGGAGGAGGGCGGACATATTACTATATATATTACTATATCACCACTGAGGAGAAGGGCGGCCATATTACTATATATATTACTATATCACACTGAGGAGAAGGGCGGCCATATTACTATATATATTACACTGAGGAGAAGGGCGGCCATATTACTATATATAATACTATATCACACTGAGGAGAAGGGCAGACATATTACTATGTCACACTGAGGAGAAGGGCGGCCATATTACTATATATATTAATATATCACACTGAGGAGAAGGACGGCCATATTACTATATATATTACTATATCACACTGAGGAGAAGGGCGGCCATATTACTATATATATTACACGGAGGAGAAGGCCGGCCATATTACTATATATAATACTATATCACCACTGAGGAGAAGGGCAGCCATATTACTATATATATTACTATATCACCACTGCGGACAAGGGCGGCCATATTACTATATACATTACTATATCACACTGAGGAGAAGGGCGTCCATATTGCTATATATATTACTATATCACACTGAGGAGAAGGTCGGCCATATTACTATATCACCACTGAGGAGAAGGGCGGCCATATTACTCTATATATTACTATATCACCACTGAGGAGAAGGGCGGCCATATTACTATATCACCACTGAGGAGAAGGACGGCCATATTACTATATATAATACTATATCACCACTGAGGAGAAGGGCGGCCATATTACTGTATATATTACTATATCACACGGAGAAGGGCGGCCATATTACTATATATAATACTATATCACACTGAGGAGAAGGGCGGCCATATTACTATATATATATATTACTATATCACCACTGAGGAGAAGGGCGGCCATATTACTATATATAATACTATATCACCACTGAGGAGAAGGGCGGCCATATTACTATATGACACTGAGGAGAAGGGCGGCCATATTACTATATATAATACTATATCATACTGAGGAGGAGGGCAGCCATATTACTATATCACACTGAGGAGAAGGGCGGCCATATTACTATATCACACTGAGGAGAAGGGCGGCCATATTACTATATATATTACTATATCACACTGAGGAGGAGGGCAGCCATATTACTATATATATTACTATATCACACTGAGGAGAAGGGCGGCCATATTACTATATATATTACTATATCACCACTGAGGAGAAGGGCGGCCACATTACTATATATAATACTATATCACCACTGAGGAGAAGGGCAGCCATATCACTATATATATTACTATATCACACTGAGGAGAAGGGCAGCCATATCACTATATATATTACTATATCACACTGAGGAGGAGGGCGGCCATATTACTATATCACCACTGAGGAGAAGGGCAGCCATATCACTATATATATATATTACTATATCACACTGAGGAGGAGGGCGGCCATATTACTATATATATATATATTACTATATCACACTGAGGAGAAGGGCGGCCATATTACTATATCACACTGAGGAGAAGGGCGGCCATATTACTATATATATTACTATATCACCACTGAGGAGAAGGGCAGCCATATCACTATATATATTACTATATCACACTGAGGAGAAGGGCGGCCATATTACTATATCACACTGAGGAGAAGGGCGGCCATATTACTATATATATTACTATATCACCACTGAGGAGAAGGGCAGCCATATCACTATATATATTACTATATCACACTGAGGAGAAGGGCGGCCATATTACTATATCACACTGAGGAGAAGGGCGGCCATATTACTATATCACCACTGAGGAGAAGGGCAGCCATATCACTATATATATTACTATATCACACTGAGGAGGAGGGCGGCCATATTACTATATATATATATATTACTATATCACCACTGAGGAGAAGGGCGGCCATATTACTATATATATTACTATATCACCACTGAGGAGAAGGGCAGCCATATCACTATATAAATTACTATATCACACTGAGGAGAAGGGCAGCCATATCACTATATATATTACTATATCACACTGAGGAGGAGGGCGGCCATATTACTATATCACCACTGAGGAGAAGGGCGGCCATATCACTATATATATTACTATATCACACTGAGGAGGAGGGCGGCCATATTACTATATATATATTACTATATCACCACTGAGGAGAAGGGCGGCCATATTACTATATCACACTGAGGAGAAGGGCGGCCATATTACTATATCACCACTGAGGAGAAGGGCGGCCATATTACTATATCACACTGAGGAGAAGGGCGGCCATATTACTATATATATTACTATATCACCACTGAGGAGAAGGGCGGCCATATTACTATATATATTACTATATCACCACTGAGGAGAAGGGCGGCCATATTACTATATATATTACTATATCATCACTGAGGAGAAGGGCGGCCATATTACTATATATATTACTATATCACCACTGAGGAGAAGGGCAGCCATATCACTATATATATTACTATATCACACTGAGGAGAAGGGCAGCCATATCACTATATATATTACTATATCACACTGAGGAGGAGGGCGGCCATATTACTATATATATATATTACTATATCACCAGTGAGGAGAAGGGCGGCCATATTACTATATATATTACTATATCACCACTGAGGAGAAGGGCAGCCATATCACTATATATATTACTATATCAAACTGAGGAGAAGGGCAGCCATATCACTATATATATTACTATATCACACTGAGGAGGAGGGCGGCCATATTACTATATCACCACTGAGGAGAAGGGCGGCCATATCACTATATATATTACTATATCACACTGAGGAGGAGGGCGGCCATATTACTATATATATATATATATATATATATTACTATATCACCACTGAGGAGAAGGGCGGCCATATTACTATATCACACTGAGGAGAAGGGCGGCCATATTACTATATATACAGTACAGACCAAAAGTTTGGACACAGCTTCTCATTTAAAGATTTTTCTGTATTTTCATGACTATGAAAATTGTACATTCACACTGAAGGCATCAAAACTATGAATTACCACATGTGGAATTATATACTGTACAAAAAAGTGTGAAACAACTGAAAATATGTCTTATATTCTAGGGTCTTCACAGTAGCCACCTTTTGCTTTGATGACTGCTTTGCACACTCTTGGCATTCTCTTGATGAGCTTCAAGAGGCAGTCACCGGAAATGGTCTTCCAACAATCTTGAAGGAGTTCCCAGAGATGCTTAGCACTTGTTGGCCCTTTTGCCTTCACTCTGCGGTCCAGCTCACCCCAAACCATCTCGATTGGGTTCAGGTCTGGTGACTGTGGAGGCCAGGTCATCTGGCGTAGCCCCCCATCACTCTCCTTCTTGGTCAAATAGCCCTTACACAGCCTGGAGGTGTGTTTGGGGTCATTGTCCTGTTGAAAAATAAATGATGGTCTAACTAAACGCAAACCGGATGGAATAGCATGCCGCTGCAAGATGCTGTGGTAGCCATGCTGGGTCAGTATGCCTTCAATTTTGAATAAATCCCCAACAGTGTCACCAGCAAAGCCCCCCCACACCATCACACCTCCTCCTCCATGCTTCACGGTGGGAACCAGGCATGTAGAGTCCATCCGTTCACCTTTTCTGCGTCGCACAAAGACACGGTGGTTGGAACCAAAGATCTCAAATTTGGACTCATCAGACCAAAGCACAGATTTCCACTGGTCTAATGTCCATTCCTTGTGTTCTTTAGCCCAAACAAGTCTCTTCTGCTTGTTGCCTGTCCTTAGCAGTGGTTTCCTAGCAGCTATTTTACCATGGAGGCCTGCTGCACAAAGTCTCCTCTTAACAGTTGTTGAAGAGATGTGTCTGCTGCTAGAACTCTGTGTGGCATTGACCTGGTCTCTAATCTGAGCTGCTGTTAACCTGCGATTTCTGAGGCTGGTGACTCGGATAAACTTATCCTCAGAAGCAGAGGTGACTCTTGGTCTTCCTTTCCTGGGGCGGTCCTCATGTGAGCCAGTTTCTTTGTAGCGCTTGATGGTTTTTGCAACTGCACTTGGGGACACTTTCAAAGTTTGCCCAATTTTTTTGACTGACTGACCTTCATTTCTTAAAGTAATGATGGCCACTCGTTTTTCTTTACTTAGCTGCTTTTTTGTTGCCATAATGTAAATTCTAACAGTCTATTCAGTAGGACTATCAGCTGTGTATCCACCTGACTTCTGCACAACACAACTGATGGTCCCAACCCCATTTATAAGGCAAGAAATCCCACTTATTAAACCTGACAGGGCACACCTGTGAAGTGAAGACCATTTCCGGTGACTACCTCTTGAAGCTCATCAAGAGGATGCCAAGAGTGTGCAAAGCAGTTATCAAAGCAAAAGGTGGCTACTGTGAAGACCCTAGAATATAAGACATATTTTCAGTTGTTTCACACTTTTTTGTTAAGTATATAATTCCACATGTGGCAATTCATAGTTTTGATGCCTTCAGTGTGAATGTACAATTTTCATAGTCATGAAAATACGGAAAAATCTTTAAATGAGGTGTGTCCAAACTTTTGGTCTGTACTGTACATTTGGCCTGCAGTGACCCTATATAACAGATATATATACATGGGGCCTGCAGTGACCCTATATAACAGATATATATACATATATACACACACACACACACAGGGGGCCTGCAGTGACCCTATATAACAGATATATATATACATATATACACACACACACACACACAGGGGGCCTGCAGTGACCCTATAGAGGAGAGGATACTATATTCTGCCTTATATTATATACACTGACCGGTTCTCCAGCCCGTCCACATATTCCTTCTTCTTCTTCCTGCTCTCCTGTGCCGATCGCTTGTTCCGGATCTTTCTACGCACACGTTTCAGAGCGCGCTCCTCCGCCTATCCAAACAATGCACATTACTGCCTGACATCACCGGGGCCGATATCATCTGACTATACATGGAGCGAGCAGATGTCACCAGGGCCGATATCATCTGACTATAGATGGAGCGAGCAGATGTCACCAGGGCCGATATCATCTGACTATACATGGAGCGAGCAGATGTCACCAGGGCCGATATCATCTGACTATAGATGGAGCGAGCAGATGTCACCAGGGCCGATATCATCTGACTATAGATGGAGCGAGCAGATGTCACCAGGGCCGATATCATCTGACTATAGATGGAGCGAGCAGATGTCACCAGGGCCGATATCATCTGACTATAGATGGAGCGAGCAGATGTCACCAGGGCCGATATCATCTGACTATAGATGGAGCGAGCAGATGTCACCAGGGCCGATATCATCTGACTATAGATGGAGCGAGCAGATGTCACCAGGGCCGATATCATCTGACTATAGATGGAGCGAGCAGATGTCACCAGGGCCGAGATCATCTGACTATAGATGGAGCGAGCAGATGTCACCAGGGCCGATATCATCTGACTATAGATGGAGCGAGCAGATGTCACCAGGGCCGATATCATCTGACTATAGATGGAGCGAGCAGATGTCACCAGGGCCGATATCATCTGACTATAGAGGGAGCAAGCAGATGTCACCAGGGCCGAGATCATCTGACTATAGATGGAGCGAGCAGATGTCACCAGGGCCGAGATTATCTGACTATAGATGGAGCGAGCAGATGTCACCAGGGCCGATATCATCTGACTATAGATGGAGCGAGCAGATGTCACCAGGGCCGATATCATCTGACTATAGATGGAGCGAGCAGATGTCACCAGGGCCGATATCATCTGACTATAGATGGAGCGAGCAGATGTCACCAGGGCCGAGATCATCTGACTATAGATGGAGCGAGCGGATGTCACCAGGGCCGAGATCATCTGACTATAGATGGAGCAAGCGGATGTCACCAGGGCCGATATCGTCTGACTATAGATGGAGCGAGCAGATGTCACCAGGGCCGAGATCATCTGACTATAGATGGAGCGAGCAGATGTCACCAGGGCCGATATCATCTGACTATAGATGGAGCGAGCAGATGTCACCAGGGCCGATATCATCTGACTATAGATGGAGCGAGCAGATGTCACCAGGGCCGATATCATCTGACTATAGAGGGAGCAAGCAGATGTCACCAGGGCCGAGATCATCTGACTATAGATGGAGCGAGCAGATGTCACCAGGGCCGAGATTATCTGACTATAGATGGAGCGAGCAGATGTCACCAGGGCCGATATCATCTGACTATAGATGGAGCGAGCAGATGTCACCAGGGCCGATATCATCTGACTATAGATGGAGCGAGCAGATGTCACCAGGGCCGATATCATCTGACTATAGATGGAGCGAGCAGATGTCACCAGGGCCGAGATCATCTGACTATAGATGGAGCGAGCGGATGTCACCAGGGCCGAGATCATCTGACTATAGATGGAGCGAGCGGATGTCACCAGGGCCGAGATCATCTGACTATAGATGGAGCAAGCAGATGTCACCAGGGCCGATATCGTCTGACTATAGATGGAGCGAGCAGATGTCACCAGGGCCGATATCATCTGACTATAGATGGAGCGAGCAGATGTCACCAGGGCCGATATCATCTGACTATAGATGGAGCGAGCAGATGTCACCAGGGCCGATATCATCTGACTATAGATGGAGCGAGCAGATGTCACCAGGGCCGAGATCATCTGACTATAGATGGAGCGAGCAGATGTCACCAGGGCCGATATCATCTGACTATAGATGGAGCAAGCAGATGTCACCAGGGCCGATATCATCTGACTATAGATGGAGCGAGCAGATGTCACCAGGGCCGATATCATCTGACTATAGATGGAGAGAGCAGATGTCACCAGGGCCGAGATCATCTGACTATACATGGAGCGAGCAGATGTCACCAGGGCCGATATCATCTGACTATAGATGGAGCAAGCAGATGTCACCAGGGCCGAGATCATCTGACTATAGATGGAGCGAGCAGATGTCACCAGGGCCGAGATTATCTGACTATAGATGGAGCGAGCGGATGTCACCAGGGCCGAGATCATCTGACTATAGATGGAGCGAGCGGATGTCACCAGGGCCGAGATCATCTGACTATACATGGAGCGAGCAGATGTTACAGCGCTCATTACCTTGGTGAGGGGCAGATGCTGAGGTAACAAGACGCCTTCCTTCCCCAGCAGCCGAGATTCCTCCTCTGTCAGCTGCAGAACCTGTCAAACAGAGCAGAACGTTTCACCTACAGGACCGAGCATGCAGGACATCTGCTCGCGAGGTGCTGACCATATCTCACCTGATCCGACTGGTACTGCTCTTCATCCTCCTCCTCCTCCATATAAAGACTAACTGGGTCCATCAGCTCCAGATGCGACTGCTCCACACACACATCTGCAGGAGACAAACCAGACAACGAACCACCAAGATGAGACAGCAGGAGCACTACAACAAAATTCTACAAAGCCCAGAGAGATAGGAAGAGATGAGAAGAACATCTGAGGGAAAGAGAACAGGAGAGGACAGGTCAGAAATCAGCAGACGGTGAGAACATATCAGGGGAGAGGACAGGTCAAATATCAGCAGATGGTGAGAACATATCAGGGAAGAGGACAGGTCAGAAATCAGCAGACGGTGAGAACATATCAGGGGAGAGGACAGGTCAGATATCAGCAGACGGTGAGAACATATCAGGGGAGAGGACAGGTCAGATATCAGCAGACGGTGAGAACATATCAGGGAAGAGGACAGGTCAGATATCAGCAGACGGTGAGAACATATCAGGGAAGAGGACAGGTCAGATATCAGCAGAAGGTGAGAACATATCAGGGAAGAGGACAGGTCAGATATCAGCAGAAGGTGAGAACATATCAGGGAAGAGGACAGGTCAGATATCAGCAGAAGGTGAGAACATATCAGGGAAGAGGACAGGTCAGATATCAGCAGAAGGTGAGAACATATCAGGGAAGAGGACAGGTCAGATATCAGCAGAAGGTGAGAACATATCAGGGAAGAGGACAGGTCAGATATCAGCAGAAGGTGAGAACATATCAGGGAAGAGGACATGTCAGATATCAGCAGAAGATGAGAACATATCAGGGAAGAGGACAGGTCAGATATCAGCAGAAGATGAGAAGATATCAGGGAAGAGGACAGGTCAGATATCAGCAGAAGGTGAGAAGATATCAGGGAAGAGGACAGGTCAGATATCAGCAGAAGGTGAGAACATATCAGGGAAGAGGACATGTCAGATATCAGCAGATGGTGAGAACATATCAGGGAAGAGGACAGGTCAGATATCAGCAGAAGGTGAGAACATATCAGGGAAGAGGACAGGTCAGATATCAGCAGAAGGTGAGAACATATCAGGGAAGAGGACAGGTCAGATATCAGCAGAAGGTGAGAACATATCAGGGAAGAGGACAGGTCAGATATCAGCAGAAGGTGAGAACATATCAGGGAAGAGGACATGTCAGATATCAGCAGAAGATGAGAACATATCAGGGAAGAGGACAGGTCAGATATCAGCAGAAGATGAGAACATATCAGGGAAGAGGACAGGTCAGATATCAGCAGACGGTGAGAACATATCAGGGAAGAGGACAGGTCAGATATCAGCAGACGGTGAGAACATATCAGGGAAGAGGACAGGTCAAATATCAGCAGACGGTGAGAACATAGAGAAGAGGACAGGTCAGATATCAGCAGACGGTGAGAACATATCAGGGAAGAGGACAGGTCAGATATCAGCAGAAGGTGAGAACATATCAGGGAAGAGGACAGGTCAGATATCAGCAGAAGGTGAGAACATATCAGGGAAGAGGACAGGTCAGATATCAGCAGAAGGTGAGAACATATCAGGGAAGAGGACAGGTCAGATATCAGCAGAAGGTGAGAACATATCAGGGAAGAGGACAGGTCAGATATCAGCAGAAGGTGAGAACATATCAGGGGAGAGAACAGGTCAGATATCAGCAGAAGGTGAGAACATATCAGGGAAGAGGACAGGTCAGACATCAGCAGACGGTGAGAACATATCAGGGGAGAGGACATGTCAGATATCAGCAGAAGGTGAGAACATATCAGGGAAGGGGACAGGTCAGACATCAGCAGACGGTGAGAACATATCAGGGGAGAGGACAGGTCAAATATCAGCAGATGGGGAGAACATATCAGGGAAGAGGACAGGTCATATATCAGCAGACGGTGAGAACTTATCAGGGGAGAGGAAAGGTCAGATATCAGCAGATGGTGAGAACATATCAGGGGAGAGGACAGGTCAGACATCAGCAGACGGTGAGAACATATCAGGGGAGAGGACAGGTCAGATATCAGCAGAAGGTGAGAACATATCAGGGAAGGGGACAGGTCAGATATCAGCAGAAGATGAGAACATATCAGGGGAGAGGACAGGTCAGATATCAGCAAGTGATTAAGACAGAGGGAGTCATGGATAGCAAAAGAGGATGATGTTCTTACCATCTCCTGATATCTGACCAGTCCTCCCCTGATATCTTTCCCTCTTATGCTCTGAGGGAAGGATATCACGAGAGGACAGGTCAGATATCACGAGAGGACAGGTCAGATATCACGAGAGGACAGGTCAGATATCACGAGAGGACAGGTCAGATATCACGAGAGGACAGGTCAGATATCACGAGAGGACAGGTCAGATATCACGAGAGGACAGGTCAGATATCACGAGAGGACAGGTCAGATATCACGAGAGGACAGGTCAGATATCACGAGAGGACATCACGAGAGGACAGGTCAGATATCACGAGAGGACAGGTCAGATATCACGAGAGGACAGGTCAGATATCACGAGAGGACAGGTCAGATATCACGAGAGGACAGGTCAGATATCACGAGAGGACAGGTCAGATATCAGGGGATGATGAGAACATTTGAGGTAAAGAGATCAGGGGTGGACAGGTCAGATATCAGGAGGGGATTAGGACAGCGGGGAGTCATGGACAGCAAAAGAGGAATGGTTAAGAGGAGGACACATGGTGGGAGGTTACAGATGGATCCAGAAGACTCCATGTTTCTGTGCATTCACTGAGAACATACCTAGATCTATGAAAACGTCCCCATCACATGTTTCTGACCTCACGCTCTGCAGGGCGTCCACATCCATCTCCTGTAGCATGGAGTAGTTGTGCTCAGTCTGTACAATGTTGGGGCTGCCCGGTGGAGTTGGCTCCCAAACACCTGGAGATGGAACTGCTGCCTGCCCTTCCGATATTCCACTGTCACTGGCCAGTGGAGAGCTCGGACCTCCATCCAGCGGACTGCCGAGGAGCTCACACAGGAAGCTGTCCACCGCCGTGTCACTCAACACCTGGGATATCACCGCATGTACTTAGTCAAAAATCACCATCGCGCTCCACCCTGATATGTGATGAAGAGCACCTGCCCAACACGCACAGCGCCGTCCAGCCATGCACAGCGTAGAGAGCCTCCCCAGCAGGCACAGCGCAGAGAGCCTCCCCAGCAGGCACAGCGCAGAGAGCCTCCCCAGCAGGCACAGCGCAGAGAGCCTCCCCAGCAGGCACAGCGCAGAGAGCCTCCCCAGCAGGCACAGCGCAGAGAGCCTCCCCAGCAGGCACAGCGCAGAGAGCCTCCCCAGCAGGCACAGCGCAGAGAGCCTCCCCAGCAGGCACAGCGCAGAGAGCCTCCCCAGCAGGCACAGCGCAGAGAGCCTCCCCAGCAGGCACAGCGCAGAGAGCCTCCCCAGCAGGCACAGCGCAGAGAGCCTCCCCAGCAGGCACAGCGCAGAGAGCCTCCCCCGCAGGCACAGCGCAGAGAGCCTCCCCCGCAGGCACAGCGCAGAGAGCCTCCCCCGCAGGCACAGCGCAGAGAGCCTCCCCCGCAGGCACAGCGCAGAGAGCCTCCCCCGCAGGCACAGCGCAGAGAGCCTCCCCCGCAGGCACAGCGCAGAGAGCCTCCCCCGCAGGCACAGCGCAGAGAGCCTCCCCCGCAGGCACAGCGCAGAGAGCCTCCCCCGCAGGCACAGCGCAGAGAGCCTCCCCCGCAGGCACAGCGCAGAGAGCCTCCCCAGCAGGCACAGCGCAGAGAGCCTCCCCCGCAGGCACAGCGCATGCCTACTCCACCACAACACGCACAGTACGGAGCCTTCGTGATGCACCCCGACATCGCAAGGTTAGAAAGGACAAAATATTGGGGGTATAACACACTGACGAGACCCTGAGTCACAGGAACCCCCTATCTTGGCATCCAGAGACCCCCCTATCTCGGCATTCAGAGACCCCCCCTTACCTCAGCATCCAGAGGGCCCCACCCCCCCACCTCCTGGTCGCTGTCCGCACAGACTCCTGGGAAGATATCGTCCAGCAGATCATCCAAGAAATCCGCAGCCTCCATCTCCTCCAGTCCTCCAAAGAGCGACATCTAAAGAAGGGGGCAAGAAAGTCACCACACCCAGGAGATACTGACAAGAGGGAGGGGCGAGTGGTCACAGGAAGAAAAAGGGTGGGACGGGGGCGGCTAGAGGAACAAGGGAGGCCTGAGGGAGAGGGAGTGGAACAGGGGAGGCAAGATGGGGTGGGGGCGGCCAAAAGGGCAGGCCAGAGGGGTCGGGGGCTGCCAGAGGGGCAGGGCGGCCAGAGGGGAAAGTCACCACACCCAGAGGGCGGCCAGAAGGGGAGGGACGGGGTCAGAGGGGGTGGCCAGAGGGGCGGGGTGGCCAGAGGGGGCCAGAGGGGCGGGGATGGCCAGAGGGGGAGGGACAGGGGTGGCCAGAGGGGCGGGATGGCCTGAGGGGAAAGTCACCACACCCAGAGGGCATCCAGAAGGGGAGGGACGGGGTCAGAGGGGGTGGCCAGAGGGGGAGGGACATGGGTGGCCAGAGGGGCGGGGTGGCCAGAGGGGGCCAGAGGGGCGGGGATGGCCAGAGGGGGAGGGACAGGGGTGGCCAGAGGGGCGGGATGGCCTGAGGGGAAAGTCACCACACCCAGAGGGCATCCAGAAGGGGAGGGACGGGGTCAGAGGGGGTGGCCAGAGGGGGAGGGACATGGGTGGCCAGAGGGGCGGGGGCTGCCAGAGGGGAAAGTCACCACACCCAGAGGGCGGCCAGAAGGGGAGGGACGGGGGTCAGAGGGAGTGGCGGGGTGGCCAGAGGTGTAGGGGCGGCCAGAAGGGGAGGGACAGGGGTGGAGGCGGCCAGAGTGGGTGGGGGTGGCCAGAGGGGGAAGGCCAGAGGGTGTGGCCAGAGGGGGAGGGCGGTAAGAGGGGCAGCAAGAGGGGAAGGGGCACGGAGGTGGCCAGAGGGGCAGACCAGAGAGGGTGGCCAGAGGGGTGGGGTGGGGGCCAGAGGAGGCGGGGGCAGCGCGAGAGGGAGGGGTGGCCAGTGGGGCAGGCCAGAGGGTGGTAAAAGGGGGCAGGGCTGCCAGAGAGGGGGGTTGGCCAGGGGGGGGAGGAGGTGGCCAGAAGGGGCGGGGCAGCCAGGGTGGGTGGGGTGACCAAGGGTGTGGCCAGAGTGGAAGGAGGTGGTCAGAGAAGAAGGGGGGCAGCCAGAGGGGGTGGGGGTGACCAGAGGGGGAGGAGGTGGCCAGTGGGGGCAGGGCTGCCAGAGAGAGAGGGGGGTTGCCAGAAGGGGCGGGGCAGCCAGGGTGGGTGGGGTGACCGAGGGTGTGGCCAGAGGGGGAGGAGGTGGTCAGAGAAGGGGGGGGCAGCCAGAGGGGGAAGAGGTGGCCAGAGTGGGCGGGACTATGTCCAATAAATGGGAGGCAGAAGCCAAAAAGGGGAAGGGGCGAGACAAGGCCCAATTTCAGGTTCTGGACACTGCGGGGCTTCCCGGTATAGGAGGAGTGGGGTGACATGTGATGAGGGGCGCGCAGACCCCGCACACCGGCGGCTCTCACCTCCCGGGGGGCTCTGAGTGTCTCTCGTACGTTTCTGTTCCGTTTCTTCCTTCTCTTTCTTTCTGTTCGTCTCTTCCGGGTTCCAACGCAACACAAATTACGTCACGACCCCGGGACTCGCGCTGCATGCCGGGACTTGTAGTTCCATAAATCTCCCAGCTCTCTGACGTCCAGGCCACTGCCACGTCCACAGCCTCCGTTCTCTGTCAGCTAATTGGCTGAGGCGCACATGACCATAAGCGACGCCCACATATTTGTGGCTTGTGTAGGCGGGTGATGCGACGCGGCCATGTCTGGTGTGGGCAGTGCCTTACATGTGTCATATGTCATGTGATCATTGCCCCGCCCTCTGGCTATCCTGTGGGCCGGACACGTTCAGGAGAGGCGCAACTGCTTCATAAAGCGTCAGCCAATGCTGCTGGTGTGAGAGACAGAGAGCAATGGCCGAAAGGACCCGGGGACAGGAGGAGGAGAGAAGCCGGGGAGAGGAGGAGGAGAGAAGCCGGGGAGAGGAGGAGAGAGAGAGAGAAGCCGGGGACATGAGGAGGAGAGAGAGAAGCCGGGGACAGGAGGAGAGAGAGAGAAGCCGGGGAGAGGAGGAGAGAGAGAAGCCGGGGAGAGGAGGAGGAGAGAAGCCGGGGAGAGGAGGAGAGAGAGAGAGAGAGAAGCCGGGGACAGGAGGAGAGAGAGAGAAGCCGGGGAGAGGAGAGAGAGAAGCCGGGGAGAGGAGGAGGAGGAGAGAAGCCGGGGAGAGGAGGAGAGAGAGAGAGAGAAGCCGGGGAGAGGAGGAGAGAGAGAAGCCGGGGAGAGGAGAGAGAGAAGCCGGGGAGAGGAGGAGAGAGAGAAGCCGGGGAGAGGAGGAGAGAAGCCGGGGAGAGGAGGAGAGAGAGAAGCCGGGGAGAGGAGGAGAGAAGCCGGGGAGAGGAGAGAGAGAAGCCGGGGAGAGGAGGAGAGAGAGAGAAGCCGGGGACATGAGGAGAGGAGAGAGAGAAGCCGGGGAGAGGAGAGAGAGAAGCCGGGGAGAGGAGGAGAGAGAGAGAAGCCGGGGACATGAGGAGAGGAGAGAGAGAAGCCGGGGAGAGGAGGAGAGAGAGAGAAGCCGGGGACATGAGGAGAGGAGAGAGAGAAGCCGGGGAGAGGAGGAGGAGAGAAGCCGGGGAGAGGAGGAGGAGAGAAGCCGGGGAGAGGAGGAGGAGAGAAGCCGGGGAGAGGAGGAGGAGAGAAGCCGGGGAGAGGAGGAGGAGAGAAGCCGGGGAGAGGAGAGAGAGAAGCCGGGGAGAGGAGAGAGAGAAGCCGGGGAGAGGAGGAGAGAGAGAGAAGCCGGGGACATGAGGAGAGAGAGAGAAGCCAGGGACATGAGGAGAGAGAGAGAAGCCAGGGACAGGAGGAGAGAGAGAGAGAAGCTGGGGACAGAAGGAGAGAGAGAGAAGCCGGGGACATGAGGAGAGAGAAAAGCCGGGGAGAGGAGGAGAGAGAGAGAGAGAAGCCGGGGACAGGAGGAGAGAGAGAGAAGCCGGGGAGAGGAGGAGAGAGAGAGAAGCCGGGGACATGAGGAGGAGAGAGAGAGAGAAGCCGGGGACATGAGGAGGAGAGAGAGAGAGAAGCCGGGGACATGAGGAGGAGAGAGAGAGAGAAGCCGGGGACATGAGGGGAGAGAGAGAGAGAAGCCGGGGACATGAGGAGGAGAGAGAGAGAAGCCGGGGACATGAGGAGGAGAGAGAGAGAAGCCGGGGACATGAGGAGGAGAGAGAGAAGCCGGGGACAGGAGGAGAGAGAGAGAGAGAGAGAAGCCGGGGACAGGAGGAGAGAGAGAGAAGCCGGGGACAGGAGGAGAGAGAGAGAAGCCAGGGACAGGAGGAGAGAGAGAGAAGCCGGGGACATGAGGAGAGAGAGAAGCCGGGGAGAGGAGGAGAGAGAGAGAAGCCGGGGAGAGGAGGAGAGAGAGAGAAGCCGGGGAGAGGAGGAGAGAGAGAGAAGCCGGGGAGAGGAGGAGAGAGAAGCCGGGGAGAGGAGGAGAGAGAAGCCGGGGAGAGGAGGAGAGAGAAGCCGGGGAGAGGAGGAGAGAGAAGCCGGGGAGAGGAGGAGAGAGAGAGAGAAGCCGGGGAGAGGAGGAGAGAGAGAGAGAAGCCGGGGAGAGGAGGAGAGAGAGAGAGAAGCCGGGGACAGGAGGAGAGAGAGAGAGAAGCCGGGGACAGGAGGAGAGAGAGAGAAGCCGGGGACATGAGGAGAGAGAGAGAAGCCGGGGACAGGAGGAGAGAGAGAGAAGCCGGAGACAGGAGGAGAGAGAGAGAAGCCGGGGACATGAGGAGAGAGAGAGAAGCCGGGGAGAGGAGGAGAGAGAGAGAAGCCGGGGAGAGGAGGAGAGAGAGAGAAGCCGGGGAGAGGAGGAGAGAGAGAGAAGCCGGGGACATGAGGAGAGAGAGAGAAGCCGGGGACATGAGGAGAGAGAGAGAAGCCGGGGACAGGAGGAGAGAGAGAGAAGCCGGGGACAGGAGGAGAGAGAGAGAAGCCGGGGACATGAGGAGAGAGAGAGAAGCCGGGGAGAGGAGGAGAGAGAGAGAAGCCGGGGAGAGGAGGAGAGAGAGAAGCCGGGGAGAGGAGGAGGAGAGAAGCCGGGGACAGGAGGAGAGAGAGAGAGAGAAGCCGGGGACAGGAGGAGAGAGAGAGAGAGAAGCCAGGGAGAGGAGGAGAGAGAGAGAGAGAGAAGCCGGGAACAGGAGGAGAGAGAGAAGCCGGGAACAGGAGGAGAGAGAGAGAGAAGTCGGGAACAGGAGGAGAGAGCGAGAGAGAGAGAAGTCGGGAACAGGAGGAGAGAGAGAAGCCGGGGAGAGGAGGAGAGAGAGAGAAGCCGGGGACATGAAGGGAGAGAAGCCGGGGAGAGGAGGAGAGAGAGAAGTCGGGGAGAGGAGGAGAGAGAGAGAGAAGCCGGGGACAGGAGGAGCATGAGAGAGAGACCCAAAATATACAGATGCCATCAACAGACCAGAGATCAAGGATAAGCTCAACAGGATCTAGTTTCGGACATCGGAATCGATGTCCGAAAAAAAATAAAATGCGCGGGAGCGTGTTTCAGCTCCAGATTGACCATTTGAGCATAAAAGTTTTCTATGGAAAATTGTGCGGTGATAATGTCCGATTATGAGTGCCGCTGGCAGCACCTAGTGAGAAACGGACGCGAAAACGAAGCGACGCCCGACCAATTTTTATGCCGAAGTTGAAACTTAACGGTGTTGCCATGAAATCGGAGCGATGGCGACACATTCCGTGTGTCTTTTTTTTGCGCCAAAGAGTGCCAAATGCTTGTCCGAAATCCTGAGCAATGTCTGAATTCCGCCCGTGCATCCAATCAACTCGATCCTGGTGTCATTCTGTCCGTCTCAGTGAGCCGATCAATTTGAGTACAGACTCACACCTAATATCTTAACGGGAACACCAGAAATATAAAAAAAACAGGCTGCCATTTTGGATTTTCAGCAAAAATGGCCTTTTTCGGCATCCATTTCTCCAAAACCACACTACTTTTAGCTGTGAATCTGACATATGTTGTAAAGCTTCATGTCTTGAGTCTCTGATTCAAAACTCATGGCATTTCGTCAAATGGTTTGCCCATAAAATGCGCCAATAGCGGATCTGTTTATTTTAATTTAATCCCCTTTTAACCAATAAAAAAATAAAATCTCCAATTCTGGCATGCATGGCCCCCTCAGACCCAATTCTGGCATGCATGGCCCCTTCAGACTCAATCCCGATATCCATTGCCCCCTCAGACCCAATTCTGGCATGCCTGGCCCCCTCAAACCTTATGCATGGCAGCCTCAGACTCAATCCTTGCATTAATGGGCCCCTCAGACCAAAAGGTGGCATGCATGGCACCCCTCATCCCCAATCCTGGTATGCATGACACCCCTCATCCCCAATCCTGGTATGCATGGCACCCCTCATCCCCAATCCTGGTATGCATGGCACCCCTCATCCCCAATCCTGGCATGCATGGCACCCCTCATCCCCAATCCTGGTATGCATGGCACCCCTCATCCCCAATCCTGGTATGCATGGCACCCCTCATCCCCAATCCTGGTATGCATGGCACCCCTCATCCCCAATCCTGGCATGCATGGCACCCTGAAACACAATCCTGGCATGCATGGCCCACTCAGACTCAATTCTTGCATGCATAGCCCCCGCATACCCAATCCTGGCATTCATGGCCTCCATAGATCCAATCCTGGAATACATAGCCCCCTCAAACCCAATCCTGGCATGCAGGTCCCCCTCAGACCAATTCCTGGTACGAATGGCTCTCTCACACCCAATTGGGCATGCATGACCCCTTCAGACTAAATATTGTTATGTATGGCCCCCTCAGACCCATTCCTGGTATGCATGGCCCCCTCAGACTCAATCCCGATATCCATGGCCCCCTCAGACGCAATTCTGGCATGCCTGGCCCCCTCAGACCCAATTCTGGCATGCCTGGCCCCCTCAGACCTAATCCTGTCATATATGGTCCTCTCAGATCCATTCCTGGTATGCGTGGCCCCCTCAGACCCAATCCTGGCATGCACGTCCCCTTCAGACCAAATCCTGGCATGCATGACGCAATCAGACCAATTCAGGCATTCATGGCCCCCTCAGACCCAATTCTGGCATTCATGGCCCCCTCAGACCCAATCCTGGCATGCATTGCCCTCTCAGACCCCATCCTGGTATGCACGCCCCCCTCAGAACCAATCCTGGTATGCATGCACCTTTTGGACCCAATTCTGGTATGCATGGCCCCCTCAGACCCTATCCTAGCATGCATGGGCCCCCCCTAGACCCAATTCTGGCATGCATGGCCCCCTCAGACCCAATTCTGGCATGCATGGCCCCCTCAGACCCAATTCTGACATGCATGGCCCCCTCAGACGTAATCCTGGCATGCATGTCATCCTCAGATCAAATCCTGGTATGCATGGGCCTCTCCGACCCAATTCTGGCATGCATGGCCCCCCGCAGACCCTATTCTGGCATGCATGGCCCCCCGGAGACCCTATTCTGGCATGCATGGCCCCCCGCAGACCCTATTCTGGCATGCATGGCCCCATCAGACCTAAACCTGGTATGCATGGCCCCCTCAGACCCAATCCTGACATGAATGGCCCTCTCAGACCCAATTCTAGCATTCATGGCCCCGTCAGACCCAATCCTGGCATGCATTGCCCCCTCAGACCCAATCATGGTATGCATGGGCCTCTCAGACCCAATACTGACATGCATGTCCCTCTCAGAACCAATACTGGCATGCATGGCCCCTTCTGACCCAATACTGATATACATTCACCTAACAGACTCAATACTGGTATGCATGACTCCCTCAGACCCTATTCTGGCATGCACCGCCCCCTCAGACCCAATCCTGGCATGCATGGCCCCTCAGACCCAAATCTGGCATGCATCGCCCCCCTCTGACTCAATCCTGGTGGCCCCCTCCAACCCAATCCTGGAATGCATGGCCCCCTCAAATCCAATCTTGTTATGCATGGCCCCCTCAGATCCATTCCTGGTATGTATAGCTCCCTAAGACCCAATTCTGGCATGCACTTCCCCCTCAGACCCATCATGGCCCCCTCAGACCCAATTCTAGCATTCATGGCTCCCGTCAGAGCCAATCCTGGCATGCATGCCCCCGTCAGAGCCAATCCTGGCATGCATGCCCCCTTCAGAACCAATCCTGGTATGCACGCCCCCCTCAGACCCAATACAGGTATTCATGCGCCTCCCAGACCCAATCTTGGTATGCATGGCACTCTCAGACAGAATCCTGGCATGCATGGCCCCCTCATACCCAATCCTGGCATGGATGACCCCCTCATACCCAATCCTGGCATGCATGGCCCCCTCATGCCCAATCCTGGCATGCATGGCCCCCTCATGCCCAATCCTGGCATGCATGGCCCCCTCATGCCCAATCCTGGCATGCATGGCCCCCTCATGCCCAATCCTGGCATGCATGGCCCCCTCATGCCCAATCCTGGCATGCATGGCCCCCTCATACCCAATCCTGGCATGCATGGCCCCCTCATACCCAATCCTGACATGCATGTCCATGTCAGACCCAATACTGGCATGCATAGCCCCCTCAGATCCAATTCTGGTATGCATAGGCCTCTCAGGCCCAATCCTTGCATGCAAGGCCCCACAGACTCAATCCTGGCATGCATGGCCTCCTCACACCCAATCTGGGTATTTACGGCCTTCTCAGACAAAATCCTGGCATACATGGCCCCCTCAGATCAAATTCTGGCATGCATGGCCCCCTCAGACCCAATCCTGACATGCATGTGACGCGCCCCTGGGCCTGTGTCGCGCTGCGTTGCGCACGCGGGAGCTTACCCGGAGCCGGATCTGTTGAGGGTTGTAGTCTCGTGGCGGTGATCCGGTCCGTGCCCAGGGAGTCAGACTAAGTGGCGCTGTTTTAGCGGTAAATGTTGGACGACTACGCCACCCGTTGAATGCAGCTATGGAGCTGCCGCTGCAGGGCAGACCGCTGAGGCCGGTGGTAGGATTGTGCAGCGTGATAGTATAACCCCCAACGGGAGGGGTATGGCCTCAGGGCAGCCGACGTGGATGATGGGGGTAGCAGGAACCACTCGGAGACGGTACTGTGTAGTTCAGGGTCTTTACTGGTGACAAAGATAGACCCTCCCGGAGTACTGGCTAGCGATTGGGGCCTGGTCAGTCCTTGAGCAGATGGGATCTCCCCTGGCCAGGCGGAGTTGTAGGCCTCCCAAACTAACGATACTCTTCTGGCTACCTTGCTAGAGGCGGGTATAAGTAGCCCACGTCCCTGAGTGTACCGTGTGGTGCTCACCCGTATGGCCGGTGACTCGGGGCCTCCGGGTTTCTGGGCCAGAGGACCTGCAATCCCCTGCCGGTCGGTTTCTGCTGCTGGATAGGAGTTAGTTCCCACAGCCTCGGACTCCGGGTCCGGTGATAGCTTCTCAGTCAGGGCGAGCTCTGTAGCTGCCAGCCCCTGACTCCTTGTAACACTGCTCCCACAGAGCTCCTGTTGTTTCTTCCTGTATTTGCTTCTTTTCTCTGCTTCTTCTCTACTCACTCACCCTGCCTCAGCCCTAGGTTTATATAGGGGAAGTTCTTCCCCTCCCAGGACTGGGCAGGAGGTGTGGCATGCATAGGATCCCTGACCAAGAGACCTCCCACCTGCTCTCAGACATAACATTGCTGTTACTGTGGAAAACCAGACCCCTGGGGTGCCACATTCCCCCCTAGTGAAATTTAGTACTCCGTGACTAAACATATTTTAGAAAAGCATAACAAGATATAACAACAATAATAGTACAATAAGAAGAAACACATAAAGGTGGTCACTGCATGTCCGTAACCGGGTGCAGTCTTTGAAGAAAAGCAAGGTGTCCATTTCACCAAAACAGGGAGACGTAACCAGGTAGGGGTTTGTCCTGCCCCGAGTCCTTAACAGTCTTTAGTCCGTCCTGGGTTACGCTCCAACTATGTACAAAGGATTCCCGGTAAATCCACCAAGGACTCCTAAAAATAACTAGAAACACATAATTATACACAAGCAACAATAAACAGGTAACCACAAATAAAACAATTTATACACTTCAAATCCTCCAACGTGCGGGTAACTGGCCCCTAGTGGCCCTAGTGGACCTACGGAGCTGACTGTCTGGCCCTGAACTACAGGGTGTAGGAGCTGTCAAGGGTAAACTGGGCAGCGGTCTACGGGCCCTTTGGCTCACTAGAGATATGGCAGGCTCACTGCAAGCAGAGGGTTGATCCTCCTGGTCTGCTGGTGTGGGGTCTTCTGCCTCCTGGACCGGCTGTTCTTCCAGCTCTACCTGTTGCTCCGTAGGTGCTTGGGATGCTGGTTGGAGGAAGGTGAGTACGGGTACCACAACTGCACCATTGACTTGAGTCCAAGACCGAGGGAAGTCTCCGAGCACAGTATTAACCATGTCTTCCCTTTCCTCTACGGGTCGAGGGTCTTCTTGTTCCTCTTCAGGGTTCCGTAGCTGTTCGGGACACTTCTTCAGGTGATCCCGGGATACAATGGTTGTGGTTTCCCCTCCGTCTTTACTGATGGTACAGACCTTTGGGTTGTCGTGGCTTGAGGGCAGTACGGTGTACGGGTCCTTCTCCCACTGGTCGTCCAACTTGTGGAGCCGTCTTTTTCTCTTCAAGACCTGCTCTCCGGGTACCAGGGGAACAGCGGGAGCATACTGGTTGTAAGTTTTCTCTTGTCTTTCCCTAGCCTGACAGAGACTTCGCTCCACGCTCTCCTGTACTCTCCGGTACTGCTGCTGCCTCTCTGTGTCCCAGTCTGCTTCTGGTGAAGTGTCCTCAGGTGTCAGGACTCCCATTTCCAGGTCAACAGGTAACTTACCAGGTCTCGCCCTCATTAGGTAAGCCGGGGTACAGTTGGTGGAACCTACCGGGATGTGGTTGTATAGGTCCACCAGATCGGGCAGCTTCTCAGGCCACAGACTGCGTTCTTCCAGGGGCAACGTTTTCAGAAGATCCATTACCACCTGGTTCATTTTCTCACAAAGTCCATTAGTTTGCGGATGATAGGGTGTCGTCCTTATCTTCCGGCAGCCATACAGAGTGCAGAATTCTTGGAAGACCTCCGCTTCAAAGGCAGGTCCCTGGTCTGTCAACACTTGGTCCGGGTACCCGTGTGGACGGCAGAAATGCTGCTGGAAGGCTCTCGCTGCTGTTCGAGCTGTTAAGTCCTTGACGGGGACGACAACCAAGAACCGGGAGTAGTGATCCACGATGGTTAGTGCGTAGACGTAGCCACTTCTGCTTGGGGTCAGTTTTACATGATCCAAGGCTACCAGTTCCAACGGCTGCCGGGTGACGATGGACTGCAGGGGAGTCTTCTGGCTGGCACGGTCCTTCCTTCTTAGGTTGCACGGGCCACAGTCTCTGCACCACCTCTCGATGGTTCCCCTCATGCCTACCCAGTGGAACCGCTCGCGCAGCAGGAACTCCAGCTTCTTCCATCCGAAGTGTCCAGCCCCGTCGTGGTATGCCTCCATCACCATGGCTGCGTCTCTTCGTGGCACCACTACTTGCCAGATTAGTTCATGCGTCCGGGAGTTAACCATTCTGCGGCACAACTTCCCCTTATAAAGGAACAGTCGACTCTTCTCAGCCCACAGTTGCTTGGCTTCCTCCGGAGCGTCTGGGTCAAGGCGAGCCTCTGGCCGAGTCAGCATCTCCTTCACCAGTCGGACGGCAGGGTCACTGTCTTGCGTTTCCTCCCAGTTGTAGTGAGGCAAGGGGTTAAACGTAGCGGCTTGCTTACTCCTTACCCGGTGGGAATACTGGATAGTCCCATGCCGGTGGAACGCAGGGAGTTCGACTTCTTCCAGTCCCTCTGGATCTTCTCCTACGTCCGGTAGGTTTGGCATCCTGGACAGGGCGTCCGCGTTGGTATTGGAGCGTCCTGCCCGGTATTTGATTGTGAACTCATAGTTGGACAGACGGGCCATCCATCTCTGCTCTAGGGCACCGAGTCTTGCTGTGTCCAGGTGTGTCAACGGGTTGTTATCCGTGTACACGACGAACCGGGAAGAAGCGAGGTAGTGCTTAAAGCGTTCGGTGACTGCCCACACCACTGCCAGGAACTCTAGCTTAAATGAGCTGTAATTCTCAGGGTTTCTCTCGGTGGGTCGCAGTTTTCGGCTGGCGTAAGCGATTACTCGTTCTTTCCCCTGCTGGATCTGGGACAGCACGGCTCCTAGCCCGATGTTACTTGCGTCGGTGTAGAGGATAAAGGGCTGGCTGTAATCCGGGTACGCCAGGATTTCATCCCCCGTGAGGGCCATCTTCAGCTGGCGGAAGGACTCCTCTTCCAACTTCTCCCATCTGAAGGGCGGCTTCTGGTTCTTGGCCTTCCGGGACTGGCCTATCAGGAGGTCCTGCATAGGAGCTGCCTTTTTGGTGAAACCGGGGATGAACCTGCGGTAGTAGCCTACCAACCCGAGGAACTGCCGCACTTCCTTTACACTGGAGGGACTTGGCCATTCCTTAATTGCGGTGATCTTATCAGGGTCGGGAGCCACTCCGTCAGCGCTCACCACGTGTCCCAGGTACTGCACCTTTGGTTTCAGGAGGTGACACTTGGAGGGTTTCACCTTTAGGCCGTAGCTTGCCAGAGCTTCGAATACTTCCGCCAGGTGTTTCAGGTGGTCCTCATAAGTCTTAGAATATACGATGACATCGTCCAGGTACAACAGGACCGTCTCGAAGTTTCTATGGCCCAGACAGCACTCCATTAATCGTTGGAAGGTTCCTGGTGCGTTGCAGAGTCCGAACGGCATGCAGGTAAACTCGCTAAGTCCCATCGGGGTGGTGAATGCGGTCTTCTCCCGGTCCGCCTCTGCTACAGGAACCTGCCAGTACCCACTAGTGAGATCCAAGGTAGAGAAGAAGTTAGCAGATCTTAAAGCAGCCAAAGACTCCTCTATCCTTGGTAAGGGGTACGCATCCTTGTGTGTGATACGGTTGATTTTCCGGTAATCTACACACATCCTCATGGTGTTGTCTTTCTTTTTGACTAAGACTAGTGGAGCTGCCCAGGGGCTACAGCTATCCCTGATCACCCCAGCCTCCTTCATGTCTCTAAGCATCCCCTTGGCGTGTTGGTAGTGTGCAGGGGGTACGGGTCAATACCTCTCTTTTATGGGAGGATGGTCTCCCGTGGGGATGTGGTGTTCTACCCCCTTGACTCGCCCGAAGTCTAACGGGTGTTTACTAAACACTCTCTCGTACTCTTGAACCACCCGATAGACTCCCTGTTTCTGATGTGAGGGAGTGGAGTCAGTACCCAAATGTAGTTGCTGACACCAGTCCTCCATTGTTTTCTTAGAGCCGTTACCTTCCTCCGGGTGAGATGGAGGCAAGGGTTCCACAGATTGTATAGCATTTTGGTTAATGGTATATAATTTGGCTAGCGTGGCATACCGGGGCAGGTACACTTCCCTCTTCCCGATATTGATTATGCGAACGGGCACCCTCCCATGGCGTACATTAACCACCCCCCGTGCTGTCAAGATGGTGGGCCTACTGTCTGAGTAAACTGGTTCTACCATTGCCTGGTAATCTCTACCTCTCAGACCAATAGCTGCCCGGCACCAAATCATCATTTCACTTTTTGGGGGCATGGCAATAGGGAAAGGGTCACACATTCTCACGCTACCAATCTCACCGCCGGAGAGTTCCACCTGTTGCCGTCGCATCAGTGCCCGGATCTCTTTTTGGAGCACTCGCTGCTCGCCGGAGCTGGCGTTCTTGGCAACCTGCTGTAAAAGGAAAATCACCTCTGCAAGACAATTTTCAATTACATTAGTTCCTAGAGTTATCTTTGGGTGACTCTCGAGTTTGTCAATGTCTACAATGATCAGTCCCTGTGCTGCCAGTTCAACTCTACCAATTTTAATGGTCACCTCTTTAAATCCGATCTGTGGCACGGGCTGACCATTGCTGGCGATGATACTCAAGTCGTCGTCAGGGTAGCGGGTAATATCCGAGTCATTCCAGTACTGCTTGAAGAGCACGTACGGGATGGTGGTGACCTGTGACCCGGTGTCCAGTAGGGCACTCATAGGAATGCCATCCAGTACCACGGGTAAGACTGGACGTCCTCCCACATATTTGTCGCGCCAGTTCGATGGGCCTGGTGATCTTTTTCCTGGGGGTTGGCCCTCTACCCCAGGTTGTGCCAGTTTAAAGGACAGTACCTTGCCATATGTCCGGGTTGATTGCAGCGGCGGCAGATGGGTCGTCCGTCCTCGTTGTATCGGTCGCTGGGCCTTCCTCTGGCCGGTGGGGTCCTCCTTGGTCGACGCCACGGGATGTCCTCCGGTCCGGATGCCAGCTGGATCTTCCCTGGAGTGGAAACCTGTAAAGACTGCACAGTTCGGGTTAGCGCAGCAACGCTTTTAGCTAGCTCTTGGACCTGATGGTGCAGGTCTGGAGCCGGGTCATTGTTCAAAGCCTGCGCATCAGCTCCCACAGGCCCTGCTGACAAGGGCGCCGCCTCCTGGTGGTAGGTGGTAGTGGGACGTCTGTGGGTCACAACGCCACCTGGTGCCGGTTCTCGGAGCACCCGGATGGCTCTGTCCTTGAACTGTGCAAATCCCAGATGAGGGTCCTGTAAGGCCATTGCCCGCAACTGGGTTCGGTGGGCATTGCAATATAAACCCTCTATAAATTGTTCAGTTAACAGCCTGTCCTCGTCTCCCACGCCGTCAGGGTCGGTCTGCTTAATGGCTCTCAGGGCCTCTTGTAGGTTCAGGGCATAGTCCCTTATACTCTCATGTGCCCGCTGTTTGCACCCGTAGAATCTAAGCTTGATCTCGGCTGAGGTGCGGGTATCAAAGGTGTCCCTCAGCCGGGTTAGTATCCCTGCGACAGTCCTCCCCCCAGGTGGCCAGGACTTTACCTCCCTTTGGGCTGCCCCGGTTAATTGGGCCACCAGGATGCTTACTTTTTGCTCTTCTGTGAGGGGGTACACCTGGAAGAGGCTATCCAGTTTTTCTCCAAAGTCCTGCAGGGTATGTGACTCCCCTGAGTACTGGGGTAGCCAGGCTGCCCCCGGGATATAGGGCATGGTGAAAGGCATGACCGCAACAGCGGTGGCGCTGGCGGGGGTTGGAGCGGTGAAGCTCTCCTCCGTATCCGACATCCTTCTCCCCCCTAGTGGACCGTGGCCTACCTTGCGATGATCCTCTTCCGTAGGCCGCGGCTCTGCAGTGGATCGTCAGGGTTGAGGACCTTCCGTCGCGCTCCTGTGACGTCGGCGTCTGCTGGGCTCCTTCCAGGACCTTACGCAACGTCCGGACGTGAGGCGGGGCTTCAGTTCTCGCGCGTTTTCGGAGTCCACGCCCCTCTTCTTCCCGCGCGGCGTCCTCAAGATGGCGTCCAATGGCGGGAAAACTCCACGGATGGCGGGAAGAAGGCCGAAGATGGCGCCGGATGGCGGGAAAACTCCACCGATGGCGGGAAGAAAGCGGAAGATGGCGCCGGATGGCGGGAATCTTCACCACGGGTAAGTTTTCACAGTCTTTTTCAGGCACGCAGTACCCGGTGGTTGCGGGCACGAGATCCTGCCGACTACGCCAAAAGTTGACGCGCCCCTGGGCCTGTGTCGCGCTGCGTTGCGCACGCGGGAGCTTACCCGGAGCCGGATCTGTTGAGGGTTGTAGTCTCGTGGCGGTGATCCGGTCCGTGCCCAGGGAGTCAGACTAAGTGGCGCTGTTTTAGCGGTAAATGTTGGACGACTACGCCACCCGTTGAATGCAGCTATGGAGCTGCCGCTGCAGGGCAGACCGCTGAGGCCGGTGGTAGGATTGTGCAGCGTGATAGTATAACCCCCAACGGGAGGGGTATGGCCTCAGGGCAGCCGACGTGGATGATGGGGGTAGCAGGAACCACTCGGAGACGGTACTGTGTAGTTCAGGGTCTTTACTGGTGACAAAGATAGACCCTCCCGGAGTACTGGCTAGCGATTGGGGCCTGGTCAGTCCTTGAGCAGATGGGATCTCCCCTGGCCAGGCGGAGTTGTAGGCCTCCCAAACTAACGATACTCTTCTGGCTACCTTGCTAGAGGCGGGTATAAGTAGCCCACGTCCCTGAGTGTACCGTGTGGTGCTCACCCGTATGGCCGGTGACTCGGGGCCTCCGGGTTTCTGGGCCAGAGGACCTGCAATCCCCTGCCGGTCGGTTTCTGCTGCTGGATAGGAGTTAGTTCCCACAGCCTCGGACTCCGGGTCCGGTGATAGCTTCTCAGTCAGGGCGAGCTCTGTAGCTGCCAGCCCCTGACTCCTTGTAACACTGCTCCCACAGAGCTCCTGTTGTTTCTTCCTGTATTTGCTTCTTTTCTCTGCTTCTTCTCTACTCACTCACCCTGCCTCAGCCCTAGGTTTATATAGGGGAAGTTCTTCCCCTCCCAGGACTGGGCAGGAGGTGTGGCATGCATAGGATCCCTGACCAAGAGACCTCCCACCTGCTCTCAGACATAACATTGCTGTTACTGTGGAAAACCAGACCCCTGGGGTGCCACACATGCCCCTCTCAGACCAAATACTGGCATGCATGGCACCCTCAGACCCAATCCTGATATGCATGGCCTCCTCAGATACAATCCTGGCATGCATGGGCCTCTCAGACCCAATCCTGGCATGCATGGCCCCCACAGACTCAATACTGGTATGCATGGCCCCCTCAGACCCAATCCTGGTATTCACGGCCTTCTCAGACAAAATCCTGGCATACATGGCCCCCTCAGACCCAATCCTGGCATGCACGGGCCTCTCAGACCCAATCCTGGCATGCACGGGCCTCTCAGACCCAATCCTGGCATGCACGGGCCTCGCAGACCCAATCCTGGCATGCACGGGCCTCGCAGACCCAATCCTGGCATGCACGGGCCTCGCAGACCCAATCCTGGCATGCACGGGCCTCGCAGACCCAATCCTGGCATGCACGGGCCTCGCAGACCCAATCCTGGCATGCACGGGCCTCGCAGACCCAATCCTGGCATGCACGGGCCTCGCAGACCCAATCCTGGCATGCACGGGCCTCGCAGACCCAATCCTGGCATGCACGGGCCGCCTCAGACCCATTCCAGGCATGCACGGGCCCCCTCAGACCCAATTCTGACATGCATAGCCCCCTCGGACCCAATCCTGGTATGCATGGACCCCTCGGACCCAATTCTGGCATGAATGGCCCCCCAGTCCCTATCGTGACATGCATGGCCCGTTTTGACACAATCCTATTGACTTAACATGGTGCTGGGGGTGCCCTCTTCTCTGAGCCACCACAAACCGCAGTAGGGTTCAATGTAAAAGCTGCATAGTGCGTATTGAAGCCAAGAGGATTATCTAAAAACGTCTCTATCCGTGGGCAGCCTGCTCCCCCAGCGGCTGAGATCTGCCCCCAAAGTTGGAGGAGCTTTTCAGATTCTGATCTTTAGTGTGAGACTTTGATAGTATGTGTCATATACGGCACTCACTCTCACAGTCTCGCACTTAGCATTAACCAGGTATGGGTGCCTTGCTTCTTGGGGCGCTGTTCCTCAGAGAAACGGCATACATACACATGTGAGGAGTCGCTTGAAAGGGGAGAGCGAGTGCTACAAAGTGTATATCTCCGATTTTCGATTGGACCTTCGGAACCGGAGCAAACAGTACCAATTTTAGACATGTCTGGTACTGGAACCACTCTGATTATTAACAAGTGCCACCCCTCATTGTGTAGGTCTACTTGAGCTCTGTACACACTGCAAGTTTGGGCCATCTTGGACCTTCACAAGCCGAGATATCAGCACTGGAAAGTGGGTAACCCCATTTAGTAGACATGTTCCGTTTGGTCAGAGGGGGGTCTCGGCTCTCGGGGTGCTGCTTCTCAGTACAAGATGCCTCTCACTCAGGACATGAATCCATGGAAAGCTGACGGTCCAGTCTACAGAACGTATATCTTGGATTGTTTATCGGACCCACGGTTCTGGAGAAATCCAGGTTAAAGTGAGATAGGGAAATGCCATTGATTCCTCCCATTGACTTAACATGGTGCTGGGGGTGCCCTCTTCCCCAAGCCACCAGAAACCGCAGGAGGGATCAAAGAAAAAGCTGCATAGTGCATATTGAAGCCAAGAGGATTATCTAAACAGATCTCTGTCAATTTGCAGCCTGCTCCCCTAGTGGCTGAGATCTGCGCCCCCAAAGTTAGAGGAGCATTTTCAGATGCAGATCTTTAGTGTGAGACTTTGATAGTATGTGTCATATACGGCCCTCACTCTCACAGTCTCACATTAAAAAATGACTTACCCTGAATTAATGGAAATTGTAGGCCAGTGATGATCTCCGCGATGTGTTCAAGATCCTTGAAATATAATGGATTTCAGATATAGGATTTTTTTGTAAACATGGGACTCCCTGCCGATTTTTACTGTCAGACTCTGATAGTTTGTGTCATATGCGGCCTTCACTCTCACAGTCTCACATTAAAAAGCGACCTACTGTCATGGTTGCATTACTGACTGTGGCCTAGGGATGCTGTGAGTGACAGCTCAGCCGTCCTATGGAATCTGGAGTGTGCTGGGCTGGCAGCATTTTGATTGACAGCTCTGCTATCCTATCTGTTTCAGTCTGTGGGGGTTTCCTCCAGTTTTTTTCAGCAGTGTTTTTGGTGCCAAGGGATGCAGAAACCTTTCAGAAAGTTCAGCAAATACTCAACGTGTGGCCATAGCAATGTCCCACGGACCGAAGCAGCGGAAGGAATGAGAATCTGTTAGTATTTATTCATTAATTTTTTTAAATTAGTGAGTATGTGGTGCTCATATTATTGGAGGACTGTGGATGCATTTTGCTCTTATGGGGGCTGCACTATATTGTATGGAGGACCATGTGGGGTGTATTATATTGCATGGAGTACCATGGAGTTGCATTATAATGTATGGAGGACCATGTGGGGTGCATTATATTTCATGGAGTACCATGGGGGTGCATTATAATGTATGGAGGACCATATGGGGTGCATTATATTGTATAAAGGACCATGGGGTGCATTATATTGCATGAAGGACAATGGGGGTGCCTAATACTGTATGGAGGACCATGTGGGGTGCATTATATTGCATGGATGACCATGGGGGGGTGCATTATACTATATGGAAGTGTCATGAAAGTCAGCCGCCACCTTAGGTATGATACGTCATACCTGAAGATGTTCTCTATTGTCACACAGCTTCTACCATGTCACATCCTGCAGCCCCTGGTAAACAGAACAATTCGCCCCCACCTCTGGAGATCAGTGTCCAGAAACCTTCTTTGATATGATAAATAGATGGGCCAGCGTTGTAGCAGGACGGAGTCAGCTAGGCCCCCGGGGGGAGATTAACACCTTGATGTCACTTGAAGCCCAAAGCAAGCCTGCAAACCTCTCCATTGTCTTGTGAAGCCATGTGCTTTCTTTGTGGACCACCAAAAGCTACAAGATACACTATCAATTCATAACCACACGATACAAGTTAGGGAACCCAAATAAAATTTATCATGTGAGGAAGGTGTCCGTGGACACAATCATGGGACTTATAAATCCATGAGTGGCCTGGAAAGCTAGCTATTTAGAAGAACCATATACAAGGTCCCAGGGGAGGCATGTTTAGAGTCAATGGCTTCCCCACAAGAGGAGGATCACGACGAGACCTCTGGTGATACGATGAGATCACCCCAGGGAAAGTTATGGGTACTTTTCTAAAAATGGAGCCAAAACTGGCATTGGTAGGGGGGGGGGGCTTAGTAAACTGACATCACCAATGTAACATACCTGGCGGCGTCCTTGCATGGTGGTCCATCTCCCACTGTGCAAGAGAGCGCACTTGATCTCCTGTCCAGAATGTCTCTCTGGCTTCCCTCCATGCTGTCTGTTTGTGTCTGTTTCTGCTGCTTAAGGGCGGCGCCCGATCACTTCCTGCTTTTTGTACCTGCTGTGGGTCACGCCCCTTGTGCGTCCTCAGCCTATTGCTGTCTGACACTTGGTATATAGCTCAGCAGCTCCCTTCTATCCCTGCCTGAGCATAGTGTTTTCCTTCAGTGTGTGCTTGCACTCTGAAGGTGCCAGGTCCCGTCTTTGTTTCCTTGTCTGCCTTTCCTGGAGGCTGTATTTCCAGGCCTGTCTGAACTGAGTCCTGTATTTCTCCTGCTTTGCGGTATTAGTTCCCGTGTCTGAACTAAGTCCTGTATGTCTCCTGCTTTTTGTATCAGTTCCCGTGTCTGAACTGAGTCCTGTATGTCTCCTGCTTTTTGTATCAGTTCCCGTGTCTGAACTGAGTCCTGTATGTCTCCTGCTTTGCGGTATCAGCTCCCGTGTCTGAACTGTGTCCTGTATGTCTCCTGCTTTGCGGTATTAGTTCCCGTGTCTGAACTAAGTCCTGTATGTCTCCTGCTTTGCGGTATTAGTTCCCGTGTCTGAACTAAGTCCTGTATGTCTCCTGCTTTTTGTATCAGTTCCCGTGTCTGAACTGAGTCCTGTATGTCTCCTGCTTTTTGTATCAGTTCCCGTGTCTGAACTGAGTCCTGTATGTCTCCTGCTTTGCGGTATCAGCTCCCGTGTCTGAACTGTGTCCTGTATGTCTCCTGCTTTGCGGTATTAGTTCCCGTGTCTGAACTAAGTCCTGTATGTCTCCTGCTTTGCGGTATTAGTTCCCGTGTCCGAACTGAGTCCTTTCTGTGTTCTCTTGTCTGTCCTGTCTGAACACGCTCCTTGCCTGTTCGTTCCGCCTTCTAGTGGCCGATTTCCTAGACCCGCTCCTGTTTCTGGTCTGTCCTGTCTGTACACGCTCCTTGCCTGTTCGTTCCGCCTCTCTGGGGGCCGTATTCCCAGACCCGCTCCTGTTTCCCGCTGCAGTGTCGGTCTCCTCCGTACACTCAGTTCCAGTCTGAACACTCTCCTGTCCTTTACCTGTTTTGCCTCTATGTCCGTTCCCTTCCTTTTTCTGCAGAGTCTGAACTCGTACCTAACTCCTGCTTGTTTTCTCTGCAAGTACTGTGTGAGTATCTGGCTCTGTCTTTCCCTTCCTGTCTGTTCCGTGTGAACAGAGCCCTGTCCTCCCTGCTCAGCCTTGTCTGCACTCTAGCAGTGCTTGCCTGTAACCCTCTGCCTGTATTGTTCCTGAGTCCCGGTGTGTACTGGGTCCTATCCCGCCTGTGTTCCTACCTGCTAGTGCCTCCCTGTCTGCACTCTAGCTGTGCTTGCCTTTACCCCCCTGCCTGCATACCCGCCTGCCTGCATACCAGTCGTGCCTGCCTATACCCACCAGTCTGTGTGCCAGCCTACCAGCCTGTTCCTGTATTCCCCTGTGTGGGTCAACAGCCGTGTCCGGGGTCTGTCCTGGAGTAGCACCTGGTCCCTCTGCTCGGTTCCTCCTTGGTGCACTGGCGTCGTATGCCGTCGTGCGACCCTGGTCGGATCGGGTGAATACTTAGTCACGCCCCTCCAGGCATTCACTCTCCGGCACGGTCCAGTGGAATCACTACCAATCACACGCACACGCCGCTTAGCCCGGGCGTGTGCATAACAACCAAGAGTGGGCGTGACAGGACTTTAGTATAGCCGTCAGCCAGAAAAACCCCCCAGTTTGACCCAGGAGATGATGTGAACAACTCCTGACGTCGGGTCCCGGTCTCTGAGTGGGAGGAGCACCTTTGCCATGTGCTACTGAGGCCTGGACGACTGCAACTAAGCTTGAACCTGTGGGATCGCAAATCCTCCCTTGCACCACAAGAACGGTAACTGATTTATCGTTGTTATTCCCGTGTTTTGTAATTCTAATTGTTATATTTCTTATTCTGGCCAAAATACCGTTGTATAGTTAATTGTATAGCCTTGTAATCTAGTGTATTCTTATAATTGATTAAATCCTAAATTAATCGTGGGCTGTATCCTTTACTCTGCATATACGAATCCATTGGTCCGGAAACGCTTGACTGAAACGCTACTGGGTTGGTACCTGACCCGATACAAGTCTATTAACGGACCGGGCTTGTATCAAACGAGAACTGGTGGCAGCATACCATCTGGGGGATTTGAGGAAGGCTGGCAGTGACGGTTGGAGGTGTGGATATATATTACTGGCGCAGCCAGGGGAATATATATACCGCCCTCACTGCAGAGGGCCTCAAATACCCAGAGGGCTACAGGACGGCCTCTCCGACGACCACTCACTCTAGGTGCAGTACCTTGACTGACCTGAGAGGCAAGGGGGCGCCAGAGAGTTGTGCCTGTATTGTGGCGTCACGGATTGGTGACGTGTAAGGGACAACACACCACCGTGTTTTCCCCCCGCTGGTAGCAGCTTCCTGGCACCACTTACTCTAGGTGCAGTACCTTGACTCACCTGAGAGATAAGGGGGTGCCAGAGAGCTGCACCCACCGGACGGCTTTCATCACAGGAAGGCTATGTGGGACATGGCTTTAAGGCTTTTGGGCACATGAGGCGCATTTGATTGGAGAAACTTCTACAAGGTTTCTGCATCTCTTGGCAGCAAAAATACTGTTGAAAAATGTGTTTATTTTTGTTTCAATATTTATTAATTAACTATTATTATTTTTTTTACTTTCAACACAGGCGCCGCCGATGAGAGGCTACTGCTCCCATCCAGCGTGCTCGCTATTTACAATGGCAGCAGGCTCCGGCTGATGGGTGTGGTAGTCTCAGCCAGCGCCTGTCACCCGCGGTAAGCTTTTTACTGCAGATGAGAGTGTGAGAAGTCAGTGGTGTTTGGGTCCTCCATTCATTGGAATGGGGTCCGTGTTCAGGTTGGGGTACTGTTCTGATACCCGAGCTTGAACTTTTAATAAACTGTTCGGTTGAACCCGCCGGACGCGAAGAGTCAGGGGTGCGCACATCACTACTTCTGGGCGCCATTCATTGCATATTTTGGGTGCTGCCGATCTGATTGCGGCCCAACTGATCAGTGATTAATAGGAGATCAATCACATTAGCCCAGAACTCCTTGTTTGCTGCCACTGCCATCCTACTCCATTATCAAGTCTCCAAAAGCCCCGTTTTTACCTTCAGGGCTCTCTCCACTTTAAGTGCTTGTAAAGCAGGCTGTCTCCCACTCAAAGCCCCTTTTTCTCCCCTTCATCATTTATGAATCTTCCCATAATCCTTAGAGACTAAAGATTATATGGCTCTACCACACCAATCCGAAGACCCTTAAACCATTAGTATCCCTCCCTTAACACTAAGACGCCCACCATTCACCTATGGACTCCCAGCTCTCCTAAATAATGACATTCCAGACAGACCTATGCTTAGTTACAAAGAAAAACACAATTTATTGAACAAACCCCATCACCCCAAACCAGTGCAAACATAGTAACCTAATAACATAGTAACGTAGTAACGTAGTAACGTAGTAATGTAGGTTGAATAAAAACCCAGGTCCATCAAGTTCCACCTTTCTCCCCCAATTGTCCTCCCCATACCAAACACTACACCAACTTACTGGGACTCCGCCTCACAAATGAATGACCATTTTTATCATTACTGCACTATTACAATTACAAAGAAACCAGTTTAGAATTGTTTAATTAGTTTTATTTTTGTATTATTAAAATCCCTATACCTGAATCTGTTGATCCAGAAGAAGGAAAAAGCCCAGGACACATTCAGACAATTTGTGTCACAGGGGAAAAATTCCTTCTTGACCCCGAGAAAAAGTGATCAGTCCTAGAACCCTGGATCAAACCTAATTATGTTACTAGTTATATAATTACTATTACTGTACTAAATGTCCTACTATAGCTGTAACATTTTGTGTAATTTAACTGTAACGCACAAAGTTATGTGTATTGAGGAAATCATCCACCCCTGTATAAAGCTGTTATAGTGTCGGCCCCTGTATAAAGCTGTTATAGTGTCGGCCCCTGTATAAAGCTGTTATAGTGTCGGCTCCTGTATAAAGCTGTTATAGTGTCGGGTCCTGTATAAAGCTGTTATAGTGTCGGCTCCTGTATAAAGCTGTTATAGTGTCGGCCCCTGTATAAAGCTGTTATAGTGTCGGCCCCTGTATAAAGCTGTTATAGTGTCGGCCCCTGTATAAAGCTGTTATAGTGTCGGCTCCTGTATAAAGCCGTTATAGTGTCGGCCCCTGTATAAAGCCGTTATAGTGTCGGCCCCTGTATAAAGCTGTTATAGTGTCGGCTCCTGTATAAAGCTGTTATAGTGTCGGCCCCTGTATAAAGCTGTTATAGTGTCGGCCCCTGTATAAAGCCGTTATAGTGTCGGCCCCTGTATAAAGCTGTTATAGTGTCGGCTCCTGTATAAAGCTGTTATAGTGTCGGCCCCTGTATAAAGCTGTTATAGTGTCGGCTCCTGTATAAAGCTGTTATAGTGTCGGCCCCTGTATAAAGCCGTTATAGTGTCGGCTCCTGTATAAAGCCGTTATAGTGTCGGCCCCTGTATAAAGCCGTTATAGTGTCGGCCCCTGTATAAAGCTGTTATAGTGTCGGCCCCTGTATAAAGCTGTTATAGTGTCGGCCCCTGTATAAAGCTGTTATAGTGTCGGCCCCTGTATAAAGCTGTTATAGTGTCGGCTCCTGTATAAAGCTGTTATAGTGTCGGGTCCTGTATAAAGCTGTTATAGTGTCGGCCCCTGTATAAAGCTGTTATAGTGTCGGCTCCTGTATAAAGCTGTTATAGTGTCGGCCCCTGTATAAAGCTGTTATAGTGTCGGCCCCTGTATAAAGCTGTTATAGTGTCGGCTCCTGTATAAAGCTGTTATAGTGTCGGCTCCTGTATAAAGCTGTTATAGTGTCGGCTCCTGTATAAAGCTGTTATAGTGTCGGCCCCTGTATAAAGCTGTTATAGTGTCGGCTCCTGTATAAAGCCGTTATAGTGTCGGCCCCTGTATAAAGCTGTTATAGTGTCGGCCCCTGTATAAAGCTGTTATAGTGTCGGCTCCTGTATAAAGCTGTTATAGTGTCGGCCCCTGTATAAAGCTGTTATAGTGTCGGCCCCTGTATAAAGCTGTTATAGTGTCGGCCCCTGTATAAAGCTGTTATAGTGTCGGCTCCTGTATAAAGCTGTTATAGTGTCGGCTCCTGTATAAAGCTGTTATAGTGTCGGCCCCTGTATAAAGCTGTTATAGTGTCGGCCCCTGTATAAAGCTGTTATAGTGTCGCCCCTGTATAAAGCCGTTATAGTGTCGGCCCCTGTATAAAGCCGTTATAGTGTCGGCCCCTGTATAAAGCTGTTATAGTGTCGGCTCCTGTATAAAGCTGTTATAGTGTCGGCCCCTGTATAAAGCTGTTATAGTGTCGGCCCCTGTATAAAGCCGTTATAGTGTCGGCCCCTGTATAAAGCTGTTATAGTGTCGGCTCCTGTATAAAGCTGTTATAGTGTCGGCCCCTGTATAAAGCTGTTATAGTGTCGGCTCCTGTATAAAGCTGTTATAGTGTCGGCCCCTGTATAAAGCCGTTATAGTGTCGGCTCCTGTATAAAGCCGTTATAGTGTCGGCCCCTGTATAAAGCCGTTATAGTGTCGGCTCCTGTATAAAGCCGTTATAGTGTCGGCCCCTGTATAAAGCTGTTATAGTGTCGGCCCCTGTATAAAGCCGTTATAGTGTCGGCCCCTGTATAAAGCTGTTATAGTGTCGGCTCCTGTATAAAGCTGTTATAGTGTCGGCCCCTGTATAAAGCTGTTATAGTGTCGGCTCCTGTATAAAGCTGTTATAGTGTCGGCCCCTGTATAAAGCCGTTATAGTGTCGGCTCCTGTATAAAGCCGTTATAGTGTCGGCCCCTGTATAAAGCCGTTATAGTGTCGGCCCCTGTATAAAGCCGTTATAGTGTCGGCTCCTGTATGAAGCTGTTATAGTGTCGGCCCCTGTATGAAGCCGTTATAGTGTCGGCCCCTGTATAAAGCTGTTATAGTGTCGGCCCCTGTATAAAGCTGTTATAGTGTCGGCCCCTGTATAAAGCTGTTATAGTGTCGGCTCCTGTATAAAGCTGTTATAGTGTCGGCCCCTGTATAAAGCTGTTATAGTGTCGGCCCATGTATAAAGCCGTTATAGTGTCGGCCCCTGTATAAAGCTGTTATAGTGTCGGCTCCTGTATAAAGCTGTTATAGTGTCGGCTCCTGTATAAAGCTGTTATAGTGTCGGCCCCTGTATAAAGCTGTTATAGTGTCGGCCCATGTATAAAGCCGTTATAGTGTCGGCCCCTGTATAAAGCTGTTATAGTGTCGGCTCCTGTATAAAGCTGTTATAGTGTAGGCCCCTGTATAAAGCTGTTATAGTGTCGGCCCCTGTATAAAGCTGTTATAGTGTCGGCCCCTGTATAAAGCTGTTATAGTGTCGGCCCCTGTATAAAGCTGTTATAGTGTCGGCCCCTGTATAAAGCTGTTATAGTGTCGGCCCCAGTATAAAGCTGTTATAGTGTCGGCCCCTGTATGAAGCTGTTATAGTGTCGGCCCCTGTATGAAGCTGTTATAGTGTCGGCCCCTGTATGAAGCTGTTATAGTGTCGGCCCCTGTATAAAGCTGTTATAGTGTCGGCCCCTGTATAAAGCTGTTATAGTGTCGGCCCCTGTATAAAGCTGTTATAGTGTCGGCCCCTGTATAAAGCTGTTATAGTGTCGGCCCCTGTATAAAGCTGTTATAGTGTCGGCCCCTGTATAAAGCTGTTATAGTGTCGGCCCCTGTATAAAGCTGTTATAGTGTCGGCCCCTGTATAAAGCTGTTATAGTGTCGGCCCCTGTATAAAGCTGTTATAGTGTCGGCCCCTGTATAAAGCTGTTATAGTGTCGGCCCCTGTATAAAGCTGTTATAGTGTCGGCTCCTGTATAAAGCTGTTATAGTGTCGGCCCCTGTATGAAGCTGTTATAGTGTCGGCCCCTGTATAAAGCTGTTATAGTGTCGGCCCCTGTATAAAGCTGTTATAGTGTCGGCTCCTGTATAAAGCTGTTATAGTGTCGGCCCCTGTATAAAGCTGTTATAGTGTCGGCCCCTGTATAAAGCTGTTATAGTGTCGGCCCCTGTATAAAGCTGTTATAGTGTCGGCCCCTGTATAAAGCTGTTATAGTGTCGGCCCCTGTATAAAGCTGTTATAGTGTCGGCTCCTGTATAAAGCTGTTATAGTGTCGGCTCCTGTATAAAGCTGTTATAGTGTCGGCCCCTGTATAAAGCTGTTATAGTGTCGGCCCCTGTATAAAGCTGTTATAGTGTCGGCCCCTGTATAAAGCTGTTATAGTGTCGGCCCCTGTATAAAGCTGTTATAGTGTCGGCCCCTGTATAAAGCTGTTATAGTGTCGGCCCCTGTATAAAGCTGTTATAGTGTCGGCCCCTGTATAAAGCTGTTATAGTGTCGGCCCCTGTATAAAGCTGTTATAGTGTCGGCCCCTGTATAAAGCTGTTATAGTGTCGGCCCCTGTATAAAGCTGTTATAGTGTCGGCCCCTGTATAAAGCCGTTATAGTGTCGGCCCCTGTATAAAGCCGTTATAGTGTCGGCCCCTGTATAAAGCTGTTATAGTGTCGGCCCCTGTATAAAGCTGTTATAGTGTCGGTCCCTGTATAAAGCTGTTATAGTGTCGGCCCTGTATAAAGCTGTTATAGTGTCGGCCATCTCTACCTCTTGTGGTCGGTGTTGCAGTCTCTGCTCTGACTGTAGAGAATCCTTTCCTGTTTATGAACATGATGTAATACAGTGTAACATATAACAGGTATCCAATGTCCATTCAGCAGATTTGAATTTACTCCTTAATGAAGACGTGCGGCGCTGAGACGTGCGGGGCTGAGACGTGCGGCGCTGAGACGTGCGGGGCTGAGACGTGCGGGGCTGAGACGTGCGGGGCTGAGACGTGCGGCGCTGAGACGTGCGGCGCTGAGACGTGCGGCGCTGAGACGTGCGGGGCTGAGACGTGCGGGGCTGAGACGTGCGGCGCTGAGACGTGCGGCGCTGAGACGTGCGGGGCTGAGACGTGCGGGGCTGAGACGTGCGGGGCTGAGACGTGCGGGGCTGAGACGTGCGGGGCTGAGACGTGCGGGGCTGAGACGTGCGGGGCTGAGACGTGCGGGGCTGAGACGTGCGGGGCTGAGACGTGCGGGGCTGAGACGTGCGGGGCTGAGACGTGCGGGGCTGAGACGTGCGGGGCTGAGACGTGCGGGGCTGAGACGTGCGGGGCTGAGACGTGCGGGGCTGAGACGTGCGGCGCTGAGACGTGCGGGGCTGAGACGTGCGGGGCTGAGACGTGCGGGGCTGTGACGTGCGGCGCTGTGACGTGCGGCGCTGAGACGTGCGGCGCTGAGACGTCTTCCTGGCGTTAAATTTCCCTATTAAATAAAGCATTGTTCTATGTACATTCACATTGCGGGGCGTCGTAATTAACCCTTTCTGTCTCTGTGCAGAGAGTTGGGGCAGCCACGGGCTCGATGTGAATGCAGCATCATGGCATCTGATTCTCCGGCTGCTCCTAGCAGTGTGAGAAACACATGCCCTGATGTCACACTCACATCGTGGCCACGGCTAACTCCGCTCTCTGCACGGAGGAAGAGGAAGGGGGAATGAGGCCGTCCCCCCGCCATGTGAATGTGACGCGCCCCCAGGGCCGTGGGGTACTCGGCAGCCGGGCCTCTGGTTGCTGGGGGATATCACGGTGGCCGGCCCAATCCGTGACACAGGGCGGTCACTGCAAAAGGGGGATACTTTATATGGGGTTGTTGGGATTGTTCGTGACGCCACCTGTGGATTGCGGCCAAAAGGAGCTGCCGCTGCGGAGTAGTCCTCTGGAGCTGGTGTTACTGCAGCAGGGATGGTGTGGCTCTCCACAGGTAGAGCTAGCTCCAGGGCAGAGTAGATGTAATAGGTTATGCTGGGCGTTGTAGTGCAGAGAGGGAACTATGGCACAGATTAAAGAATGGATGGAGGCAGTGCGGTGCAGTCATCAGAGTCTTTACTCACAGTTCTTATGACAGTTCCACTGGTGCACTGTACAGGTGTCGGCCTCCCACATCGCGCTGTGTTCACCAGACCGGGGGTTCAGCTCTTCCTCAGGCAGATTAGGAGTACCTGACAGAACCCCACTTTCTTGTGTTCCTAACTAGACCGTCTTCTCGCTGGGTCTTTCTCCCTCCTGCCGTGCGCTTTCCCACTCTTGGTCCTGCTCAGGTTCTCTGAGGTCCCTCCTGTCTAACTGGAGTTCCTGGACCTGCTTGACCCTCACTGGGATTAGAATGAGGCTTTGGCAACTGTCTATATAAGCCAGAAGCCTCCGGTTTTTCCAGCCGAGAATTGGAGTAACACCATTGGTCCAGGGGCCGGTCCCCTTCTTGCGGCCTGATCCCTCTGTCTTCTGGCAGATTCGGGGCACTCGCCGTACCCCCTGGGATCCCTTCTTAGAACGGAGCCTACTCCTCTGCTCCCCTCCTGGGCCTCTAGGACTGGGCCCTACTTGTGGAGCCGAGCTCCTAAAGAGACTCTGCTCCCTGACTGTTCACTGACTGATCTGCCACCTTAAGATGGCTTCCCTATTTATACTCCTACCAAAGTGCTCCCCCTAACTACTTCCTCCACCCACACCCACTACTGGTTGCCCCTACCTTTGGGTTCCCCCCACTCCAGCCAGGGTCAGGGCTCAGCAGAAACATACATTGCATCTTGCCCTTCCAGCCGGCCTGGAGCAGTGTAGTGTTGGATGTGGGTGTTGGGGTCCCGGGCAGCACTCCCTCCTTACCTGAGAGAAGGAGACACCACACCTCTGGGTGAGGTGCAATACCTCTGTCGCGACTGAACCCTCAGGGGCGCCACACTCCCCCCTGGTAAAACACAGCACGTCCGCGAGCTGTAACAGAGTAAAGACAGGGTATATTAGACATGCAAAATTTTTAGATGCATCGCATATAAGATTGGAAAACACAACATTTCTTCCCTTTATGGGAGGCACATCACTTTACAATACAGGTTACTTTTATCACACATTGTAAAACACTTTTCAGAAACGTTTCTTGTAGCAGGTTACAGTTCATGCTGTAACCGGGTGTCCATTTTACTTTTAAACAGGTGCAACAAGTAGCAGCATGAGGGACCCGTCCGCAAACCCTCAACGTAGGCCCTGGGCATGGCTGCAGGGCATAGGTGATCCTTGGGCTGGACCACGTCTTCCGCCATGCCAAACGGGTTTTTCTTCTGAGGTCATGTGATCGCATCTATAAAACCAATAGGGTGCACTTTAAGAAGTGCGGAACTATTTACAGCATCAGTTTCTGGCTGTTCACAGTCCCCAGCCTGGAGTCCGTATACCCTGACGGGTAATCATATAAACACACACTGCAAAATAAACATTATACCAACTTTCAAATATTGCACCCTTACGGGCGACTATATACATTATGTTCAGTCCCACTTGCTGGACTAATAATGGGGTCCCCGCCTGGGGTACGGCTGATTTTTACCTGACCCAGCCGAGTCATACGGTATGTCCTGCGGGGGTGTGTCCTCGATGACGCGATACACTTGCAGGGCGTACCACCCGCGTTCCCCGTGGTGATGTGTGTAGGTGACTCTATCACCAGGGTATAAATTCCGGTCGGGATGGCCCTCTTCCAGCTCGGGCTCAACATCCCGCCGGTTAACGAAGATGTTCCCTTGCAAAGTTGGGATCTCTTATAAAGCCCCACCCAGCCTTCAGATCAAACTTTACCACAACTCCTTTGTCGCGGGGGCTGGGGTGGGCTGACTCCGCCTGGTGAACTTGAGCCCTGGCGGCCTTGTCCCGGGCCTCCAGCCGTTCACAGCGCGCCCGCCGAGCGCGCCGCTCCTTCTCCAGCTGCCGGAGCTCCCGCCTGCAGAACTCCTTCCTCTGCAGGGCTTCGGCCTGGGTCTCCCGCAGGAACCCCATCAGGTCCCCCCCTGGTTGTCCCAGCAAAACTCCTCTCCGCTGGAATAGGCAACTAGGGGCGCTGGTGTCGGGAGTAGCATGCTCGGCGGCTGGTCCTCGATCCGAGCGGACCAATCGAAGACCGGAGCGCCGTACACCCACTCGGGTGCCGGAGGTGGAGGCGCCGGGAAGGAACCAAGTAGAAGGCTCCCAGTTTCCGTGCCCGGAGGTGAAGGTTCCGAGGGGGCACTAAGTGGAGGATCCTCAGGGTCAGCGGCCAGGGGTGGAGGTTCCGGGCTGAGCAGCTGCTCCAGAGAGGGCATGGTGGTATACAAGGAGTGCTGATGAAAGAGGCCCAGGAGCAGGTCGGCGCTTGCAGCGCCCGGGACAGGGTCTTCTTTCCTACCTGCTCCTGTGCTGCATCCGGCCTCCTGGTACTCAGCGGGCTCTGCCGGGCCTGGGGTGCCGCTGCTGACATCCGGTGCTGCTTTCCGCCGTGCTGCCAACTTTTCTAGCAGCTCGCTCCTCCACTTCATGACCGCGGCCTGCTGGGACTGTTCCACCTGTCGGCTTAGTCCCAGAATCTCACTCTGGAGGATGTAATGCACACGCCCGGGCTGAGTGGCGTGTGCTTGTATATGTAGTGATTCCACTGGACCGTGTCGGAGAGTGAATGCCTGGAGGGGCGTAACTAAGTATCCACCCAATCCGACGGCATACAACGCCAGTGCACCAAGGAGGAACCGAGCAGAGGGACCAGGTGCTACTCCAGGACAGACCCCGGACACGGCTGTTGACCCACACAGGGGAATACAGGAACAGGCTGGTTAGGCTGGCACACAGACTGCTGGGTATAGGCAGACATAGCTGGTATGCAGACTGGCGGATGCTGGTAAGCACGACTGGTATGCAGGCAGGGAGGTACTGGCAGGTCCGACAGGTTGGAGCACCGAGTGGATAGGACCCAGTACAGACTGGGACTCAGGAACAGAACTGCAGATGCGATGGACAAACACAGCGAGAGAAGAGCAGGACAAAGCCGCCTGGAGCGGTGAGCGAGAGGAGCAGGACGAGACTGCCAGAGCAGCGAGCAAAGGGTCAGAGCAGAGCGAGACTGCCGGAGCAGCGAGCAAAGGGTCAGAGCAGAGCGAGACTGCCGGAGCGGCGAGCAAAGGGTCAGAGCAGAGCGAGACTGCCGGAGCAGCGAGCAAAGGGTCAGAGCAGAGCGAGACTGCCGGAGCGGCGAGCAAAGGGTCAGAGCAGAGCGAGACTGCCGGAGCGGCGAGCAAAGGGTCAGAGCAGAGCGAGACTGCCGGAGCGGCGAGCAAAGGGTCAGAGCAGAGCGAGACTGCCGGAGCGGCGAGCAAAGGGTCAGAGCAGAGCGAGACTGCCGGAGCGGCGAGCAAAGGGTCAGGGCAGAGCGAGACTGCCGGAGCGGCGAGCAAAGGGTCAGGGCAGAGCGAGACTGCCGGAGCGGCGAGCAAAGGGTCAGGGCAGAGCGAGACTGCCGGAGCGGCGAGCAAAGGGTCAGGGCAGAGCGAGACTGCCGGAGCGGCGAGCAAAGGGTCAGGGCAGAGCGAGACTGCCGGAGCGGCGAGCAAAGGGTCAGGGCAGAGCGAGACTGCCGGAGCGGCGAGCAAAGGGTCAGGGCAGAGCGAGACTGCCGGAGCGGCGAGCAAAGGGTCAGGGCAGAGCGAGACTGCCGGAGCGGCGAGCAAAGGGTCAGGGCAGAGCGAGACTGCCGGAGCGGCGAGCAAAGGGTCAGGGCAGAGCGAGACTGCCGGAGCGGCGAGCAAAGGGTCAGGGCAGAGCGAGACTGCCGGAGCGGCGAGCAAAGGGTCAGGGCAGAGCGAGACTGCCGGAGCGGCGAGCAAAGGGTCAGGGCAGAGCGAGACTGCCGGAGCGGCGAGCAAAGGGTCAGGGCAGAGCGAGACTGCCGGAGCGGCGAGCAAAGGGTCAGGGCAGAGCGAGACTGCCGGAGCGGCGAGCAAAGGGTCAGGGCAGAGCGAGACTGCCGGAGCGGCGAGCAAAGGGTCAGGGCAGAGCGAGACTGCCGGAGCGGCGAGCAAAGGGTCAGGGCAGAGCGAGACTGCCGGAGCGGCGAGCAAAGGGTCAGGGCAGAGCGAGACTGCCGGAGCGGCGAGCAAAGGGTCAGGGCAGAGCGAGACTGCCGGAGCGGCGAGCAAAGGGTCAGGGCAGAGCGAGACTGCCGGAGCGGCGAGCAAAGGGTCAGGGCAGAGCGAGACTGCCGGAGCGGCGAGCAAAGGGTCAGGGCAGAGCGAGACTGCCGGAGCGGCGAGCAAAGGGTCAGGGCAGAGCGAGACTGCCGGAGCGGCGAGCAAAGGGTCAGGGCAGAGCGAGACTGCCGGAGCGGCGAGCAAAGGGTCAGGGCAGAGCGAGACTGCCGGAGCGGCGAGCAAAGGGTCAGGGCAGAGCGAGACTGCCGGAGCGGCGAGCAAAGGGTCAGGGCAGAGCGAGACTGCCGGAGCGGCGAGCAAAGGGTCAGGGCAGAGCGAGTCTGCCGGAGCGGCGAGCAAAGGGTCAGGGCAGAGCGAGACTGCCGGAGCGGCGAGCAAAGGGTCAGGGCAGAGCGAGACTGCCGGAGCGGCGAGCAAAGGGTCAGGGCAGAGCGAGACTGCCGGAGCGGCGAGCAAAGGGTCAGGGCAGAGCGAGACTGCCGGAGCGGCGAGCAAAGGGTCAGGGCAGAGCGAGACTGCCGGAGCGGCGAGCAAAGGGTCAGGGCAGAGCGAGACTGCCGGAGCGGCGAGCAAAGGGTCAGGGCAGAGCGAGACTGCCGGAGCGGCGAGCAAAGGGTCAGGGCAGAGCGAGACTGCCGGAGCGGCGAGCAAAGGGTCAGGGCAGAGCGAGACTGCCGGAGCGGCGAGCAAAGGGTCAGGGCAGAGCGAGACTGCCGGAGCGGCGAGCAAAGGGTCAGGGCAGAGCGAGACTGCCGGAGCGGCGAGCAAAGGGTCAGGGCAGAGCGAGACTGCCGGAGCGGCGAGCAAAGGGTCAGGGCAGAGCGAGACTGCCGGAGCGGCGAGCAAAGGGTCAGGGCAGAGCGAGACTGCCGGAGCGGCGAGCAAAGGGTCAGGGCAGAGCGAGACTGCCGGAGCGGCGAGCAAAGGGCCAGGGCAGAGCGAGACTGCCGGAGCGGCGAGCAAAGGGCCAGGGCAGAGCGAGACTGCCGGAGCGGCGAGCAAAGGGCCAGGGCAGAGCGAGACTGCCGGAGCGGCGAGCAAAGGGCCAGGGCAGAGCGAGACTGCCGGAGCGGCGAGCAAAGGGCCAGGGCAGAGCGAGACTGCCGGAGCGGCGAGCAAAGGGCCAGGGCAGAGCGAGCCTGCCGGAGCGGCGAGCAAAGGGCCAGGGCAGAGCGAGCCTGCCGGAGCGGCGAGCAAAGGGCCAGGGCAGAGCGAGCCTGCCGGAGCGGCGAGCAAAGGGCCAGGGCAGAGCGAGCCTGCCGGAGCGGCGAGCAAAGGGCCAGGGCAGAGCGAGCCTGCCGGAGCGGCGAGCAAAGGGCCAGGGCAGAGCGAGCCTGCCGGAGCGGCGAGCAAAGGGCCAGGGCAGAGCGAGCCTGCCGGAGCGGCGAGCAAAGGGCCAGGGCAGAGCGAGCCTGCCGGAGCGGCGAGCAAAGGGCCAGGGCAGAGCGAGCCTGCCGGAGCGGCGAGCAAAGGGCCAGGGCAGAGCGAGCCTGCCGGAGCGGCGAGCAAAGGGCCAGGGCAGAGCGAGCCTGCCGGAGCGGCGAGCAAAGGGCCAGGGCAGAGCGAGCCTGCCGGAGCGGCGAGCAAAGGGCCAGGGCAGAGCGAGCCTGCCGGAGCGGCGAGCAAAGGGCCAGGGCAGAGCGAGCCTGCCGGAGCGGCGAGCAAAGGGCCAGGGCAGAGCGAGCCTGCCGGAGCGGCGAGCAAAGGGCCAGGGCAGAGCGAGCCTGCCGGAGCGGCGAGCAAAGGGCCAGGGCAGAGCGAGCCTGCCGGAGCGGCGAGCAAAGGGTCAGGGCAGAGCGAGCCTGCCGGAGCGGCGAGCAACGGGTCAGGGCAGAGCGAGCCTGCCGGAGCGGCGAGCAAAGGGCCAGGGCAGAGCGAGCCTGCCGGAGCGGCGAGCAAAGGGTCAGGGCAGAGCGAGACTGCCGGAGCGGCGAGCAAAGGGTCAGGGCAGAGCGAGACTGCCGGAGCGGCGAGCAAAGGGTCAGAGCAGAGCGAGACTGCCGGAGCGGCGAGCAAAGGGTCAGAGCAGAGCGAGACTGCCGGAGCGGCGAGCAAAGGGTCAGAGCAGAGCGAGACTGCCGGAGCGGCGAGCAAAGGGTCAGAGCAGAGCGGAAACCGCCGGAGAGGTGAGCAAGGCAGAGCAGGCAAAAAACGCTGGAGCGGTGAGCAAGGCAGAGCAGAGGGGACAGGACTCTGTTCACACGGAACAGACTGGAAGGGAGAGGCAGAACCAGGTACACACAAGATACTTGCAATGAAGTAGCGAGTGGACTCTAAACTCACAAACGGGAGTACAGGGACAACGAGTAGGAGTTAGGTGCGGGATCAGATTCTGCAGGAAAAGGGAAGGTACGGACATAGAGAAAAACAGGTAACAGGCTAGGAGAGTATTCAGACAAGAACAGACACAGCAGCAAGATACAGAAGCGGTTCTAGGTATGCGGCCCCTAGAAGGTGGAACGAACAGGCTAGGAGCGTGTTCACACTGGCCTGGAAATACAGCCTCCAGGATAGGCAGAAGACAACAGATAGTTCAGACAGGACAGACACAGCTCAGACACGGGAACTGATACCGCAAGGCAGGAAACATAGACAGGACCTGGCACATCAGTGACTAGAAGCCAACTGACAGAACACAATGCTCAGGCCAGGATTCCAGGAAAGAGCTGGGTTAAATACCAGGTGACAGACAGCAATAGGCTGAGGACGCACAAGGGGTGTGCCCGCAGAAGCTACAAGAAGCAGGAAGTGATCGGGCGCCTCCCTTAAGCAGAAGAAACAGAGGCAAGCAGACAGCATGGAGGAAAGCCAGAGTGATAGTCTGGACTGGAAATCAAGTGCGCGCTCTTGCACAGTGGGAGATGAACCACTATGCAAGGACGCCGCCAGGTATGTTACAGTACCCCCCCCCCCCTTACGCCCCCTCTTCTTCAGGCCTGCCAGAATCTTCCGCAGGGGATTTGAGGGCCAATCCTTCTCTTCAAGGAGATTACTTCTACTGTCCACAGGAAAAGACAAAACTGGTCTCATCTGGGTAGTTAGGATGCTACCTCCTATCCAGCCATCCTCAGCAACAGACGAAACGGGTGGAGTACCAGGAACAGCACACAAGGAAGTCTCTCTCCACTTATTATCAGGTAGCAACCCAGAGGGTTCAGGAGACAACTGGAAGTCCTCCGCCGGGTTGGAGGGGTGCAGAGACTCGGGGGTAACCTCTGCTTCGGGGTACATCTTGTCAAGCTCACAGGATGAAATGGGCGAGGTATCAGGTACAAGGTGTAGAAAAGTCACTGTCTCTTTGTTATCTGGTGGTACCCCGGAGGGTTCAGGAGACAACTGGAAGTCCTCCGCCGGGTTGGAGGGGTGCCGAGACTCAGGGGTAACCTCTGCTTCGGAGTACACTAGGTCGGACTCACTGGAAGAAGCGGGCGAGGTATCAGGTACCGAGTATAGAAGAGTCTCTGTGCATTCGCTATCAGGTAGCACCCCAAAGGGTTCAGGAGACAACTGGAGGTCCTCCGCCTGGTTGGAGGGATGTAAAGACTCGGGGATAACCTCTGCTTCGGAGTACACTAGGTCGGACTCACTGGAAGAAGCGGGCGAGGTATCAGGTACCGAGTATAGGAGAGTCTCTGTTCATTCGCTATCAGTTAGCACCCCGAAGGGTTCAGGAGACAATTGGAGGTCCTCCGCCTGGTCGGAGGGGTGTAGAGACTCGGGGTTAACTACCGCTTTGAGGTACCCATTGTTAGGCTCACAGGACGGAGCGGACGAAGTATCGGGTACCGGGTGTAGGGAAGTCTCTCTCCATTTGTCATCAGGTGGTATCCCGGAGGATTCAGGAGGCAACAGGGGGTCCTCCGCCAGGTAGTAGAGATGCACAGACTCAGAGGTAATCACTGCTTCGGAGTACCCCTGGACAGGCTCACCGGTTAAAGTGGGTGAAGCATCAGATACCGGTTGCAGGAAGTCCTGTGTGGATTCTAGGTGGGCAGAAGTCTCTTCGGGCAGGAGAACTGGAGCGCTACCCATGCACATTACCTGTCGGGGCTGCTCCGGGATACAGGGAAATGAAACTTCAGCAGGGACTTCAAGGTTGGGGTCAGGGGGTCCTTGGGAGGACAGTGTAGCGTCGGCGTCTCTGCCTCCTGCTAGGCAGGGACGCCATTCCCCTCACCTCTCCGCTCCGTGCCCGGCGTCTTCCTCCCACTCTGCTGGCAGCGCGCGCTGCTTCCCGGTCACTGTGCTTAGGGCGCACGCGCGCGCGCTCCCTTTCTTAAAGGGGCCGCGCGCGCCGTCCTAACGAGTCCCCGGCCAATGGCCGGAGGACCTCACCATATATAAGGCACCTCCTCCAAAATGGAGGTGCCGGAGCAATCTTGTTGCAAAGCCTATCAACTCTGCTTCAGCCCTCAGGTCCCGTTACCAGATACCTGCCAGTTACCTGCCAGAATCCTGCTTGATTCCTGCCTGATACCTGTCTATCTGCTTGCATTCCTGCGGTCCGACAGTCTGCCTACCAGCACCTGCCAGTCTGTCTATGGATCAGTCTGCCCGCTCACCTGGGAGCGCCCACCTGCTACCTGCCTGCTAGCCTACCTGGAGGCTCTGCCGTCACTTGCCGTGACCACCTGCCAGCCAGCCGTGAGACTCTTACCCGCTCACCTGGGAGCGCTCACCTGCTTCCCGCCTGCTAGCCTACCTGGAGGCTTAGCCGTCACTTGCTGTGACCACCTGCCTGTCCAGAGACTCTTGCCCGCTCACCTGGGAGCGCCCTCCTGCTACCTGCCTGCTAGCCTAACTAGAGGCTCTGCCGTCACTTGCTGTGACCAGCTGCCTGTCCAGAGACTCTTGCCCGCTCACCTGGGAGCGCTCATCTGTTACCTGCCTGCTAGCCTACTTGGAGGCTCTGCTGTCACTTGCCGTGACCACCCGCCTGTCAAGAGACTGTTCCCGTCACTTGCCGTGTCCGTTCTGTCCTTCTATCCTGAGACTGTTCTTGTCACCTGCCGTGTCTACCTTCCCGCATTCACTGGGAGCCACCTGCCTCCTTACAAAGACTGCCCCTTTGTATAATAGCTCAGAGGTTCCACCTCCCAGACCTGTTACAGTTTGCTCGGGCCATGGAACCCGGTGGCACCCAAGCTCCCTCGCTCTCTGACCTATGTCATGAACTCTCCCGTCAGAGGTCCCAACAGGAGTCCATCCTGAGTCACCTGCGTAGTGTTAACTCCCGCCTGGACACATTGACTGCCTCACCGGGAGCTGCCTCCACTCGCACTCTTACTACCCCGGCACCGCCGCTGCCCATCAATACCATGGCATCTCTTCCCGGTCCCTGCCTCACCGCCCCGCCTCGTTTTGGCGGAGATCCCGGCCAGGCACGGGGCTTCATTAACCTGTGCACTCTGCACTTCGAACTGTTGGCACACCAGTTTTCCACCGACCGAGCCAAAGTAGCCTTCATCATGTCCCATCTCACGGGGGAGGCGCTGGCTTGGCTAAATCCTCTATGGGAGAGAGGATACCCCCTGGTGTCCAACCTGCCAGCCTTTCTCACGGCTTTCCGGAAAGTCTTCGACGAACCAGGACGGAGGACCTCATCCGCCTCATCTCTGCTACACCTCCGCCAAGGAAGTCTCACCATGGGCCAATATGCCATACGGTTCCGAACTCTTGCTTCGGAGCTTGCCTGGGATAATGACGCCCTGGTGTCCATCTTCTGGGAGGGTCTGTCCGGCCGTATTAAAGATGATCTCGCCGGTCGGGACATTCCTACCACTCTCGACGACTTAATTACACTTGCCACCCGGATTGACATCCGGTTCCAGGAGCGCACCAAAGAGGTCACCCGTGAGAGGAGGTTTCCACGCCTTGCCCCTACCTTCCAGAGACCCGCCACTTCCTCCGTTACACCTCAGGCGCACTCATCCGAGCCTATGCAGGTCGACCAGACCAAGATGGTCAAGACCCGTCAAGAATTACGCCGTGCCGAGGGGAGCTGCTTCTACTGTGGCAGTAAGGAGCACCGGATCCGTTCCTGCCCGGAGAGGTCGGGAAACGCCTGTGTCTAGGATCGCTCAGAGAGGTCGCCCTAGACAGAAATAAACCCTCTCCATCTCTGATGCTGTCGGTCTCTATCATCTGCGGGGAGAACCGCTATTTTGAACTGGCTCAACTTGACTCTGGAGCTGCCGGAAATCTCATTTCTCAGTCCCTGGTAGAGAAATACCGCATTCCCACCAAACCTCTGGCTGTACCCTTATCTGTCGCCGCCGTGGATGGGGGCCTCTTACCACATCCCATCCAACTCATCACCGAATCCATAACTCTGCAGGTGGGAATGCTGCACTCTGAAAGCATCTTCTTCCATGTTCTGCCTAGACTCTCTCACGCCCTCTTGCTAGGCCTACCTTGGCTCCAGAGACATGCACCCGTGCTTGATTGGCAGACCGGAGAAGTCCTTCGCTGGGGACAGGACTACCATAAGACATGTTTAGTTCCCGTTCATCCTGCTCGTCCTTCTCCTACCCCAGCCAATCTACCCGGCCTACCGGTTCCCTATTGGTCTTTTGCGGACGTCTTTAATAAAAGAGAAGCAGAGACATTACCCCCTCATAGACCATACGACTGCCCAATCGATCTGATGCCCGGCGCTACTCCTCCCCGTGGGCGTATTTACCCTTTGTCCGCTGCTGAGACCCAGTCCATGTCTGAATATATTGAGGAGAATCTGGCCCGGGGATTTATCCGGAAATCTACCTCCCCGGCGGGAGCAGGCTTCTTCTTCGTCAAAAAGAAGGACGGCTCACTCCGTCCCTGTATAGACTATAGAGGCCTTAACCAGATCACAGTGAAAAATAAATACCCCCTTCCGCTCATTCCTGAATTATTTGACCGTCTGAGGGGGGCTAGAATCTTCACCAAGCTGCACCTCCGTGGGGCGTATAATCTGGTCCGTATCCGTCAGGGGGATGAATGGAAGACGGCAGTCAACACCCGGGACGGCCACTATGAATACCTTGTAATGCCCTTCGGTCTCTGTAACTCTCCCGCCGTCTTTCAAGAGTTGGTCAATGACATCTTCCGTGACCTTCTCTACTCCTGTGTGGTGGTATACCTGGACGACATCTTGGTCTTCTCTCCGGATCTTCTCACTCACCGGAGGGACGTTCGTCAGGTCCTGCTCAGGCTCAGGCAGAACCACCTCTACGCTAAATATGAGAAGTGCCTCTTTGAGCAGACCTCTCTTCCGTTTCTGGGCTACATAATCTCTCAGACCGGCCTACAAATGGATCCTGAGAAACTGTCTGCCATCCAGAAGTGGCCCCGACCAGAGGGGTTGAAGGCTATTCAGCGGTTCCTGGGCTTCGCCAACTACTACTGCCTCTTCATTCCGCACTTCTCTTCCCGGACTGCCCCTATCTCTGCGCTCACCCGTAAGGGCGCTAATCCCAGAGAATGGCCTCCCGAAGCAGAGGAGGCCTTCCTTTCCTTAAAACAAGCTTTCTCCTCCGCTTCTGTGCTGCATCGTCCGGACGGCAACAAACAATTCTTCCTAGAAGTAGACGCTTCCTCCTCCGGAGCCGGAGCGGTACTTACCCAAAAGTCGTCTTCCGGAAGGATGGTAACCTGCGGCTTCTTCTCCAAACTCTTTGTAGCGTCGGCGTCCCTGCCTCCTGCTAGGCAGGGACGCTGTTCCCCTCACCTCTCCGCTCCGTGCCCGGCGTCTTCCTCCCACTCTGCTGGCAGCGCGCGCTGCTTCTCGGCCACGGTGCTTAGGGCGCGCGCGCGCTCCCCCTCTCTTAAAGGGGCCGCGTGCGCCGTCCTAAGGAGTCCCCGGCCAATGGCCGGAGGACTTCACCATATATAAGGCACCTCCTCCAAAATGGAGGTGCCCGAGCAATGTTGTTGCAAAGCCTTCACTCTGCTTCAGCCCTCAGGTCCCGTTTCCAGTTACCTGCCAGTCACCTGTCAGATTCCTGCTTGATACCTGCCTGATATCCGTTTACCTGCTTGCAAGCCTGCGGTCCGACGGTCTGCCTTCCGACACCTGTCAGTCTGTCTATGGACCAGCCTGCCCGCCCACCTGGGAGCGCTCATCTGCTACCTGCCTGCTAGCCTACCTGGAGGCTCCGCCGTCACTTCCCGTGACCACCTGCCTGTCCAGAGACTCTTGCCTGCTCACCTGGGAGCGCTCATCTGCTACCTGCCTGCTAGCCTACCTGGAAGCTCCGCCGTCACTTGCCGTGACCACCTGCCTGTCCAGAGACTCTTGCCTGCTCACCTGGGAGCGCTCACCAGCCACCTGCCTGCTGTCCTTCTACCCAGAGACTGTCCCTGTCACTTGCCGTGAGTACCCGTCCTTCTACCCAGAGACTGTCCCTGTCACTTGCCGTGACTACCTGCCCTTCTACCCAGAGACTGTCCCTGTCACTTGCCGTGACTACCTGCCCGTCTTCCCTGGGAGCCACCCGCTTCCTTACAAGGACCGCCCCCTTGTATAGTTGCTCAGAGGTTCCGCCTCCCAGACCCCTTACAGTTTGCTCGGGCCATGGAATCCGGTGGCACCCAAGCTCCCTCGCTCTCGGACCTATGTCATGAACTGTCCCGTCAGAGCTCCCAACAGGAGTCCATCCTGAGTCACCTGCGGAGTGTCAACTCTCGCCTGGACACTGTCTGCTCCACCAGCAACCACCGCTAGTGTCATGACTCGCAACCCGGCAGCGCCGCTGCCCACCAATACCATGGTATCCTGTCCCGGACCCCGGTTTTCTGCACCTCCTCGCTTCGGAGGTGACTCCGCTCAAGCTCGGGGCTTCATAAACCAGTGCACCCTGCACTTTGAACTCTTGTCCCACCAGTTTATCTCCGACCGGTCCAAAGTAGCCTTTATCATGTCCCACCTCACGGGGGAGGCTCTGGCTTGGCTAAATCCTCTGTGGGAGAGAGGAGATCCCCTGGTGTCCGACCTGCCAGCCTTTCTCACGGCTTTCCGGAAAGTCTTCGACGAACCCGGACGGAAGACCTCATCCGCATCGTCTCTGCTACGCCTCCGTCAAGGAGATCTCACCGTGGGCCAATATGCCATACGGTTCCGTACCCTTGCTTCGGAGCTGGCCTGGGATAACGACGCTCTGGTGTCTGTCTTCTGGGAGGGTCTGTCCGGTCGTATTAAAGATGAACTCGCCGGTCGGGACATTCCTACCACTCTCGACGACTTAATAACACTTGCCACCCGGATTGACATCCGATTCCAGGAGTGCGCCAAAGAGGTCACCCGTGAGAGGAGTTTTCCACGTCTAGCCCCCACCTTCCAGAAACCCGTCACTCCCTCCGTTACTCCCCAGGCACACTCACCTGAGCCTATGCAGGTCGACCAGACCAAGATGGTCAAAACCCGTCAAGACTTACGCCGTGCCGAGGGGAGCTGCTTCTACTGTGGCAGTAAGGAGCACCGGATCCGTTCCTGCCCAGAGAGGTCGGGAAACGCCTGTGTCTAGGATCGCTCAGAGAGGTCGCCCTAGACAAAAGTAAACCCTCTCCATCCCTGATGCTGTCAGTCTCTATCACCTGCGGAGAGAACCGCTATTTCGAACTGGCTCAACTTGACTCAGGAGCTGCTGGAAATCTCATTTCTCAGTCTCTGGTAGAGAAATACCGCATTCCCACCAAACCTCTGGCCGTACCTTTATCTGTCGCCGCCGTGGATGAGGGGCCTCTTACCACATCCCATCCAACTCATCACCGAATCCATAACTCTGCAGGTGGGAATGCTGCATTCTGAGAGCATCTCCTTTCATGTTCTGCCTGGACTCTCTCACGCACTCTTGTTAGGCCTACCTTGGCTCCAGAAACATGCACCCGTGCTTGACTGGCAGACCGGAGAAGTCCTTCGCTGGGGACAGGACTGCCATAAGACTTGTCTAGTTCCCATTCATCCTGCTCATCCTTCTCCTACCCCAGTCAATCTACCCGGTCTACCAGTTCCCTATTGGTCTTATGCGGATGTCTTCAATAAAAAAGAAGCAGAGACATTACCCCCTCATAGACCATACGATTGTCCAATCGACCTGATACCCGGCTCTACTCCTCCCCGTGGGCGTATTTACCCTTTGTCCGCAGCAGAGACCCGGTCCATGTCAGAATATATTGAGGAGAATCTGGCCCGGGGATTTATCCGGAAATCTACCTCCCCGGCGGGAGCAGGCTTCTTCTTCGTCAAAAAGAAGGACGGCTCACTCCGTCCATGTATAGATTATAGAGGCCTTAACCAGATTACAGTGAAGAATAAATACCCCCTCCCGCTCATTCCTGAATTATTTGACCGCCTGAGGGGGGCTAGAATCTTCACCAAACTGGATCTCCGTGGGGCGTATAACCTGGTCCGTATCCGTCAGGGGGATGAGTGGAAGACGGCATTCAACACCCGGGACGGCCACTATGAGTACCTTGTAATGCCCTTCGGTCTCTGTAACGCTCCTGCCGTCTTTCAAGAGTTGGTCAATGACATCTTCCGTGACCTTCTCTACTCCTGCGTGGTGGTGTACCTGGACGACATCTTGGTCTTCTCTCCGGACCTTCCTACTCACCGGAGGGATGTTCGTCAGGTCCTGCTCAGGCTCAGGCAGAACCACCTCTACGCTAAATATGAGAAGTGCATCTTTGAGCAGACCTCTCTTCCATTTCTGGGCTACATAATCTCTCAGACCGGCCTACAAATGGATCCTGAGAAACTGTCTGCCATCCAGAAGTGGCCCCGACCAGAGGGGTTGAAGGCTATTCAGCGGTTCCTGGGCTTCGCCAACTATTACCGCCTCTTCATACCACACTTCTCTTCCCGGACTGCCCCTATCTCTGCACTCACCCGTAAGGGTACTAATCCCAGAAGATGGCCGCCCGAAGCTGAGGAGGCCTTTCTTTCCTTAAAACAGGCCTTCTCCTCCGCCCCGGTGCTGCATCGTCCGGACGGCAACAAACAATTCTTCCTAGAAGTTGACGCTTCCTCCTCTGGAGCCGGGGCGGTACTTACCCAAAAGTCATCTTCCGGAAGAATGGTAACCTGCGGTTTTTTCTCCAAACTCTTCTCCTCTCCTGAGCGCAACTATTCTATTGAAGACCGTGAATTGTTAGCCATTAAGCTGGCACTGGAGGAGTGGCGTTACCTGCTCGAGGGGGCTCTTCACCCGGTAATAATTTACACGGACCACAAGAACTTGGCTTACCTTCAGAGCGCCCAGAGACTTAACCCGCGCCAAGCCCGGTGGTCCTTGTTTTTTGCCCGCTTTGATTTTGTTCTTCATTTTCGCCCGGCAGACAAAAACATCAAAGCTGACGCCTTGTCCCGATCCTTCCTGGTATCTGATCTAGAGGAGGAACCTAAGCACATCATTGATCCCGCCAGAGTAATACAAGTGGCTCCCGTGAATCTAAATCGTCTCCCTCCCGGTAAGACGTTCATAACAGTACCTGATCGGAAGAAGGTCCTACTCTGGGGTCACTCGTCTAAGCTAGCTGGCCACGCCGGTCAGAAAAAGACCCTCCAGCTCATTACCCGGCATTACTGGTGGCCTACCCTGCACAAGGATGTAATAGACTTTGTTTCTGCCTGTGTGTCCTGCGCCCGCAACAAAGTTCCGAGACACCTGCCAGCCGGTCGCCTTCTTCCTCTTCCAGTACCTGCTGCCCCGTGGCAGCGTATTGCTATTGACTTTATAACGGATCTTCCTGTCTCTGCCGGTTGTACGGTCATTTGGGTGGTCGATGATCGCTTCTCCAAGATGGCGCACTTCATTCCCCTGCCGGGTCTCCCGTCTGCACCCGAACTGGCTAAAGACTTTATCCGCCACATCTTCCGTCTCCATGGCCTGCCCCTCCACATCGTGTCAGATCGTGGGGTTCAGTTCACCTCACGCTTCTGGAGAGCCACATGTAAGTTGCTTGACGTCACTCTGGACTTCTCCTCCGCTTACCATCCACAGTCCAATGGTCAAGTGGAGCGGATCAATCAGAACCTGACCAGTTACCTCCGGCACTTCGTTAATGCCCACCATTCGGACTGGGTGGATCTCCTACCATGGGCCGAGTTCTTTTACAATAATCACGAGAGCGAATCTTCCTCCAAATCCCCGTTTTTTGTAGTCTTCGGTCAGCATCCTCGGATCCCATTTCCCGTCTACACCTCGGTGGACAATCCGGCTGCGGAATCTCTCGTTAGCGAATTCTCCTCCATTTGGGAGAGTACCCGATCCGCACTCCTTCAGTCGTCCGAGTGGATGAAAAAACATGCTGACAAAAAACGCCTGGATCCTCCACAATTCCGTCCTGGAGATAAAGTCTGGCTCTCGTCCAAATATGTCCGGCTCAAGATTCCTTCCTACAAGTTAGGGCCTCGGTTCATCGGCCCACTGGAAGTTATCAAACAGATCAACCCGGTGGCCTATAAATTGAAACTCCCGGCCAACTTACGGATCCCTAACTCCTTCCATGTATCTCTCCTCAAACCCGTGGTACTTAACTCTTTTTCCAAGTCTACAGGTACGCCTCCTGCTCCGGTTTCCGCTGAGAACGAGTTTGAGGTAGAGAACATTCTGGCCACCAAAAGGGTAAGAGGAGAAACCTTTTTTCTGGTAGATTGGAAGGGGTTTGGTCCTGAGGAGAGAACGTGGAAGCTACGGGAGAACATCCATGCCCCTCTCATCCTTGATAAATTTCTCTCTGGCCTAAAAAAGGGGGGGCCTAAAGGGGGGGGGTACTGTAGCGTCGGCGTCCCTGCCTCCTGCTAGGCAGGGACGCTGTTCCCCTCACCTCTCCACTCCGTGCCCGGCGTCTTCCTCCCGCTCTGCTGGCAGCGCGCGCTGCTTCCCGGCCACGGTGCTTAGGGTGCGCGCGCGCGCGCTCCCCCTCTCTTAAAGGGGCCGTGCGCGCCGTCCTAAGGAGTCCCCGGCCAATGGCCGGAGGACTTCACCATATATAAGGCACCTCCTCCAAAATGGAGGTGCCCGAGCAATGTTGTTGCAAAGCCTTCACTCTGCTTCAGCCTTCAGGTCCCGTTTCCAGTTACCTGCCAGTCACCTGTCAGATTCCTGCTTGATACCTGCCTGATATCCGTTTACCTGCTTGCAAGCCTGCGGTCCGACGGTCTGCCTTCCGACACCTGTCAGTCTGTCTATGGACCAGCCTGCCCGCCCACCTGGGAGCGCTCATCTGCTACCTGCCTGCTAGCCTACCTGGAGGCTCCACCGTCACTTCCCGTGACCACCTGCCTGTCCAGAGACTCTTGCCTGCTCACCTGGGAGCGCTCATCTGCTACCTGCCTGCTAGCCTACCTGGAGGCTCCGCCGTCACTTCCCGTGACCACCTACCTGTCCAGAGACTCTTGCCTGCTCACCTGGGAGCGCTCACCAGCCACCTGCCTGCTGTCCTTCTACCCAGAGACTGTCCCTGTCACTTGCCGTGAGTACCCGTCCTTCTACCCAGAGACTGTCCCTGTCACTTGCCGTGACTACCTGCCCTTCTACACAGAGACTGTCCCTGTCACTTGCCGTGACTACCTGCCCGTCTTCCCTGGGAGCCACCCGCTTCCTTACAAGGACCGCCCCCTTGTATAGTTGCTCAGAGGTTCCGCCTCCCAGACCCGTTACACTCTTCTCCTCATCTGAGCGCAATTATTCTATAGGAGATCGAGAATTATTGGCCATTAAGCTGGCACTGGAGGAGTGGCGTTACCTGCTCGAGGGGTCTCTTCACCCGGTAATAATTTACACGGACCACAAGAACTTGGCTTACCTCCAGAGCGCCCAGAGACTTAACCCGCGCCAAGCCCGGTGGTCCTTGTTCTTCGCCCGCTTTGATTTCATGCTTCATTTTCGCCCGGCAGAGAAAAACATCAAAGCTGATGCCTTGTCCCGATCCTTTTTGGTCTCTGATCTTGAGGAGGAGCCTAAGCACATCATCGACCCCGCCAGAGTAATGCAGGTGGCCCCCGTGAATCTAAATAGTCTTCCACCCGGAAAGACGTTCGTAACAGTACCTGATCGTGAGAAGGTCCTACACTGGGGACACTCGTCTAAGCTATCTGGCCACGCTGGTCAGAAGAAGACCCTCCAGCTTATTATCCGGCATTACTGGTGGCCTACCCTGCACAAGGACGTAATAGATTTTGTTTCTGCGTGTGTGTCCTGCGCCCGCAACAAAGTTCCGAGACACCTGCCAGCCGGCCGCCTCCTTCCTCTTCCTGTACCTGCTGCCCCGTGGCAGCATATAGCTATGGACTTTATAACGGACCTCCCTGTCTCTGCCGGTTGTACGGTCATTTGGGTGGTCGCTGACCGCTTTTCTAAGATGGCTCACTTCGTTCCACTGCCGGGTCTCCCGTCTGCATCCGAGTTGGCTAAAGACTTTATACATCATATTTTCCGTCTTCATGGTCTTCCTCTCCACATTGTATCCGACCGAGGGGTTCAGTTCACCTCTCGCTTTTGGCGAGCCATGTGTAAATTGCTAGGGGTCACCTTGGACTTTTCTTCTGCTTATCACCCACAGTCCAACGGTCAAGTAGAACGGATCAACCAAAATTTAACCAGTTACCTCTGGCACTTTATTAATGCTCACCATTCCGACTGGGTGGATCTTTTACCATGGGCCGAATTTTCCTACAATAATCACGAGAGCGAATCTTCCTCCAAATCCCCGTTTTTTGTAGTCTACGGTCAGCATCCTCGGATCCCATTTCCCGTCTCCACCTCGGTGGACAACCCGGCTGCGGAATCTTTGGTTAGCGAATTTTCCTCCATTTGGGAGAGTACCAGATCCGGACTTCTTCAGTCTGCCGAGCGGATGAAAAAACACGCTGACAAAAGACGTCTGGATCCACCGCAATTCCGTCCTGGAGATAAAGTCTGGCTCTCGTCCAAATATGTCCGGCTCAAGATTCCTTCTTACAAGTTAGGGCCTCGCTTCATCGGCCCTCTGGAAGTTATCAAGCAAATCAACCCGGTGGCCTATAAATTGAAACTCCCGGCCAACTTGCGGATCCCTAACTCCTTCCATGTATCTCTACTCAAACCCGTGGTACTTAACTCTTTTTCCAAGTCTACAGGTACGCCTCCTGCTCCGGTTTCCGCTGAAGACGAGTTTGAGGTAGAGAACATTCTAGCCACCAAAAGGGTAAGAGGAAAGACCTTTTTTCTAGTGGTTGGAAAGGGTTTGGTCCTGAGGAGAGAACATGGGAACCCCGGGACAACATCCATGCCCCTCTCATCCTTGATAAATTTCTCTCTGGCCTAAAAAAGGGGGGCCTAAAGGGGGGGGTACTGCAGCGTCGGCGTCTCTGCCTCCTGCTAGGCAGGGACGCCGTTCCCCTCACCTCTCCGCTCCGTGCCCGGCATCTTCCTCCCGCTCTGCTGGCAGCTCCCTCTCTCTTAAAGGGGCCGCGCGCGCCGTCCTAAGGAGTCCCCGGCCAATGGCCGGAGGACCTCACCATATATAAGGCACCTCCTCCAAAATGGAGGTGCCCGAGCAATCTTGTTGCAAAGCCTATCAACTCTGCTTCAGCCCTCAGGTCCCGTTACCAGATACCTGCCAGTTACCTGCCAGAATCCTGCTTGATTCCTGCCTGATACCTGTCTAACTGCTTGCATTCATGCGGTCCGACAGTCTGTCTTCCAACACCTGTCAGTCTGTCTATGGATCGGTCTGCCCGCTCACCTGGGAGCGCTCACCTGCTACCTGCCTGCTAGCCTACCTGGAGGCTCTGCCGTTACTTGCCGTGACCACCTGCCAGCCAGCCGTGAGACTCTTACCCGCTCACCTGGGAGCGCTCACCTGCTTCCCGCCTGCTAGCCTACCTGGAGGCTCTGCCGTCACTTGCTGTGACCACCTGCCTGTCCAGAGACTTTTGCCCGCTCACCTGGGAGCGCCCACCTGCTACCTGCCTGCTAGCCTACCTGGAGGCTCTGCCGTCACTTGCCGTGACCATCTGCCTGTCCGGAGACTTTTGCCCGCTCACCTGGGAGCGCTCACCTGTTACCTGCCTGCTAGCCTACCTGGAGGCTCTGCTGTCACTTGCTGTGACCACCTGCCTGTCCAGAGACTTTTGCCTGCTCACCTGGGAGCGCTCACCTGCTACCTGCCTGCTAGCCTACCTGGAGGCTCTGCCGTCACTTGCTGTGACCACCTGCCTGTCCGGAGACTCTTGCCCGCTCACCTGGGAGCGCTCACCTGTTACCTGCCTGTTAGCCTACCTGGAGGCTCTGCTGTCACTTGCCGTGACCACCCGCCTGTAAAGAGACTGTTCCCGTCACTTGCTGTGTCCGTTCTGTCCTTCTATCCTGAGACTGTTCTTGTCACCTGCCGTGTCTACCTTCCCGCATTCCCTGGGAGCCACCTGCATCCTTACAAAGACTGCCCCTTTGTATAATAGCTCAGAGGTTCCACCTCCCAGACCTGTTACAGACAGACCCTGGCGTGACGGCTTGCCTCTACGCCTAGCACGTCTGGACTGCCTCTTGAGGTTGGGAGAAGTATTCCGGAGAGCGTAGTCATCCTGTGTGGGTTCTGGATGGGCAGTAGTCTCTTTGGGCAGGAGGACTAGTGCGCTACCCACACACATTACCCATCGGGGTGCTCCGGGATATTGGGAAGTGAAGCTTCAGCAGGAGCCTCCAGGTTAGGGTCATCGAAGACCATTAGCAAGGCCACCAGGAAGGCCTGCAAGTCCAGGACGATAGGATCCTGTGCGTCCCATAGGGGGTGATCCATTTCAAGGCATCACCCGCTAGGTAAGACATCATGAATCCCACCTTAACCCAATCGGTGGGAAAACAAAGAGGGTAGAACTTGAAGTGTAGAAAGCATTGCTCCACAAATGCACGACTCTGTCTTGGATCCCCATAGTACCGTGGCGGATCCGCAGGAGCGAGTGCAGAAAGCTCCATCTGGACGGGTGCGTAATTCGCCTGGAACTCAGCTAAAGAAATTTTTTTTATTTTTATTTTTAATGCACGTATTCGCTGGAAAACGTCTCAGAAAGCGAAGGCCGTGGGGCTCTACGGGAACCATGGCCTGAGCATGCTGTAATGCACACGCCCGGGCTGAGTGGCGTGTGCGTGTATATGTAGTGATTCCACTGGACCGTGCCGGAGAGTGAATGCCTGGTGGGGCGTAACTAAGTATCCACCCGATCCGACCAGGGTCGCACGACGGCATACGACGCCAGTGCACCAAGGAGGAACCGAGCAGAGGGACCAGGTGCTACTCCAGGACAGACCCCGGACACGGCTGTTGACCCACACAGGGGAATACAGGAACAGGCAGGTTAGGCTGGCACACAGACTGCTGGGTATAGGCAGACACGGCTGGTATGCAGACTGGCGGATGCTGGTAAGCACAACTGGTATGCAGGCAGGGAGGTACTGGCAGGTACGACAGGTTGGAGCACCGAGTGGATAGGACCCAGTACAGACTGGGACTCAGGAACAGAACCGCAGATGCGGTGGACAAACACAGCAGAGTGAGGCCGCCCAGAGCGGCGAGCAAGAGCAGAACAAGACGAGACCGCCTGGAGCGGTGAGCGAGCGAAGAGCAGGACAAGGCCGCCTGAAGCGGTGAGCGAGAGGAGCAGGACGAGACTGCCGGAGCAGCGAGCAAAGGGTCAGAGCAGAGCGAAACTGCCGGAGCAGCGAGCAAAGGGTCAGAGCAGTGTGAGACTGCCGGCGCAGCGAGCAAAGGGTCAGAGCAGAGCGAGACTGCCGGAGCAGCGAGCAAAGGGTCAGAGCAGAGCGAGACTGCCGGAGCAGCGAGCAAAGGGTCAGAGCAGAGCTGAAACTGCCGGAGCGGTGAGAGAGGCAGAGCAGAGAGGAAACCGCAGGAGCGGTGAGCGAGGCAGAGCAGAGCGGAAACCGCAGGAGCGGTGAGCGAGGCAGAGCAGAGCGGAAACCGCAGGAGCGGTGAGCGAGGCAGAGCAGAGCGGAAACCGCAGGAGCGGTGAGCGAGGCAGAGCAGAGCGGAAACCGCAGGAGCGGTGAGCGAGGCAGAGCAGAGCGGAAACCGCAGGAGCGGTGAGCGAGGCAGAGCAGAGCGGAAACCGCAGGAGCGGTGAGCGAGGCAGAGCAGAGCGGAAACCGCAGGAGCGGTGAGCGAGGCAGAGCAGAGCGGAAACCGCAGGAGCAGTGAGCGAGGCAGAGCAGAGCGGAAACCGCAGGAGCGGTGAGCGAGGCAGAGCAGAGGGGACAGGGCTCTGTTCACACGGAACAGACTGGAAGGGAGAGGCAGAACCAGGTACACACAAGATACTTGCAATGAAGTAGCGAGTGGACTCTAAACTCACAAACGGGAGTACAGGGACAACGAGTAGGAGTTAGTTACGGGATCAGATTCTGCAGGAAAAGGGAAGGTACGGACATAGAGAAAAACAGGTAACAGGCTAGGAGAGTATTCAGACAAGAACAGACACAGCAGCAAGATACAGAAGCGGTTCTAGGTATGCGGCCCCTAGAAGGTGGAACGAACAGGCTAGGAGCGTGTTCAAACAGGAACAGGCAAGATACAGGAACGGGTCTAGGTATGCGGCCCCTAGAAGGCGGAAAGAACAGGTTAGGAGCGTGTTCACACTGGCCTGGAAATACAGCCTCCAGGATAGGCAGAAGACAACAGGCTAGAAGACAGTTCAGACACAGTTCAGACACGGGAACTGATACCGCAAGGCAGGAAACATAGACAGGACCTGGCACATCAGTGACTAGAAGCCAACTGACAGAACACAATGCTCAGGCCAGGATTCCAGGAAAGAGCTGGGTTAAATACCAGGTGACAGACAGCAATAGGCTGAGGACACACAAGGGGTGTGCCCGCAGAAGCTACAAGAAGCAGGAAGTGATCGGGCGCCTCCCTTAAGCAGAAGAAACAGAGGCAAGCAGACAGCATGGAGGAAAGCCAGAGTGATAGTCTGGACTGGAAATCAAGTGCGCGCTCTTGCACAGTGGGAGATGGACCACTATGCAAGGATGCCGCCAGGTATGTTACAGAGGAACTCCGCGTCCTCCTGGGATATTTTACCGGCCTCTCCCTCCAGGGTGAGGGGTGTCGCTTGCCACTCTAGCAGGCCAGAGGCGGAGGCTTGGTCCTGGCGTTCCTCCATTCTGGCTGCCGGGTGCGGTCTGTCTAGACTGGTTAAGACCACACCCTGTCTCCATTCCTTTTCTCCTCCTCCTCTCTTCTTTCGGGGGCGGTCCCATGGCAATCTGCTGTCGGTCACTCCCTGTGACGGCCTCCCTGCCTTGACGGACACATCTACGCGGACAGTCACTGTTGCAAGGGGCAGGGTTGGCTTTTGGCGCCATTCCGGGACCCGGCCCCCGATGGGAGGTTCCATTTTGTTGTCTTTGAGCACGCACATAATGGCGCCCGTTCTTCTGGGGCGGGCGCCACATTCAGGAACATAACACAGTTCCTGGTCACGTATCCTGTTCGTGACGCCAAAGCTTGACGCGTCCCCAGGGCCGTGGGGTACTCGGCAGCCGGGCCTCTGGTTGCTGGGGAATATCACGGTGGCTGGCCCGGTCCGTGACGCAGGGCGGTCAGTGCAAAAGGGGGATACTTTATATGGGGTTGTTGGGATTGTTCGTGACGCCACCTGTGGATTGCTGCCAAAAGGAGCCGCCGCTGCGGAGCAGTCCTCTGGAGCTGGTGTTACGGCAGCAGGGATGGTGTGGCTCTCCACAGGTAGAGCTAGCTCCAGGGCAGTGTAGATAATGTGGGTTGCGCTGGGCGTTGCAGTGCCGGGAGGGAAAAATGGCGCAGATGAAAGAATGGATGGAGGCAGTGCGGTGCAGTCATCCGAGTTTTTACTCACAGTTCTTATGACAGTTCCACTGGTGCACTGTACAGGTGTCGGCCTCCCACGTCGCACTGCGTTCACCAGGCAGGGGTTCAGCTCTTCCTCAGGCAGATTAGGAGTACCTGACAGAACCCCACTTTCTCATGTTCCTATCTAGACTGTCTTCTCGCTGGGTCTTTCTCCCTCCTGCCCTGCGCTTCCCCACTCTCAATCCTGCTCGGGTGCTCTGAAGTCCCTCCTGTCTAACTGGAGTTCCTGGACCTGCTTGACCCTCACGGGGATTAGAATGAGGCTTTGGCAACTGTCTATATAAGCCAGAAGCCTCCGGTTTTTCCAGCCGAGAATTGGAGTAACACGACTGGTACAGGGGCCGGTCCCCTTCTTGGGGCCTGATCCCTCTGTCTTCTGGCAGATTCGGGGCATACAGGTGCCGTCCTGCACTCGCCGTACCCCCTGGGATCCCTTCTTAGAACGGAGCCTACTCCTCTGCTCCCCTCCTGGGCCTCTAGGACTGGGCCCTACTTGTGGAGCCGAGCTCCTAAAGAGACTCTGCTCCCTGACTGTTCTCCACTGACTGATCTGCCACCCTAAGATGGCTTCCCTATTTATACTCCTACCAAAGTGCTCCCCCTAACTACTTCCTCCACCCACACCCACTACTGGTTCCCCCTAACTTTTGGGTTTCCCCCCTCCAGCCAGGGAGAGGGCTCAGCAGAAACATACCTTGCGTCTTGCCCTTCCAGCCGGCCTGGAGTAGTGTAGTGTTGGATGCTGGTGTTGGGGTTCCGGGCAGCACTCCCTCCTTACCTGAGAGAAGGAGACACCACACCTCTGGGTGAGATGCAGTACCTCTGTGGCGACCGAACCCTCAGGAGCGCCACAAATGTATTTAGAATAATGCTCTATTTCATAGGGTAGATGTAACACTGGGAAGTTGTCCCAGTGCTGCACTTCTCCTTTAACTTAAAAAATATCTACTTTATTAAACAACCCCTGTCACCCCAAACCCCCACAAGTCAATGTCAAACATACATTTGCCAAAAAAGAAAACATACTGTCATTCTTAAACACTTTTGACAGGTCATAAGTTATGTCAAAAGTTACTGATCACAGAAGGTCTCATAAGTGAGACCCGATATGATCAAAAGCTTTTGACATGTCCTGACTAGTGTTGAGCATTCCGATACTGAGCTCCGATACTTTTAGAATATCGAATACCGGAATCGGAAGTTCCCATAATGCTGCGCTCTGCAGTGTCTCTGAAGGATGACAAGCTGGATGGCAGCGCTCAGCTTACTGTACTTGCCATTTAGTGTTAAAGGATTTATTAAAAAAAATAAGTGTTTTCATGCACCGTCTCTTCAAAAAAGCCGGCCGGCAATTCATCAGCGGCATACACCGGTACCCGACAATTTAGAACAGAAAGAATAGAGAATCACACATAGATTAGATAGATAGAAACATGTCAGTCACATATATAAGAAGTACAGTGACAGTGTTGATTACTGTACTTGTCATTTAGTGTTAAAATAAAGGATTTATTAAAAATAAAATTGGCGTCGGGTTCCCCGTAATTTTAGTCTCTAGCGGAGGTTAAGCCGACGGCTGGGGCAGATGTTTGAAGCCTGGGAAGGGGGTAATACCCACGGAGCTTCCCAGGCTACTAATATCAGCCCCCAGCTGAATACCTAGCCTTTACTAGCTATTAAAATGGGGGACCCCCAAAAAAATGACGTGGGGTCCCCCCTAATTTAATAGCTAGCAAAGGCTAGGCAGACAGCTGGGGGCTGATATTAATAGCCCAGGTAGGGTGCCATGAATATTGGCCCCCTTCCAGGCTAGAAACACCAGCCGTCAGCCGCCCCAGAAATGGCGCATCCATAGGACTTAGCCTCGCTCTTCCCACTGCCCTGGTGCGGTGGCAGGGGGTAATAGGGCTGGGGTTTATGTCAGCTTATAATGCCAGCTGACATCAAGCCCAGGTTAGTAATGGAGAGGCGTCTATAAGACACCCCCATTACTAACCCCATAGTCAAAGTTAAAAAAAAACACAAACACCCAGAATAAAGTCCTTTAATTGAAATAAAGACACAATTCTTTATTGTTCTAAATTAAACTCTACTTACCATCACGCCCATTCCAGCTGAAGCCAACGATCTCCTGCAATAAAAGTAAAATAATAAAGCAACATCATCCTTACCTTTCCATGGTTCCCAGGACGGCTCCAGCTCTGCTACATTCACATGACAGGCTGGATCGCAGCAGAACGCTGCCATCCAGCTTGCCATGCGGCAGACACTGAGAAGCGCAGGCATGCTTGTGCTCCTCAGTGTCTTGCTGTGACGGCATAAAGATGAGCCGAGGTCATGTCCAATGAACTCAGCTCACCTCATGCACGTCACTGACAGAGTGGGAAAATTCTCCTGCGCTCAGCGCTCAGCGCTTCAGCGTGAGAATTCTCCCACGCTGGGATGACATTGAGATGACAGGCTGGATCGCAGCTGAGCGCTGCCATCCAGCTTGTCATCCTTCAGAGACACTACAGAGCGCAAGCATGCCTGCGCTTCTCAGTGTCTGTGGCATGGCAAGCTGGATGGCAGCGCTCAGCTCCCAGCTGTTTGCCTAGCCTTTGCTAGCTATTAAAATAGGGGGGACCCCACGTCATTTTTTTGAGGGGGTCCCCCATTTTAATAGCTGGTAAAGGCTAGGTATTCAGCTGGGGGCTGATATTAGTAGCCTGGGAAGCTCCGTGGGTATTACCCCCTTCCCAGGCTTCAAACATCTGCCCCAGCCGTCTGCTTAACCTCCGCTAGAGACTAAAATTACGGGGAACCCCACGCCAATTTTATTTTTAATAAATCCTTTATTTTAACACTAAATGACAAGTACAGTAACCAACACTATCACTGTACTTCTTATATATGTGACTGACGTGTTTCTATCTAATCTATGTGTGATGCTCTATTCTTTCTGTTATAAATTGTCGGGTACCGCTGCTGAATTGCCGGCCGGCTTTTTTAAAGAGACGGTGCATGGAAACACTAATATTTTTTTTAATAAATCCTTTAACACTAAACGACAAGTGCAGTAACCAACACTGTCACTGTACTTCTTATATATGTGACTGACATGTTTCTATCTATCTAATCTATGTGTGATGCTCTATTCTTTCTGTTATAAATTGTCGGGTACCGGTGTATGCCGCTGCTGAATTGCCGGCTTTTCATGTAATACATTCTACATTATTCTTAGTTGTTTTCCTTCATGTAGAATTAACCTACAAGGAAAGAAAGGGTTTATTTTCATTTCGATATTTGTGTCCCATTGACTTGCATTGGTTTCCGGTAGCGGAATCGGCGATATTCGATATTTTTTGGGTATCGGTCCGATCCAATCCGATCCAATATCAGAAGGTATCGCTCAACACTAGTCCTGACATATCCAAGAAAATCCATAAAAATGTCCATTCAACAGAATAAGTGTCCTGTTAAAAGTGTCCTGTCCATTGTCCTGATGTAAGTCTAACCCTTTTTCCATTTTTCACAACTATTCTTTACCCCCGGCAAGCTACTTTTCCAAAGTTTCTGTGCAATACACCTGTTCACCTCCTCTTCATCTGGCTGACCATCCTTAAGAAGTCGGAATATATAGTCCACTCGCATTCTGTTCCGTCTCCTCCTCCACCTATCATACAGATGTGGTCCATTCAGTGGGAACTTCACCTGACATTCTTGGTGGTTCTGTCTCAATAGTTAGGGGATATAAGAAAATAAATTGTTGAAAATCCTCGTCTTTGGTCTCTATGACGGGAGGTCCAGGTTTATTTTCTTTTTCTTGAATAAACTTTTCTTCTTTGTCAAATGCAGCTCTGTAAAAGACATATATATTTTAGTAAAAAAAAACACGTCCATTAAGAAATGCAATTACTTTTTCCAGGCACCCACCGTCACACACCAGCTCCTCCACCGCATTGTACTCAATGGCCAGACCGTTTACTGCCACAGCAACCAGATTTTTCCTTGCTTGTGCGAGGGTAGCCCTGATCTCATCCTCTCTGCTGCTTTTTTTTGCTTTTTCTTCTTAGGTGGGTGCCAGGTTGTCCTCTATCTTGTAACAGATCGGGCAGGTCATCGGGGTTCTGTTGTGCACTTTGGATTCAATGCTTAAACCTAAGAATTAGAACAAAAGCAAAGAGATACAAAATGAAAAGGTTAAGATGGCTTTTAAAAAAGCTGTTGGGTACTGAAGGAGATCGTAGAAGAAATTTTAGAACCACTCTCCATAATCTTTGAAAATTCTTGGAGAACAGGAGAAGTCCCAGAAGACTGGAGAAGAGCAAATGTTGTTCCTATCTTCAAAAACGGGGAAGAAGGTGGACCCCGGGAACTATAGGCCGGTGAATCTGGCTTCTATACCAGGAAAGATCTTTGAACAAATTATTAAACAGCATGTATGTAAGTACCTGGATAAGAATGAAGTGATTAACCAGAGTCAGCATGGGTTTGTAACTAACAAGTCATGTCAGACTAACTTAATTTCCTTCTATGACAGAATCACTGACTGGGTGGATCAGGGAAATGCTGTAGATATAGTATATCTTGACTTCAGCAAAGCATTTGACAAGGTATCTCACACCATCCTTATTGAAAAAATTACCAAGTATGGAATGGACAAGGCAACTGTTAGGTGGATTCATAGCTAGCTTAGTGATCGGACTCAAAGACTGGTCGTAAATGGCTTCACATCCAGTTGGATGAATGTCTCAAGTGGGGTACCACAGGGCTCTGTCCTGGGACCTGTATTGTTCAACATCTTTATCAATGATTTAGATGAAGGAATTGAGGGTAAACTGATTAAATTTGCTGATGACACAAAGCTAGGAGGGATAGCTAATACTAGAGAAGAGAGAGCGAGGATTCAAAAAGACCTAAATAAACTGGAGCAGTGGGCAGCAACCAACAGAATGGTTTATAACAGGGAAAAATGCAAAGTACTACATCTGGGCAATAAAAATGAAAAAAGCATATACAGAATGGGAGGAATAGAGCTAAGCAACAGCATATGTGAAAAAGACTTAGGTATACTAATAGATCATAGACTGAACATGAGTCAACAGTGTGATGCAGCAGCAAAAAAGGCAAATACAATTCTGGGATGTATTAACAGAAGCATACAGTCTAGATCACGTGAAGTCATTATCGGTCTTTACTCCTCTTTGGTCAGACCTCATCTGGAATACTGTGTACAGTTTTGGGCACCACATTTTAATAAAGGCATAGACAAACTGGAGCAAGTTCAGAGAAGAGCGACCAGAATGGTGACTGGTCTGCAAACCATGTCCTATGAGGAACGGTTACAGGATTTGGGAATGTTTAGCTGCAAAAAAGAAGACTGAGAGGAGACTTAATAGCTGTCTACAAATATCTCAAGGGATGTCACATTGTAGAAGGATCATCTTTATTCTCATTTGCACAAGGAAAGACTAGAAGCAATGGGATGAAACTGAATGGGAGGAGACACAGGATAGATATTAGGAAAAACTTTTTGACAGTTAGGGTGATTAATGAGTGGAACAGGCTGCCACGAGAGTTGGTGAGTTCTCCTTCAATGGACGTCTTCAAACAGAGGCTGGACAGACATCTGTCTGAGATGATTTAGTGAATCCTGCTTTGAGCCGGGGGTTGGACCAGATGACCCAGGAGGTCCCTTCCAACTCTACCATTCTATGATTAAAAAACTGTATGTAAAGAAATAGAGCAAAAAGTAAAAAGCCGGTTGGAAAAAGCAGTCCGTGGAGATCAGTCCTGTAGAGAGAACAGAGCTTCACTGGATCGCCAAGAGCAGTCTGAGCAATTAGACTCTGATCTGGCCTTTTATACAGAAAACTGAGACACCTTGACCAATACGATCAGTCTCTGTAATGATGGCCATTGAGAACGTTAGAAAAACATTCCCATTGTCTAGGTGTGAACACTAGCTCTTAGGGGGCATGGCTGACACCTAAAGAGAAAACTGTGGCTGCAAAAACTGCTCCTGAACATTGCCATCAATAATGTTAAATATGCTAAAAGTAAAGAAAAAAAATGATGATGGATAATAATTAGTCACCAAAATAGAGCAGCACAACCATTAACCAGAGAAATGGTGCCAGCAGGCAGGGGTTAAAATCAGGACTCCTAACATTAGACACAAGGGATAACCTTAAGTGCTCCATGGTAAAGTAACATCAATGTAGCATTTTTATTCCATCATAGGAGAGGATCCATGTTGTGGCATCGCACCGACTCCCACTGAGATTGCTGTGTGAGATGCTGAAATGTCAGAACATCTATTCTCTTCTAAGATGGAAGAAAACACAACTTTACCTTGGCACGCTGTAGGTTATTCTTTATAAGATAGAAAGATAGATGGAGAATAATAGAAATGGATTATTGTTATGTTCTGCTACCAGAGCTAAGGAAAGAGAGGAGATCTGTCCCTACGATAGAACTCAGCTAAATCCCTACGATGTAACAGGGAACCTGATCCTGCGATCAGACCTGCTAAAGTCCTAAGCTAGTCTGTACGGAGACCTATAGATGTGGGGAAGGAATCCCTACAAGTACTAAGGACTGGGAGGAATATGGGACACCTCCTAACAGAAATAGTAGCAGACAGACGAACAAACAAAATATATAGAACATAGAGGTCAGTAGACCAAGCAAACTAACAGAGCAAGACACAGAGCACAGGCTAGCTAGAAAGTAGATATACAATGAAGTCCAGCAAAGCCAGAAGGGCGGAGCAGGATTAAATAGGCCAACAAGGTCATGTGACCAGCAAAGGAAAAAAAACCTAAAAGCAAGGTTCTAACAGTACCCCCCCTTCTAAGAGGATCCTCCGGATCCCCTAGGACCAGGCTTATCAGGAAATATCCTGTGAAACGCTCTGATAAGTCTGGACGCGGAAACATCATCCGACCTCACCCAAGAGTTATCCTCGGGACCGAAACCTTTCCAGGCCACAAGATACTGCAAACTACCTCTATACCGTCTAGAGTTAAGGATGCGAGAAATTTCATATTCCCCGTCCTCCACCACCGGAGGAACAGAGGCAGAGGCGTCACAATCCGATACAACAGCTTTTTTCAACAGAGAGACATGAAATACCGGATTAATTCTCCAGGAGGTAGGAACCTCCAACCTAACAGCAGATTGGTTGACAACCTGAAGCACCTTAAAGGGCCCTACAAACTTGGGACCCAATTTCTTTGAAGGAATCCTCAACCGCAGATTCCTAGAGGACAACCAAACCATGTCACCAACAGCGAACAAAACCTCCTGTCGTTTCCTATCAAAGTAGTCTTTAGATTTTCTGTTGGCCTCCTGAAGATTACCACGCACATCCGTCCAAACTCTCTCCAAATCACCGGAAAAATTCTCCTCCTCAGGCACGGCAGATCCCAACTTGGAGAACGACCCAAACGACGGATGTCTCCCAGAACAACAACAAAAAAGGCGAACAACCAGCAGAAGAAGATGTATGATTGTTCAGAGCAAATTCAGCAAGTGGCAGAAACTCAGACCACCCCTCTTGATTGTCTGCCACAAAACAACGCAAGAACTGCTCAACATCCTGGTTTTTCCTTTCTGTCTGGCCATTAGATTCAGGATGATATCCGGACGAGAACGACAAATGAACTCCCAACCTATCACAAAAGGCACGCCAAAAACGAGCCACGAACTGAGGACCCCTATCAGAAACAATGTCAGTAGGAACGCCATGAAGTCTGACAATTTCCTTGACAAAGGCCTTAGCGAGAGTTTTAGCGCAGGGCAGTTTGACGAAAGGAACCAAGTGACACATCTTGCTAAAACAGTCCACGACCACCCAGATGACAGTAAAACCCTCAGAGGGGGGAAGGTCAGTTATAAAGTCCATAGCCAAATGTGTCCAAGGAGCACTGGAAACCTCCAAAGGACAAAGCAACCCCGCAGCAGGAGTATGTGAGGACTTAGATCTAGCACATATAGTACATTGACGCACCCACTTAATGACTTCCTTCTGCCATCTAGGCCACCAAAAACTGCAACCCACCAGTCTCTTGGTCTCAGAGATTCCGGGATGACCTGCCAACCGAGATTCGTGACACTCAACAAACAAATCTCTCCTAAAGGTCCCAGGCACAAACAACCTCCCATGAGGAGTGTTAGATGGGGCATTCTCCTGTGCTTTAAGAATCTCATTTTCCAAAACGGAGTCCAAAGCAGCTATCACAACACCTTCTTGTAAAATGTTCTCCTCTTTCTCAGCACCGACTATGGGAGAAAAACTGCGAGACAAGGCATCCGCCTTAACATTCTTAGTACCAGGGATGTAAGTAACGGAGAAATTAAACCGCGAGAAAAACAGTGCCCACCTAGCCTGACGGGCATTCAGGCGCTTGGCAGCATCAAGATATATCAGATTTTTATGATCCGTAAGAACCTGAACGGGAAATTCCGCACCTTCCAAGAAGTGGCGCCAGTGTTCAAATGCGAGTTTAATAGCCAATAATTCCCGATTACCAATATCGTAATTCAGTTCAGTCTCCGAAAATTTTTTTGAAAAAAAGGCACAGGGATGTAATCCATCCCCGTTATCCTGAGACAATACTGCGCCAACCCCCACAGAGGAAGCATCAACCTCAACCAAAAACGGCCTAGTAACATCAGGCTGCATAAGGATGGGAGCAGAGGTGAACCTCTCCTTGAGATACACAAAAGCTTCAATGGCCTCAGAAGACCACTGAACCGCATCAGCACCTTTCCTGGTGAGATCAGTCAGAGGTTTGACAATACTAGAAAAATTTTTTATGAATTTTCTATAGTAATTGGCGAAACCCAAAAACCTCTGTATCGATTTCAAACCAATAGGCCTAGGCCATTCCTGCACAGCTTGAACTTTAACCGGATCCATCTCAAAACCTTCGCTGGAGATAATGTAGCCCAAAAAACTAATTCTCTGTACAGCGAACTCACATTTCTCCAGCTTAGCAAAAAGCGAATTGTCCATTAATAACTGTAATACCTCACGTACGCTCCGCCAATGAGACTCCAGATCTGGCGAATAAATCAAAATGTCATCCAAATACACAACCACATTTTTGCCGATCAAAGGTCTAAGGATGTCATTAATCAGATTCTGAAAAAATGCAGGAGCATTAGTAAGACCAAAAGGCATAACCAGATTCTCAAAATGACCCACAGGAGTGTTAAAAGCAGTCTTCCATTCGTCACCCTCCTTCATGCGCAACAGATTGTATGCCCCCTTAAGGTCAATTTTAGAGAACCACTAGGCCCCCATTAACTGGTTAAACAGATCAGGAATCAATGGCAGTGGGTAAGGATTGCGTACAGTAATTTTGTTAATCTCACGAAAATCCAGACAAGGACGTAAACCGCCGTCCTTTTTTTTTACAAAAAAAAATCCAACAGCCACAGGAGACTTAGAGGTCCTAATGTGACCGGCGGCCAAACTTGTCTGTATGTATTCCTCCAAAGCCTTCCTCTCAGGAATAGTAAGGTTAAATAAACGACTTTTAGGAAGAGTCGCTCCAGGGACAAATTCAATAGAACAATCATAGTCTCTATGGGGAGGCAAAACCTGCGATTCCTTCTCAGAAAAAACTCTCCAAAAATCCTGAATAGGAACAGGCAATTCTCCCCTATCCAAAGCTGCAATACGCCCGTTACAACACTTGTCATAACATTTATGGCTCCAGGATTTAATTTCACTGGTAGACCAATCCAGTACAGGATTGTGAAATTTTAACCAGGGCAATCCCAATATTACCGGAGAAGGCAAGTTATTCAACACTACCAAATCCAATTTCTCATGGTGAACACCATTAATAGTGAGAGGAAATTCACAGACCTTGAGAGTAATATTCTTCAAAGGGGAACCATCCACAGAAACCACAGCAATGGGGGATGATAAAGGTTCGGGTTTTAAATTGAGTTTTTCCACGAATCCCCCATCAATTACATTCAGAGTAGATCCGCAATCAACAAACACCCGAAATTCCATTAATTTTTTCTGAGCAATCGTGGAAGCAGCTAAAAATACACCCTTGGAATTTAAACAGGCAATACGGGCGTGACTGACCATTTTTTTTTCTTTCTTCATACGAAGCTCACAGCCTTTAATCAAATGACCAGATTTTCCGCAATAGAAACACAAGCCTTCAGAAAATCGACGGTCTTTTTCTTGAGAGCGAGGTGCCACCGATCCAATCTCCATCGGTTCACCACTGTTAGTACACACATTCTCATAACCAGAAACTGACATAGCAGAGGATTTGCTCTCATTAACCCTAGCACGCAGTCTCCTATCCACCCGTATAGCTAATTGCATAGCCTGTTGCAAATCTTCAGGTGTAGGATAAGCAATTAGCAGGTCTTTAACCCTTTCACTGAGCCCAGCAAGAAATAGACTTTTCAGAGCAGAATCGTTCCACCCTGTTTGAGTAGACCAACGACGGAAATGAGTACAATATTTTTCCACATTACCTGATCCCTGTTTTAAACGTCTCAACTCAGTCTCAGCTGATGCGACACGGTCAGGATCATCATATAATAGTCCCAAAGCAGAAAAAAAACTATCCACTGATCTGAAGCATGTATCACTAGGTTGCAAAGAAAAAGCCCACTCCTGAGGCTCTTTGCGCAAAAGTGACATTATGAACCCTACGCGCTGGGATTCATCCCCAGAGGACTTAGGTCTCAAACGAAAATACAATAAGCAAGCATTTTTAAATGAAAAAAATTCTCGGTGTTCACCAAAAAATAAATCCGGCAAACATACCTTAGGCTCCAAGAAATGTGCTCCAGAACAGTTACTCACGTGCTGACGGAGCTCGGCCACCTCCAGAGAGAGTCCCTGCAGGCGATGAACCAAATCCTGAACCGACACCATGATGGAACAGAAAAATCTTTCCTTAGAGAATTTGCTGGCTGGACTTACTGTTATGTTCTGCTACCAGAGCTAAGGAAAGAGAGGAGATCTGTCCCTACGATAGAACTCAGCTAAATCCCTACGATGTAACAGGGAACCTGATCCTGCGATCAGACCTGCTAAAGTCCTAAGCTAGTCTGTACGGAGACCTATAGATGTGGGGAAGGAATCCCTACAAGTACTAAGGACTGGGAGGAATATGGGACACCTCCTAACAGAAATAGTAGCAGACAGACGAACAAACAAAATATATAGAACATAGAGGTCAGTAGACCAAGCAAACTAACAGAGCAAGACACAGAGCACAGGCTAGCTAGAAAGTAGATATACAATGAAGTCCAGCAAAGCCAGAAGGGCGGAGCAGGATTAAATAGGCCAACAAGGTCATGTGACCAGCAAAGGAAAAAAAACCTAAGAGCAAGGTTCTAACAATTATAATGGTAAAGGAGAAATATAATAGAAATGTATCTTTCATCCGAGTGACATGGTAGGACGACTGGTACACGTCTGGCCAGAGTGTAGGCAATGTAGGGAGACGACTGGTACACGTCTGGGCAGAGTGTAGGCAATGCAGGGAGACGACTGGTACACGTCTGGCCAGAGTGTAGGCAATGTAGGGAGACGACTGGTACACGTCTGGGCAGAGTGTAGGCAATGTAGGGAGACGACTGGTAGACGTCTGGGCAGAGTGTAGGCAATGCAGGGAGACGACTGGTACACGTCTGGCCAGAGTGTAGGCAATGCAGGGAGACGACTGGTACACGTCTGGGAAGAGTGTAGGCAATGCAGGGAGACGACTGGTACACGTCTGGGCAGAGTGTAGGCAATGCAGGGAGACGACTGGTACACGTCTAGGCAAAGTGTAGGCAATGTAGGGAGACGACTGGTACACGTTTGGGCAGAGTGTAGGCAATGCAGGGAGACGACTGGTACACGTCTGGGCAGAGTGTAGGCAATGCAGGGAGACGACTGGTACACGTCTGGGCAGAGTGTAGGCAATGTAGGGAGACGACTGGTACACGTCTGGGCAGAGTGTAGGCAATGTAGGGAGACGACTGGTACACGTCTGGGCAGAGTGTAGGCAATGCAGGGAGACGGCTGGTACACGTCTGGGCAGAGTGTAGGCAATGCAGGGAGACGACTGGTACACGTCTGGCCAGAGTGTAGGCAATGTAGGGAGACGACTGGTACACGTCTGGCCAGAGTGTAGGCAATGCAGGGAGACGACTGGTACACGTCTGGCCAGAGTGTAGGCAATGCAGGGAGACGACTGGTACACGTCTGGCCAGAGTGTAGGCAATGCAGGGAGACGACTGGTACACGTCTGGCCAGAGTGTAGGCAATGCAGGGAGACGACTGGTACACGTCTGGGCAGAGTGTAGGCAATGTAGGGAGACGACTGGTACACGTCTGGGCAGAGTGTAGGCAATGTAGGGAGACGACTGGTACACGCCTGGGCAGAGTGTAGGCAATGCAGGGAGACGACTGGTACACGTCTGGGCAGAGTGTAGGCAATGCAGGGAGACGACTGGTACACGTCTGGGCAGAGTGTAGGCAATGCAGGGAGACGACTGGTACACGTCTGGCCAGAGTGTAGGCAATGCAGGGAGACGACTGGTACACGTCTGGCCAGAGTGTAGGCAATGTAGGGAGACGACTGGTACACGCCTGGGCAGAGTGTAGGCAATGCAGGGAGACGACTGGTACACGTCTGGGCAGAGTGTAGGCAATGCAGGGAGACGACTGGTACACGTCTGGGCAGAGTTTAGGCAATGTAGGGAGACGACTGGTACACGTCTGGGCAGAGTGTAGGCAATGCAGGGAGACGACTGGTACACGTCTGGGCAGAGTGTAGGCAATGTAGGGAGACGACTGGTACACGCCTGGGCAGAGTGTAGGCAATGTAGGGAGATGACTGGTACACGTCTGGGCAGAGTGTAGGCAATGTAGGGAGACGACTGGTAGACGTCTGGGCAGAGTGTAGGCAATGCAGGGAGACGACTGGTACACGTCTGGGCAGAGTGTAGGCAATGCAGGGAGACGACTGGTACACGTCTGGGCAGAGTGTAGGCAATGCAGGGAGACGACTGGTACACGTCTGGCCAGAGTGTAGGCAATGCAGGGAGACGACTGGTACACGTCTGGCCAGAGTGTAGGCAATGTAGGGAGACGACTGGTACACGTCTGGCCAGAGTGTAGGCAATGCAGGGAGACGACTGGTACACGTCTGGCCAGAGTGTAGGCAATGCAGGGAGACGACTGGTACACGTCTGGCCAGAGTGTAGGCAATGTAGGGAGACGACTGGTATATGTCTGGCCAGAGTGTAGGCAATGTAGGGAGACGACTGGTACACATCTGGGCAGAGTGTAGGCAATGCAGGGAGACGACTGGTACACGTCTGGGCAGAGTGTAGGCAATGCAGGGAGACGACTGGTACACGTCTGGGCAGAGTGTAGGCAATGTAGGGAGACGACTGGTACACGTCTGGGCAGAGTGTAGGCAATGCAGGGAGACGACTGGTACACGCCTGGGCAGAGTGTAGGCAATGCAGGGAGACGACTGGTACACGTCTGGGCAGAGTGTAGGCAATGTAGGGAGACGACTGGTACACGTCTGGGCAGAGTGTAGGCAATGTAGGGAGACGACTGGTAGACGTCTGGGCAGAGTGTAGGCAATGTAGGGAGACGACTGGTAGACGTCTGGGCAGAGTGTAGGCAATGTAGGGAGACGACTGGTACACGTCTGGGCAGAGTGTAGGGAATGTAGGGAGACGACTGGTACACGTCTGGGCAGAGTGTAGGCAATGTAGGGAGACGACTGGTACACGTCTGGGCAGAGTGTAGGCAATGTAGGGAGGCGACTGGTACACGTCTGGGCAGAGTGTAGGCAATGCAGGGAGACGACTGGTACACGTCTGGGCAGAGTGTAGGCAATGTAGGGAGACGACTGGTACACATCTGGCCAGAGTGTAGGCAATGTAGGGAGACGACTGGTACACGTCTGGGCAGAGTGTAGGCAATGCAGGGAGACGACTGGTACACGTCTGGGCAGAGTGTAGGCAATGGAGGGAGACGACTGGTACACGTCTGGGCAGAGTGTAGGCAATGTAGGGAGACGACTGGTACACGTCTGGGCAGAGTGTAGGCAATGGAGGGAGACGACTGGTACACGTCTGGGCAGTGTCCCTCCTTCTGTCTGTTGGATCTTCATGCCTTTAAAAGACAAAAAAAAAAATGAAGACTGAAACTACAACCTCATGAGGATAAACAATTTGAGAGTTTTTTTTATTTTTTATTTTCCAATAAGTAATGTCAGCGAGTACTATCAGTGCCTTGAGGGGCTCCAGTCCTGCCCCAGCCTCTATTTCTGGAACCTCATTATCCTGAGCAGGGGCGAGTGCGATTTTGGATAATTAGATGGGTATATGAATAAAATGACCATTAGTATACAATCAGGTGATGCCTGCACAAACTAGCTAGAGACTGTTTGATAATTCTGACGTATTCACCTTGTAGTCCAGATCTCATCCGGTTCACTAGTTTGCTCCTCTTCGCTACCATCTTCCTCTTGGTCAGTCTCGTCCACTTGGAGTCTTCGCTCCTCTTCCCTGCGGTCTCGCTCCGGGGCAGTGCAGGCTCCGGCATCCCTAAGGAAGAGTTAATATACCTTATTTTACTGTATTTAGAAGCAAAGTAGTAAATATATTATAACATGCACTGCCATACCAAGTCCACATTCCTAGATGTTTGAGTTCTCAAAATGCTAATGTTTTTAAGAGGTCACGGATTTGCCCGAGTGATTGTTGAGTCATGGTGACACCAAGGTGTCAAGGCTAGGTTCATAATTGATTAAAAAGTTATCATGTTACAAAATACCTAGTTATGTATGGACTGGTACCAGGGCTGTGAAAAGTGTAATTTTTTTGGACAAACATGGTGGTGGAGGTTTAATGTGAAAAGGATCAACGTTTAATGTTATAGTAGATATGAAGACCTAAATAGCTTTTCATAGCTGGGACAATGTGATATTACAGAGTGTCCACAGGTTTGGGCAGTGTCCTCATCAAGGTGACGTAGGTAGACGATGGGAACACGTTTTGGTAGTGTGTCTCTCCTTCTGTCTCTTGGATCTTCATGCCTTTAAAAGACAAAAAAAAATGAAGACTGAAATTACAACCTTATGAGATCAGACTGTTTGAGGGCTTTTTTTATTGTATTTTCCAATCACTAATGTCAGACAGTGAGCACTCATTACCTTGAGGGGCTCCTGTCCTGCCCCATCCTCTTTCTCGGGACCTCGTTGTCCTGAGCTGGGGAGAGGGTGATCTTGCTCTGAATAAAGATAATTAGATGGGTATATGAATAAAATGACCATTAGTATACAATCAGGTGATGCCTGCACAAACTAGCTATAGACAGGGTTATCATTTTGACGTATTCACCTTGAAGTCCAGATCTCATCCGGTTCACTAGTTTGCTCCTCTTCGCTACCATCTTCCTCTTGGTCAGTCTCGTCCACTTGGAGTCTTCGGTCCTCTTCCCTGCGGTCTTCCTCCTGGGTAGTGCAGGCTTCGGCATCCCTAACGAAAAGTTAGTAAAACCTTATATTTTACTTTTTTTGTAACTGCCAAACATAGTGGTGGAGGTTTAATGTTCAAAGAATCAAAGTTTAATGTTATAGTAGATATGAAGACCTAAATAGCTTTTCATAGCTGGGACACAGCTAAAGAAAAATAACAATGTGATATTACAGAGCGTATATGAATTTACTACCCACAATCTATCACCTTGAAGTGCTGGCTTGAGGCTCATCACTGGCTTCTTTCCCTGCCTGTGCCACCAGCTTGTATGCATGGCATATGTCCGTCAGGGTCTTCTCTCTATACGTCCTTTCTGCCGTCATATTGGTGTGCGCAAGATATTTTGCAGAGAGACATTTCTCGGAGTCTGAATAGTTTGGGAGAGTCCATGTCTCACATACCCTCCTCACAAGTTGACTTGAGATAACCGGAAGTTTGTACCTGGAAAGGAATACAGAAAAAATAAAATACATTGCACTGCATTTATTATTGAAGAATGATAACAGGGGTGTTGCGGTCCCCCATTCACATGAATGGGGTCTGTGTTCAGGTTGGGGTACTCTTCTGATACCCGAGCTTGAACTTTTAATAAACTGTTCGGCGTTTGGCTGAACCTGCCATACACAAACAGTCAGGGGTTCTCCCATCACTACTTCTGCGCGCCATTCATTGCATATTTTGGGTGCTGCCCATCTGATTGGCGCTCAACTGATCAGTGATTAATAGGGGATCAATCATATTAGCCCAGAACAGTTTTTACCACTGCCTAGAAAGGAATACAGAAAAAAATACATAGCACTACATTTGCTATTAAAGAATGATAATGTGCTTTTTATTCAAGAATACTTGGTCATTTGTGTAAATCTTACTTATTATGGTACCGTGAAATGTCACTTGAGACATTGAAGATCTCCTTCCCCGAGAGGAAAAATGTTTCTTGTGGCGAGTTCTTCCTCACAAGCTTTGGTCTGACTCTTTCATAGTAGACTCTGAACCACTAGAAATAAAAGGAAATATTAATAATTATTATAGTAAAATAATAGAAATGTGTCATCATGTATTAAATCATAAATTAATAAGGAGCATGACTAAATCTCACCATTTCTTCTTCCTTAGTCAGCACGAATGTGGCCACTTGCTGTGTAGCGGTCTTGTGTAACTTGTAAGGCAGCGCTAGTCATCATGCTGAGGGGCACTCGCTGCACCGGGTCAATTAAAGCACGCCAGCCACGTTTTCCAGCATTTCACAATCCAGCAGTTTATTACTCTTCATAACTGCTTATCACTAAGTCCAACTCAGTGGCTCGCCGACATATTACACATATAATGTCCAGGAGCCTTTCAAGTGGCAGACAGGCCCACTTGGCTCCAGTTACAACCTTCAGCAAAGTCACTTATATTAACGTCCATATAATGCAGTGTTTTACCTTTGCCAGGTTTTAGCTGCTTCAGACTTGTTCTGCCACAGCTGTGGCTTTACGGCTTCCCAGATGGGGGTCTCCAGCCCTCGTACCTTCAAAGGCTACTGGTATGTGTTTACACCTAACATCCAGCCTCTGCCTTCCAGGACTCTTGCCTTCCAAGCATCTGGCCCTCCAAGGCTACTGACATCGCTTACACAGAAGGATCCAGCCTCTGCCTTTCAGGCTTCAGCAGGCTTCACTAAGCCTCACTAGGCCTCTCCAGGATAACGGTGTCCCACACACGGGAACAGGCCTCACGCCTTACACACCTGTCTCAAATCTACCAGGGTTTATATATCCTCTAGTGCACACACAGGACCTGTGCTGATGTCACAGTCATGTGATCAGACCTTCTGTGTGCACAGGACCTGTGCGATGTCACAGTCATGTGACCAGTCACCTGGGGAAGGTACATGGTCGGCCAAAACACACCCTGGACCATTACAGTAATGCCGCAGCCGCTGCATTACATATCCCCCCCCTCTGTTCAAACTTGTGGGGTTGAACACATACTATACACAATCACCTTATAACCCACAGTTCACACAGAGACCATGTACTTGACAATTGCGCTGCTCAGCCCCTGGAACATTAGTCACCGACATTAACCCATTCCTTAGGGACCTACCATCTGTCATTGTCACTGACTTCGGTCAAGTCACCTTTCCAGGTCGTAACCTTGTCAGACCTCCTCCGCTGCCAGCGGTCAGTCGTAACCTTGTCAGACCTCCCCCGCTCCCAGCGGTCCATACAGCAGTGTGACTCACACGCCCTGGTATCTAAGGTCAGGTTAGACTCCGTACTGTCCCGTACTCTATTGGGTCGTTTGTATGGGCCTCTCAAACCTGAGTTACTGGAGGTCTCACTACCTCTAAACTCACGCCCACTATCCTCAGGACATCTTGAAAGGTCCCTAGCTTCAGCTGTAGCTGTTCTGTTACTTAGGGGGCCCTTTCTCTGTCTGGTCTCACAATTTCTAGATGGCTGCCATCTTTTGCTGCTCAGGTGATGCTGCCTTTCCATTTGCAGTCTGGCAAGATTCAACTGTTCTACCTCTCGCAGGTAGGTCACTCGGTACTCTATCAGCATGCGTATATATGCAAGATTTTCTTCCTTTCCTACAGCGGAGAATGACACCATGCCGTCTTCATCTGGTATCCAGTCCTGACGATCACGTGGACTGCTTACTCTCATCACACCTGACTTCTTTACCATCATCTGCATGGCTCGGCCATTTCTCCCAATGAGCTTTCTCACCAGAGCATGAGGCAAACGGATGACCTCTTCATGCAGACTTTGAGATTTTCTCATAAGCTCCAGTTGTCTAATGGCTTGTTCCGTTTTCAACCGGAGAAACCGCTTCGTGCAAATACATCGCCAGTGCATGTCACTTACGATCGCCACCCTCTTCACTGTGACTTCGGTTGTGGACCGGACCACCAGCTGTTTAGCTTCTGGTGTCGAGTACACCTTACAGGCTCCCGTGGCCTTCTTAAACTCTTCATGCACTGACTCTCTGGTGCATTCTTCTCTCAAATCCTCGGGTACATCCAGGGCCGTATTTGGAGTTTCTGCTGCCCTAGGCACTGTCAGTGGTCGCCCCCCCCCAGTCACGCCCCCCCTCACCCCCCATCACGCCCCCCCCACGTCGTGCCCCCCTCGCATCCAATATCTCCCCCCCCCCCCCGTCGCGGCCGTTTCCCCAAGTTTCATGTAGCTTCTCCACCCCCCCCCCATTCCATGTAGCACATATAAAAGGTTGGGGTGTGGGGGGGATGGGAGCGGCCCACACAGACCACAGGGCTGCAGCATTGCATATGGGGGTGGGGGGGTGGGAGGGGCCCACACAGACCACAGGGCTGCAGCATTGCATATGGGGGTGGGGGGGATGGGAGGGGCCCACACAGACCACAGGGCTGCAGCATTGCATATGGGGGTGGGGGGGATGGGAGCGGCCCACACAGACCACAGGGCTGCAGCATTGCATATGGGGGTGGGGGGGATGGGAGGGGCCCACACAGACCACAGGGCTGCAGCATTGCATATGGGGGTGGGGGGGATGGGAGCGGCCCACACAGACCACAGGGCTGCAGCATTGCATATGGGGGTGGGGGGGATGGGAGCGGCCCACACAGACCACAGGGCTGCAGCATTGCATATGGGGGTGGGGGGGATGGGAGCGGCCCACACAGACCACAGGGCTGCAGCATTGTCTATGGGGGGGATGGGAGCGGCCCACACAGACCACAGCATTGTATATGGGGGTGGGGGGGGTGGGAACGGCCCACACAGACCACAGGGCTGCAGCATTGTATATGGGGGTGGAGGGGGATGGGAGCGGCCCACACAGACTACAGGGCTGCAGCATTGTATATGGGGGGGGGATGGGAGCGGCCCACACAGACCACAGCATTGTATATGGGGGTGGAGGGGGATGGGAGCGGCCCACACAGAACTGGGCTGCAGCAGGCACTGCAGCATTGCATATGGCCCATATGCAATGCTGCAGTGCCTGATGCCGCCCATATCTGGGATTCCCTCCCTGCTGCTGCCTGCCATCATGTCTGACCAGTGACAACAGTCACAGACTAGTCAGACTCCTCAGAGTCTGAGACTAGTCAAAGACTCAGGCAGTCTGGGCTCTGTCAGGCTGGCACTGCTGCCCGCTGGCTGTACTGTCTGTGCACAGCACAGAACACAGTACCGGCGGCAGCTGCTGACTGCGCGTCTGCTCCTAAACTATGATCCCCCCGCCCACCTAGCCGCCTGCCGCCCGCCATCATCAATTATGCTGCAGAGCAGACTGTCTGCAGAAGCGGCAGCTCCTCAGCCAGCATCATGCATCGGCACCACGGCCCGGGTGGCAGTGTCGGCGCAATGGCACATCACAACAGGACACAATTACCGGCGCTGCCTGCTGAGATGAGCCACCACCTGCGATGTGCTGCCCGGGCCTCCGCGGGAACTTCAAGTGCCCGGGCTCCTCCTCTTCTTTCCAGATTGCAGCAGCAGAGCAGACTAGAGAGGTGAGGTGGGTGGGTGTGACCGGAGGGCGAGAGGGCGCGATCAGGGTGGATGAAGAGTAGCAAGGGCCCCGGTCAGTTTAGAAGGCGCGGCCCCCCCCACACACACACCTGATGTATCACGTGACATGTCACATGATCCCCTGTGATAGATCATGTGATAGTTCACGTGAAATTAATTTGGCACAATATTAATTATAATAATTTTTTTTAGGCTGTGTGCCCACTATGCGTTTTTTAAGCAATTCCGCTGCAGAAACGCTTGCTAGAAGGCCTGCCATGGTCCCCAATGATAATCGGCATCTGCTGTGCACATGCTGCGGAAATTTCCGCTGCGGATTATCATTGCGGAAAAATCCACAGCACTGCCAATTATTTTGCGGAAGCGATGCGTTTTCGCCGCCATTGACTTGCATTGGAACGTATGGAATCCGCATCACTGTATATGTACATGCGGATAACATGCGGTTCAATGTGCAGATGGTACCCGGGTGTGGAGGACAGGAGACTCAACTCCAGACCCAGGTACCATAGAACCTGTAAAAAAAATAATAAAATAAAAAATAAATATCATACTTACCTTCTGATGGCCCCCGGTGTCTTTATCCGATGCGTCCTGGCTTGCCGGCAGCTCGCAATGGTCTGAAAAGGACCTGCCATGACGTAATTTAGTCATGTGACGAGTCACGCGACCACTGATGTCGGCAGGCCATCAGAAGATAAGTATATATTTATTTTTTATTTTTTACCATTCTTTTACGGTCACACTATATATGCCGGTTGCCGGTTGCATGGATTTATATGTGACCAAGTTGTCAAGCACTTTCCAAGTGATGCTAAAATCACAACCCGCATGCAGAAATACATGTGAAGAACGCTTCACATCAGCAAGTCCCTGGCAGGAAAAACGCATGTACAATCCGCATGCACAATCCGCATGCGTTTTGTCTGCCAGGGAGATGCAGAAACGCTCAAAAAAAATCTGAAGCATTTCTGCATCGTGGGCACACAGCAAAACACAATATTGAGCACACGTAGCCATCTATACACAGCAGGGGGCCGCACGTAGCCATCTATACACAGCAGGAGGCCACACGTAGCCATCTATACACAGCGGGAGGCTGAACGGCGCCGTCTATACACAGCGGGAGGCCGCACGTAGCCATCTATACACAGCAGGAGGCCACACGTAGCCATCTATACACAGCAGGAGGCCGCACGTAGCCATCTATACACGGCAGGAGGCCGCACGGCGCCATCTATACACAGCGGGAGGCCGCACGGCGCCATCTATACACAGCGGGAGGCCGCACGGCGCCATCTATACACAGGAGGCCGCACGCAGTCACGCACACACAAACATATACATACATGCATAAACACATTTGAAACACAAAAATACATATAAACAGACATCACACAATGATATCTGCCTGCACACACACACACACACACACTCAATCACACATACACACACTCACTCTCACACATACACACTCTCTCACACACACACAGACTCACCATCCCCCGGCTCGGCTCCAGTCCTCCTGCTCCTCTCCGGTGGTATGTAGCACTGCAGGCCGGGCGCGCACTGCGTGACATCACAGCTAAGAGACACGGCCGCGCACAGGGCCATGTCTCCTAGCAGTGACGCGGCCGGGCCAGCACACAGGGAATTTAACTGCTGCAGTGCTGGCCCGGCCGGAGAAGAAGCAGCGGCTGTGCGCCGCTGCTGGGGGAGCCACTGTATGCCAGCATGTGCCGGCGCAGCGCCGCACATATAATGAGGGCAATCCGGCTATAGACTCCCGTATTGCCCTCATTATAATCCGCCTATGGGCGCGATGACCGGGGGGGGAAGCCGGAGCCACCCGGCCAGCTCGGGGCACGGACCAAAAAGAAAAAAACAAACCAAAAAAAAAACCCACGCTCAGGCACCGCCCTCCCCGAATTCCGGTGCCCTAGGCACGTGCCTACAAGTGCCTAAGGGCAAATACGGCCCTGGGTACATCTATGAGGCATTTGTACCGAGACGTTTCTGTCTCACCAGTGGTTTCCAGATGATCAACCACCTCAGGTTTCAGTAACAACTGACTTTCAGCTTCTTCACCCTGTATGCTTCCCCTGAGCTGACTCACAGCTACAACTTCAAGAATTTTCTGTTTTGACCACTTCCATCTCATATTTATCATCTGTTAACACTCTTAGCTCTCCTCCAGGTCCACCTTCTTATGGTATAAAGGAGTAAGTGCAACTTGTTTGCCCTTTTCCTTCTCCAAGGAGGCCTCGTTCACTGAGTGACACTTTGCCAGGCGACCTTTGAGCTCGAAAACTTCTTCCTCTAGCTGAGCTACTCGCCTCTCAGCAGCCCATCTCTGAAGCTCTTCCTGCTTCAGCTGCTCCTTTAACAGTAGGGTTCTCTCAGACCTATCTGTCTCCAATGCGCCCACTCGGCTCTCAACAGCCAGTCTCTCAAGCTTCTCTTGCTTCAAATGGGCTTGTAGCGACTCCTTGAGCTCCTTGATCTCGGCTCCTACATCCACCGAATCATCCGAGCTCGCATTATTCGAGTAGATATTTGTTTCATACCTCCCATCTCCAGTGGCCAACTCCTGGCCCTGGTCTGTGGCTTCTCCGATAGACTCCTCCATCTTTTTCCGCTCAGCTTCCATCTTGCTGATTCTTTCCTTAAGGCACGTGTCTGCCCTCTGGAGATTATCACAGAACGTCTGCAGCTCCTTCATCTCAGCTTCCAGACCTAGGGTCTTTCTGCGGAGATCAACATTTTCATCACGAGTGTCCTTCAGAGTGGTCTCAACCACTTGGCGCATGTGCTCTGCATCCGCCTTATCATCCTCTAGTTTTTCTTTAACCCTGAAGAGATCCTCATAGTCTTTCTTAATTTGTTGCAGTTCCCCACTGCGTTCACCATATTCCTTCTTGGATTCACACAGCTCCCGGTTGAACTGTTCGCGCAGTCGTTCTAGGTTTTGTTCACGCCCAGAAACTTCATCCTGCACCGCCTCCTTCTCAAGCTTCAACTGCAAAACCTCCTCCTTGGTTTTGTGGCGGTCCTCCTTAATTTCCTGGAACATTTCCTTCCATTGGTTAATTTCCTCGTTGCTTCCCTCCAGGTCTCGCTGTAAGTTCCTCACAACCTGGTATATTTTCTGCCGTTCAGACTCCAGGCTCCGCTGGTCTGAGGACACGTTCTCCAGGTTTTCCCATAGTTGCTGCACGTCACTCTGACACTGCTGCCTGATAGGCTCCAGCTCTTGGTCATGACTGGCCGCCTCCTCTTTCAGGGTTGTCAGATCCTGATCCTTCTGTCTCAGTACTGTACCGGAGGTTGCTACTGGCAACGTCACCTCCTCTTCTGCCTCGAAAGGAGGATCCACACTTGGAACAAAGGCACACAGTACTACATTTTCTTTATTTTCACTTTCAGCAAAAACTACAGGAGCAACCTTTTTGTGGCCCTTGCGCCGTCGACGACGAGAGGGGGACTTTCTCTCCTCGTCTAGCTCCTCCTGACTGAACTCTCCTACTTTCGTAGTGTCACCGTCAGTTGTGGGGTCTGTGTCACTCCCCATGGTGTCGTGGACTAACGGGTCACCTCCCACTTTGACGTCAACCCCTTCTACTGGAGCTACCCCGTTATCAACGGTCAAATTGTGGTTTTTAGGCGGTACCAACCCACAACCAGTAACAAATTTTGTTTTTTTATACTCCACGCTCTTTTGAAAATCCGCCTCCTTTTGAGACTCCGCCCCCTTTTGGACACCCACACCTGTAGGGGGAATTTTACAAAAAAAATCAACAATAGTCTTAGGACCCAGTTCACAACATCTCTTACCACATCCCCGGGCACTCTGGGACAATACTGGCGCCCTCGGAGAGTTCACAGAATGGTCCACTACCGCCATTCTATACGGTGCCCACAGCTCCTGCCGTTCCTGCACAATGTCCTGTAGACGTTTCTCAAATACCTGCTGCGGTTTTAACCGGCACTTTAATCGCTCAATAGCTTCAGTTTCATTTGCTGCTCCGTTCACAGCCATCGCGGTATACTATTCACACTAGACACTTCACCGCTCTCCCCAGAAAATTTTCGTGGCCCCTGCCGAGCCACCGCAAACCAGGTTTGAGTGCGAGGACAATTTTCGTAACCCCGCCAAGTTACAGCAAGATGCTTTAATTTTCGTGACCCCGCCGAGCCACAGCAAGATGCTTGCATCCACACTTGTCGTCCTGTGCCGTTGCCCCTAGCAACCGGGCTGCAGTTGCCCCTAGCAACCGGGCTGCAGTTGCCCCTAGCAACCGGGCTGCAGTTGCCCGCATTCTCCAACCACCTGTAAGGCAGCGCTAGTCGTCATGCTGGGGGACACTAGCTGCACCGGGTCAAATAAAGCACACCAGCCACGTTTTCCAGCATTTCACAATCCAGCAGTTTATTACTCTTCATAACTGCTTATAACGGAGTCCAACTCAGTGGCTCACCGACATATTACACATATGTCACCCTGGCCTGGATGCCACAAGTGTAATTAAAGCTGTGTCTGAGAGCAAGGGGGAGGTTCTCTAGTCAGGGGAACATTAGCATGCAGTACCTCCTGTCTCAGGCCAGTAGGGGGAGCAGGCTGCCCCTATAAAAGCTGGTACTGAGGGCAGGGTTAGGGAGAACTTGATGGCCTGTCTCAGCACTGAGACTTGTCCCAGAGCAGAGCAGGGACAGACAGTTGCACTGCACCTAAGAGGAAGTGTGGCAGGAGGAGAGCCACAAGCCAGATACAAGAGGCGAAGAGAGCCTGTCTTGGCAGATAGGAGACTGACTTTACCAGACTTTGGTGTCTGAGGCTGGGAGGATTCTACATCCTCCAGCAGAGAACCAGTCCGCAAGGGACTGTATATTCCTTGGCCTAAGAAGCCTGGAGGCCCTGCCACAACCGAAGGGACCAGTAAAGCCGTACAAGGCTGGGAGCAGAAAGGAACCCCCGTCGCAGGCCATACAGGCGAGAATACACGGAAAGCTTGGAAACGTGGGCTGTTACCCTATAACGAGGAGATAGCCAGAAGGAGCGCAGAAAGCACGGAAGGCCTACACAATCACCCTGACCAGGGCCAATTTCCCCGTTGCTCTCAGACATGCAGGTCCCCTCCTAGCTGGGACTGTTTATGGGTCAGTTTACCTGTTTCAGTAAAGACCCTGGACTGCAACCTATTGTCTGTGTGCTCCTTCGCGCCTCCAGCACTACCGGTACTGGGACTCTCACCACCATCGCTCCCACCATCCACTACACTGCCCTGGGGCCGCACTCTTCCCGTGGGGAGTCACACCATCCCAGCTGCACACCTCATCAGCCCCAGCGGTCTGCCTTGCAGCGGCGGTACCTAATGACCGCAAATCCACGGGTGGCGTAGTCGGACATTATCAATAGCACATAACGGACTACCACTGGCCTGACCACCCTGAGCCACGGAACCGGGTTGCCACTACTACTTCCACCGTTTCCCTAATTGCCCGGATCCGAGTGCCCCACAGCCCAGGGGGCGAGTCAGCTTTGGCGTAGTCGGCAGGATTTCGTGCCCGCAACCACCGGGTACTGCGTGCCTGAAAAAGACTTTTGTAACTTACCTGTGGCGAAGCTTCCCACCGTCCAGAGTCGTTTCCCGCCATCCGGAGCCGATACCCGCCATCAGACGCCATCTTGGACCGTTTCCCGCCGTCTTCCCGCCATCCGCAGCTGCTTCCCGCCATCGGACGCCATCTTCAGGACGCCGAGCAGGAAGAAGAGGGGCGTGGACGCCGAAAGCACGCGAGACCCGAAGCCCCGCCCCACGCACCGACGCTGCGCAAGGTCCTGGAAGGGAGAGAGAGCGACGCTGACGTCATCAGGACGCGACGCAAGGTCCTCGTCCAGAGCAGCAGCAGCGGAGCCGCGGCCTACAGAAGAGGATCGTCGGAAGGTAGGCCACGCTTAACTAGGGGGGAGGAAGATGTCTGACACAGAGGCGCCCACTACCACCAACGCAGCTGCAGCAGCGGTGATGCCCTTTTCCCTGCCCTACATCCCTGGAGCGGCCTGGCTGCCCAAATACTCAGGGGAGCCCCATGCCCTAACTGACTTTAAGGAAAGACTGTACAGTTTGTTCCAGGTTTACCCCCTGACAGAGGAACAGAAGGTCAGCATATTGACAGGGCAGTTAACTGGCGCAGCACAAAGGGAGGTAAAATCATGGCCCACTGAGGAGAAAAGGACTGTGAAGGGTATTCTGGCCCGGCTGCGGGGTACCTTTGACACACGTACCTCCGCTGAGATTAAAATGAGGTTCTATGGATGTAAGCAGCGGGCACAGGACAGCATCAGAGACTATGCCCTAAATCTGCAGGAAGCCTTGAGGGCTATTCAACAAACTGACCCTGGCAGTGTGCAGGAAACGGATAAGCTCCTAACAGAACAGTTCATAGAAGGTCTGCTGTCTAGCACCCACAGGACCCAGCTGCGCCTCATGTTCTTTCAGAACCCTGATCTGACCTTTGCCCAATTTAAGGACAGGGCCATAAGGGTGCTCCGTGAATCTGCAACCAGTGGCGCTATAAACCCCCGGCGCCCTGCTCTCACCAACCACCAGGAGGCGGCTCCCTCCTCTATGGACTCCGTGGAGGCTGATGCACAGGCCCTGAACCAAGCCCCGTCGAAAGACCTGCACCACCAAGTCCAGGAGCTGACCAGGAGCGTCGTGGTGTTGACCAGGACCGTCCAGGCGTTGCAAGTGGACCCGTCAAGACCCATCGAGCTGGCTTCAAGTCCGGAGGATGTCCCGTGGCGTCGACAGAGGAGGATCCCGTCGTTCCGAGGGAGGCCCACAGACCGCTCCGCAGAGGATGGACAGCCCATTTGCCGTCGATGCAACCAGCCCGGACACATTTCCAGGTACTGTAATTTAAACGGGTCCAACCTGGGGCAGAGGGCCAACCCCCAGGCATAAGATCACCAGGCCCTTACAATTGGCGCAATAAGTACGTTGGGGGGCGCCCGGTTTTACCCGTGGTGCTGGACGGTATCCCCATGAGCGCCTTGCTGGATACTGGGTCACAAGTAACCACTATCCCTTATGTACTTTTTAAGCAGTATTGGACTGATGCTGATATCACACGGTATCCAGACAGTAACTTGAGCATCATCGCCAGTAATGGCTTACCCGTGCCGCAGATGGGGTTCAAGGAGATGACCATTAAAATTGGTAAAGTTGAACTAACGGCACAGGGAGTGATTATTGAGAACATTGACCGTCGTGAAAGTCACCCTAAAATAACTGTGGGTACTAATGTAATTGAAAATTGTCTTTCAGAGGTAATTGTAATTCTACAACAGGTGGCAGTGAATGCTAGTTCCAGCCAACAGAGAGTCCTCAACAAGGAGATAAAAGCCCTGATGAGACGGCAGCAGGTAGAACTGTCTGGTGGTGAGATCGGTAGCGTAAGACTGAGTGACCCATTCCCCATTTCCATGCCTCCCAAAAGTGAAATGATGATCTGGTGTCGGACTGCAATCGGGTTGAGAGGTAGAGACTACCAAGCCATGGTAGAACCCGTGTACTCGGACAGCAGGCCCACCATTTTGACAGCCCGGGGGGTGGTTGATGTCCGTCATGGGAGGGTGCCCGTCCGCATCCTCAACATTGGGGAGAGGGAAGTACACTTACCCAGGTACGCTACACTCGCCAAACTGTTTGTTGTCGAACACAAAGCTATCAGGGCCGTGGAACTCTTGCCTCCATCTCCACAGGCAGAGGGTAATGGCTCCCAGAAACAAAAGGAGGACTGGTGCCAGAAACTCCATGTGGGTGCTGACTACACTCCCCTGCACCAAAAACAAGGCGTCTACCGGGTGGTAAAGGAGTACGAGAGAGTCTTTAGTAAGCACCCGCTAGACTTCGGCAGAGTAAAGGGGATAGAACACCACATCCCCACAGGGAGCCACCCACCAATAAAAGAGAGACCCAGGCCTGTACCCCCTGCACATTATCAGAACGCAAAGGGCATGCTAAGAGAGATGAAAGAAGCTGGGGTCATTAGAGACAGCTGTAGCCCCTGGGCAGCCCCCTTGGTTCTGGTCAAAAAGAAAGACGGCAGCATGAGAATGTGCGTCGACTATAGACAAATCAACCGTATCACTTACAAAGACGCATATCCGCTGCCTAGAATAGAGGAGTCTTTAGCCGCACTAAAATCAGCTAACTTCTTTTCTACTTTGGACCTTACTAGCAGGTACTGGCAGGTTCCTGTGGCAGAGGCTGACAAGGAGAAGACCGCCTTCACCACCCCGATGGGACTGAGCGAATTCAACTGTATGCCTTTCGGGCTCTGCAACGCACCAGGGACCTTCCAGCGGCTGATGGAATGCTGTCTAGGGCACCGAAACTTCGAGACGGTCCTCCTTTACCTGGACGACGTGATCGTCTATTCGAAGACCTACGAGGACCATCTAAAGCACCTGGCCGAGGTGTTCGAAGCCCTGGCAGGCTACGGCCTGAAGCTGAAACCATCGAAGTGTCACCTGTTGAAACCAAAGGTCCAGTACCTAGGGCACGTGGTAAGCGCGGAAGGAGTGGCCCCCGACCCTGACAAGGTCACTGCAATCAAGAGCTGGCCAAGCCCCTCGAACATCAAAGAGGTGAGACAGTTTCTCGGGTTGGTAGGCTACTACCGAAGATTCATCCCCGGGTTTACCAAGATGGCAGCTCCAATGCAGGACCTCCTGATCGGACAGTCTAAGTCCAGGAGTCAAAAGCCACCCTTCAAGTGGGATAAACTGGAAGAGGAGTCCTTCCGCCAGTTGAAGATGGCCCTCACGGGGGATGAGATCCTGGCCTACCCTGATTATGGCCAGCCTTTTATCCTTCACACAGACGCCAGTAATGTGGGACTGGGAGCCGTACTGTCCCAAAACCAATAGGGCAGAGAAAGGGTGATCGCGTACGCCAGCCGGAAGCTGAGACCCACTGAGAGGAACCCGGAGAATTACAGCTCCTTCAAGCTAGAATTCTTGGCGGTGGTGTGGGCCGTGACGGAACGCTTCAAGCATTACCTGGTCTCCGCAAAGTTCACCGTGTACACGGACAACAACCTGTTGACACACCTGGACAATGCAAGACTGGGTGCCCTAGAACAGCGGTGGATGGCCCGTCTTTCCAACTATGACTTCGTGATCAAGTACCGGGCCGGCAAAACCAATGCCAACGCTGACGCCCTATCGAGGATGCCTCACTTACCTGAAGGTGACGAAGACCCAGAAGAGCTGGAGGAGGTAGAACTCCCCGCGTTTCACCGGTATGGAGCCGCTCAATACTCCCACCGCGTGAAGGAGGAGGATCTAACAACCGTGATGATCAATCCCCTACCTCACCACAGCTGGGCCGAGACCCAAGATAGTGACCCTGCCATCCGTCTGGTGAAAGAACTGCTGACCCAGGAAGACGCCCTCATGGATCCGGATGCTCCAGAGGAAGCCAAGCAACTGTGGAAGGAGAAGAGCAAGCTGTTCCTCTACGAAGGCAAGTTGTGCAGAAGGATTGTCAACCACCGGACGCACGAGCTGACCTGGCAAGTCGTGGTTCCAAGGTGGGATGCAGCTATGGTCCTGGGAGCTTACCATGACAGAGCGGGGCACTTCGGTTGGAAGAAACTGGAGTTCCTGCTAAGAGGAAGATTATTTTGGGTCTGCATGAGAGGAGCTGTAGAAAAGTGGTGCAGAGACTGTGGCCCTTGTCACCTAAGGAGGAAGGACCGCACCAGCCAGAAGACACCCTTGAGGCCCATCGTCACCACGCAGCCTCTTGAGTTGGTAGCTCTAGACCACGTCAAGTTGGCTCCAAGCCGGTCAGGGTACATCTACGCCCTGACAATCGTGGACCACTATTCCCGTTTTCTCGTGGTGGTCCCGGTAAAGGACTTGACAGCCCAAACAGCGGCCAGAGCCTTCCAGCAATACTTCTGCCGTCCACACGGGTATCCAGAACAGGTCCTGACGGACCAGGGTCCAGCGTTCGAGGCTGAAATCTTCCAGGAGTTCTGCAACCTCTATGGCTGTAAGAAGATTCGGACAACGCCTTACCACCCACAAACCAACGGGATGTGTGAGAAGATGAACAATATAGTTATTGATCTCCTGAAGACGTTGCCCCTGGAGGAACGCAGCCTGTGGCCAGAAAAACTGCCGGACCTGATAGACTTATACAATCATATCCCGGTGAATGCTACCAACTGCACCCCGGCTTACCTGATGCGAGCCAGACCGGGTAAGCTGCCCGTAGACCTGGAGATGGGAGTCCTAACACCTGAGGACACCTCTCCAGATGCAGACGGGGATACGGAAAGGCAACTGCAGTACAAGAAGGTACAGGAGAGTGTGGAGAAGAGCCTGGCCCAGGTGAGAGAGAGGCAAGAAAAACTCTTCAACCAACACGCCCCTGCTGGTCCCCTAGAACCTGGTGAGCAAGTGCTGAAGCGAAAAAGAAGGATACATAAGTTGGATGACCAGTGAGAAAGGGAACCCTACACCGTACTGCAGTCTGACCACGACAACCCAAAGGTGTGCGTAATCACCAAGGACGGAGGAGAAACCACTAGTGTCGTCTCCAGAGACCACCTCAAAAGGTGCCCCGAGCAACTCCGTAGTGCAGAAGAGGATCAGAGTGACCTTGAACCCGCAGAGGACAAGGAAGAAATGATCAGCACCGTTCTCGGAGAGTTCCCTCAGTCCTGGACTCGCATAAATGACGCCATAGTGGTACCTGTCCTGCATTTCCTGCAACCGGCACAGCAACAACCAACACCAGAGCCGGAAGGTGAAGAGGAGCAAGCGGTTCCAGAGGCAGAAGAGCCTGTACCAGCAGCCCAGGAGAGTCAACCCTCTGCTGACAGTGAGCCTGCCATGCCTGCGGTAAGCCAAAGAACCCGCAGACAGCTGCCTGCCCTACCTGTGCACCCAGCTGGTAGCTGTACCCCTAATGCTAGTAGGGAAAGCCAGGTTGGTCCACCACCAGACAGTGGGTTAAGGAGGTCAACCAGGAGCACAAAGGGGCAGATACCCGCTCGCTGGAGAATATAGAGTGCACTAAGATTGTAAATAACCCTGTTGCCAAATGTTGAATTGTTTGCAAAGTTACATGCATGATTGGTAATTCTGTGTTTCAGTTTCTTGCAGCTATCGTAAGGACTCACAGGTTATGGACTTTTTATAACCGGGACCTTGTATGGACTGCATTCGGAGCCTAACCAAGGAATGAACTGTAATGCACACGCCCGGACTGAGCGGCGTGTGATTCCACTGGACCGTGCCGGAGAGTGAATGCCTGGAGGGGCGTAACTAGGTATTCACCCGATCCGACCAGGGTCGCACGACGGCATACGACGCCAGTGCACCAAGGAGGAACCGAGCAGAGGGACCAGGTGCTACTCCAGGACAGACCCCGGACACGGCTGTTGACCCACACAGGGGAATACAGGAACAGACTGGTTAGGCTGGCACACAGACTGGTGGGAATAGGCAGGCACGACTGGTATGCGGGCAGGCGGGTATGCAGGCAGGGGGGGTACAGGCAAGCACGGCTAGAGTGCAGACAGGAAGGCACTAGCAGGTAGGAACACAGGCGGGATAGGACCCAGTACACACTGGGACTCTGGAACAGAACCACAGATGTGGCAGACAAACACAGCAGAGTGAGGCCGCCCAGAGAGGTGAGCGAGAGCAGGGCAGGACGAGACCGCCTGGAGCGGTGAGCAAGAGCAGAGCAGGATGAGACCGCCTGGAGCGGTGAGCAAGAGCAGAGCAGGACGAGACCGCCTGGAGCGGTGAGCAAGAGCAGAGCAGGACGAGACCGCCTGGAGCGGTGAGCAAGAGCAGAGCAGGACGAGACCGCCTGGAGCGGTGAGCAAGAGCAGAGCAGGACGAGGCCGCCTGGAGCGGTGAGCAAGAGCAGAGCAGGACGAGGCCGCCTAGAGCGGTGAGCAAGAGCAGTGCAGGACGAGGCCGCCTGGAGCGGTGAGCAAGAGCAGTGCAGGACGAGGCCGCCTGGAGCGGTGAGCAAGAGCAGAGCAGGACGAGGCCGCCTGGAGCGGTGAGCAAGAGCAGAGCAGGACGAGGCCGCCTGGAGCGGTGAGCAAGAGCAGAGCAGGACGAGGCCGCCTGGAGCGGTGAGCAAGAGCAGAGCAGGACGAGGCCGCCTGGAGCGGTGAGCAAGAGCAGAGCAGGACGAGGCCGCCTGGGGCGGTGAGCAAGAGCAGAGCAGGACGAGGCCGCCTGGAGCAGTGAGCAAGAGCAGAGCAGGATGAGACCGCCTGGAGCGGAGCGAGACTGCCGGAGCAGTGAGCGAAGGAGTCAGAGCGGAGCGAGACTGCCGGAGCAGTGAGCGAAGGAGTCAGAGCGGAGCGAGACTGAGCAGGGGGAACAGGGCTCTGTTCACACGGAACAGACAGGAAGGGAAAGGCAGAGCCAGATACCCACAAGGTACTTGCAGTGAAGTAGCGAGTGGACCACAAACACACAAACGGGAGTACAGAGATAACAAGCAGGAGTTAGGTACAAGTTCAGACTCTGCAGAAAAAGGAAAGGAACGGACATAGAGGCAAAACAGGTAAAGGATAGGAGAGAGTTCAGACTGGAACTGAGTGTACGGAAGAGACCGACACTGCAGCGGGATACAGGAGCGGGTCTGGGAATACGGCCCCCAGAGAGGCGGGACGAACAGGCAAAGAGCGTGTTCAGACAGGACAGACAAGATACAGGAGCGGGTCTAGGTAATCGGCCCCTAGAAGGCGGGAGGAACAGGCTAGGAGCGAGTTCAGACAGGACAGACAAGATACAGGAGCTGGTCTTGGTAATCGGCCCCTAGATGGCGGGAGGAACAGGCTAGGAGCGAGTTCAGACAGGACAGACAAGATACAGGAGCGGGTCTAGGTAATCGGCCCCTAGAAGGCGGGAGGAACAGGCTAGGAGCGTGTTCAGACAGGCCTGGAAATACAGCCTCCAGGATAGGCAGACAAGAGAACACAGAACGGGACCTGGCACCTTCAGAATGCACGCACACACTGAATGAAACACAATGCTCAGGCAGGGATTGATTGGGGCAGCTGGGTTATATACCAGGTGACAGACAGCAATAGGCTGAGGATGCACAAGGGGTGTGACCCACAGCAGGTACAAAAAGCAGGAAGTGATCGGGCGCCGCCCTTAAGCAGCAGAAACAGACACAAACAGACAACATGGAGGGAAGCCAGAGAGACATTCTCGACTGGAGATCAAGTGCGCGCTCTTGCACAGTGGGAGATGGACCACCATGCAAGGGCGCCGCCAGGTATGTTACATGAACTAAGACTGTGAAGGACTTGGGGTAGGACAGACCCCCCACCTGGTTAAGGCTCCCCGTTGGGTTGGTGATATGGACACCCAGTCACAGGTCACACTGTGACCTTAAGAACTCAATTTGTGCGTCGTTTGTCTATTAATGTTTTATTGTTATGCATATTGTCTTTGTTTACTGTTTAGTCCCGGAGTACTAAATTTCACTAGGGGGGAATGTGTCACCCTGGCCTGGATGCCACAAGTGTAAATTAAAGCTGTGTCTGAGAGCAAGGGGGAGGTTCTCTAGTCAGGGGAACATTAGCATGCAGTACCTCCTGTCTCAGGCCAGTAGGGGGAGCAGGCTGCCCCTATAAAAGCTGGTACTGAGGGCAGGGTTAGGGAGAACTTGATGGCCTGTCTCAGCACTGAGACTTGTCCCAGAGCAGAGCAGGGACAGACAGTTGCACTGCACCTAAGAGGAAGTGTGGTAGGAGGAGAGTCACAAGCCAGATACAAGAGGCGAAGAGAGCCTGTCTTGGCAGATAGGAGACTGACTTTACCAGACTTTGGTGTCTGAGGCTGGGAGGATTCTACATCCTCCAGCAGAGAACCAGTCCGCAAGGGACTGTATATTCCTTGGCCTAAGAAGCCTGGAGGCCCTGCCACAACCGAAGGGACCAGTAAAGCCGTACAAGGCTGGGAGCAGAAAGGAACCCACGTCGCAGGCCATACAGGCGAGAATACATGGAAAGCTTGGAAACGTGGGCTGTTACCCTATAACGAGGAGATAGCCAGAAGGAGCGCAGAAAGCACGGAAGGCCTACACCATCACCCTGACCAGGGCCAATTTCCCCGTTGCTCTCAGACATGCAGGTCCCCTCCTAGCTGGGACTGTTTATGGGTCAGTTTACCTGTTTCAGTAAAGACCCTGGACTGCAACCTATTGTCTGTGTGCTCCTTCGCGCCTCCAGCACTACCGGTACTGGGACTCTCACCACCATCGCTCCCACCATCCACTACACTGCCCTGGGGCCGCACTCTTCCCGTGGGGAGTCACACCATCCCAGCTGCACACCTCATCAGCCCCAGCGGTCTGCCTTGCAGCGGCGGTACCTAATGACCGCAAATCCACGGGTGGCATAGTCGGACATTATCAATAGCACATAACGGACTACCACTGGCCTGACCACCCTGAGCCACGGAACCGGGTTGCCACTACTACTCCCACCGTTTCCCTAATTGCCCGGATCCGAGTGCCCCACGGCCCAGGGGGCGAGTCACATATAATGTCCAGGAGCCTTTCAAGTGGCAGACAGGCCCACTTGGCTCCAGTTACAACCTTCAGCAAAGTCACTTATATTAACGTCCATATAATGCAGTGTTTTACCTTTGCCGGGTTTTAGCTGCTTCAGACTTGTTCTGCCACAGCTGTGGCTTTACGGCTTCCCAGATGGGGGTCTCCAGCCCTCGTACCTTCAAAGGCTACTGGTATGTGTTTACACCTAACATCCAGCCTCTGCCTTCCAGGACTCTTGCCTTCCAAGCATCTGGCCCTCCAAGGCTACTGGCATCGCTTACACAGAAGGATCCAGCCTCTGCCTTTCAGGCTTCAACAGGCTTCACTAGGCCTCACACTCTAACTGTGTCCCACACAGGGAACAGGCCTCACGCCTTACACACCTGTCTCAAATCTACCAGGGTTTATATATCCTCCAGTGCACACACAGGACCTGTGCTGATGTCACAGTCATGTGATCAGACCTTCTGTGTGCACAGGACCTGTGCGGTGTCACGTGACCAGTCACCTGGGGAAGGTACATGGTTGGCCAAAACACACCCTGGACCATTACAGTAATGCCGCAAGCCGCTGCATTACAAACTTTACACCGATAACAACGAGGTCTTCCCCTTCATACGTGTGGCTAATCCTCTCCTTCCACTCAGACACCTAAGGATGAAGAGACCAAAGGTTAGACATAAAGAAAAGTAAACCAAAAATGAGTATGAGTAGTGAATAAAGAGAAGAGAGGAACTTCCGGTCATGTTCTGTAGGACCCCGGGTTGCTGCAGATGCTTCAGGACCACCAGGGCCTGTAGATAGTAAATCACTTCCAGCTGGGGGCTTTGACGCAGACATCCATCTTTGGCAGCTTGAAGACACTTTAAAAACGATTGCTTTCCACATCCAGGATCTTCCGGCACTCCTGAGGTGTACTCTGTGACGTTGTCAGTGCCAGGTACCTACACATAAAATGAATAATAGAATATTACAGTATATACAAGCCACACAGTACAAATATATAAAAAATATCTACTTCAATACTAAGTGTATGAGGGTTATGAGATCTCCTGAGAAGAAAAAAGTGTAACAAAAAAATGTAATAAGGTAATGAAGGGGACCAAAAACAAGGGGTGCGACTCACTATTCAAACAATGAATTACAAAAGGAGAGGAAAGGCTGCATAGTATAATAGAGAGCACACAACACAATGAAGGGAAATCAGAGATTATTATGTTACAAATAGAAACAAAACATTAAAATCAATTCAAAACATTCATGATCAATATGGTGTAATGGGAGATGGGAGGCAATAATATACAGGGAAGGACGGCCCAAATACAGCCGATTCAGGGAATTAACTGCCAAGGTAAGTGGTATATGGGAAATACCCCAAACTGCTGAGTGTTCAGGGGGATACAATAAAGTGTCAATCAAGCAATTATACAGAATGTGCATCAAATAAGGGGAGTTATAATTAACCACTTGTACTCCCTAACATAATCACATGGTATAAGATACACATACACTAAATAACCACCACCAAGAGTCACGCTACACAAACCACAGGGCCACCTATGGTAGCATTAACACATATATGGCTCAATGGTTAGCACTATATACGGTGGCTCAGTGGTTAGCACTGTACGGTGGCTCAGTGGTTAGCACTGTATGGTGGCTCAGTGGTTAGCACTGAAGCCTTGCAGCGCTGGGGTCCTGGGTTCAAATCCCACCAAGGACAACATCTGCAAGGAGTTTGTATCTTCTCCCCGTGTTTTGTGAGTTTCCTCCGGGTTCTCCGGTTTCCTCCCACACTCCACAGACTAATAGGGAATGTACATTATGAGCCCCGATGGGGACAGTGCCGATAACGTCTGTAAAGCGCTGTGGAATTAATGACGCTATATAAGGGAGTAAAATAAATATATCGTGAGCAGACACTAATATGCATTTTACCTAATACAGACCTCCCAATACCAATATTGCCAGGGCCATTTTTCTTTGCAAAGGCAATTAAGTGTCAGAGTGCTAATTGATGATTGGTAATTGCATTGCCCGGCTGCAGGTGTCAATATTGTATTTCTTGGTAATTACCAAGCAGTGTTTTAAGGTTGAGGGAAATTATATGGAGGAGAAGATATATCCATTTAGATTTTACATTATCCATAATTTCCTATTACTTCAATATAAATATTAGCTCATAACCCACCTTTTGCTGACAACTTCTCTTGATATTCCCTTTGACAACCTCTTTTGTATGTCCTCGGTCACGGTCATAAAAAACTCACATGACCTAAACAGTGCGCGGTTTTTTTCAGAGAGGTTGGCGGCTCTCACATTGTAAGTCATGAACCTACGCACGTGTTTTAGGTAGTTGAAAATGGTCTGATTTGCCAGATTCAGCTTTGTAAAGAAGGAGTTGACTTTTTCTACATCTTTTACAAAGTCCAGATTGGCAACCTTGGGGTTCATGTAAAAGAGGAACCTGGCGACATCCTCAACTTCCTGTCTGAAGTGTCTCACCCCCAAGGTGTGCAGTAAATAGTTGGTGCAGCCCACCAGCAGTGGGTCCTGCAGAGAGTGGCGGTTGTAGAGTCCAGCTGCCAGCATCTTCTTTCTTGGATCTGCTGTCCATTTTGTCTGCAAGGCTCTGTAATTGGTGAGAAATAAAGAAACAGCTCAGGCATTAGACATTTCTTAACCAATTCTCCCTTTACTACTTTTTGTCACAGAACATAACATATAGCGAACTAGCAAACCTGTATGATCGACCATCAGCCACAGTCAGGCTTGCAATATAAAGACATAAGCAAAATGATGTCAGCTTGTAGATGAATTACATAGTGTTTCATGTATAAACATAAGAGTCAAATAAAATGGGTACATCGGCTCACCAGTTAGTAGACCACAAGGTCCAAGAGGAGTGGGTGCGGTGGACGGACAGAGATCTTGGGCCTACACCCAGGGTTAACAAGCAATATCAAAATAGGAGGAAGGCCAGCAATGGTCAGATGGAAGGAGGAGATGAAAAATAAAAAATATCCAATATTTCTCCTCCTTCCATCTGACCATTGCTGGACTTCCTCCTATTTTGATTTTGCTTGATAAACATAAGAGGCATATGGCCTCCTCAAGGCCAGAGGTTTCATAGGTAACAGTTGAAGGGAAAGGGAGGGGGAGAAGGAGGATGGGGGAGAAGGAGGATGGGGTAGGGAAAGCTAGGGTATACAAGGACATATAGAAGGGTGCACATCTTATGTCAGAAAAAATAGACTTTGGCAGTGTGTAATGCAGCGGCTTGCTGCATTGCTAGAATGTCCAGGGGGTGTGCTCTAGCTGACCATTTACCTCCCCCTCAGGTGACTGATCACGTGACCGAGACATCATCACAGGTCCTGTGTACACAAAAGGATATATAAACCCTGGTAGTTTGGAAACAGGTAGAGAAAGAGTGGCCTGGTGAGGCCTAGAAAGAGAGGCCTGGTGAAGCCTGGAAGGCAGAGGCTGGATCCCCAGTGTTTGAGATACCAGTAGCCTTGGAGGGCGAGAGGCCTGGTCCCTGTGTGGGACTCCACTAGCCTGGACGGCAGAGGCTGGATTCCCCTGTGTTTGAGATACCAGTAGCCTTTGAAGGTACGTGGCCCGGAGGCCCCATCTGGGAAGCCTTAAAGCCACATAGGTGGCAGAACCGAGCTGATTGAAGCAGCTACGACCCGGCAAAGGTAAAAACGCTGCTTGATGTGGACATTGATATTGTTACCTTGCTGAAGTCTGTATCTGGAGCCAAGTGGGCATGTCTGTCACTAGAATGGCTCTGGGATATTATGTGTAACATGTCGGTGAGCCACTGAGATGGACTATGTGATGAGCGGTTTATGAGATGTAATAAACTGCTGGACTGTGAATTACGGGAAAAACGTTGCATGTGTGCTTTGACCCGGTGAAGGGAGTGCCCCAGCATAATGAATAGCGCTACCTTACAAGTGCTAAGAGGATATAGGGACAAGTATACATACTGACCTCTGTGTGGTTTGATCGAAACCCGCTTCCTCCACATCTTCTTCGTTGTGACCTTCCTCAGGTGGCAGTGTAAGTTCAACATCTCTGTGACCTTCTTCTCTACTGTCTTCTTCTTCTGGTCTTCTTCTTCATCATCATCAGCATGCCAGTATTCTGTAGGCTCTTCAGGCTCCAATAGGGTGGGTACATTTTCAGCATCATCTTCACGCTCTTCATGTGCCGGTGTAACCTCCATTTCTTCTTCTGTCTCCTCTAGGACCAGTACACCTGCAACCTTCTCTTCTAGCACCTCAGTTTCAGCAGTTTGCTCAGATGAAGCACCAGCAGTAGGTGGTGCAGAGGTAGACGATTTGTTGAATATTAAAAACCCTCTTTCTTCCAAGAAGGGGACCACATTCTCCAGGGATCCAAGAGACAGGATCTCTTCATAATCGATAGCTGTTCCCTTGGATGCAATGTTGACCAGAGTCTTTTATATCCTCTTAGCACTGCTAAAGTCTACTTTTTCTGACATAAGATGTGCCCCCTTCTGTATGTCCCTGTATACCCTAGCTTTCCCTACCCCATCCTCCTTCTCCCCCATCCTCCTCCCCATCCTCCTTCTCCCGCATCCTCCTTCTCCCCCATACTCCTTCTCCCCATCCTCCTTCTCCTCCACCCTCCTTCTCCCCCTCCCTTTCCCTTCAACTGTTACTTATGAAACCTCTGGCCTTAAGGAGACCATATGCCTCTTATGTTTATCAAGCTACAGTATATGGAGAACCTGTATGGAGACCCTGGGGAGGGGAAGAGAACCTGTATGGAGAACCTGGGGAGGGGAAGAGAACCTGTATGGAGAACCTGGGGAGGGGAAGAGAAGCTGTATGGAGAACCTGGGGAGGGGAAGAGAACCTGTATGGAGAACCTGGGGAGGGGAAGAGAAGCTGTATGGAGAACCTGGGTGAGAGTCTCTGTGGAAAACATGGGTGGGGAGCTCTGTGTGGAGAATGGACAGTGTGGGGAAGGGTGAGGGTGTGCTGTGCCTGTCATATCACTAGGTCAGACAATGAGGTGGGAATATTTTATAGGAGAGAATAGTGTGGAGACCGTGTAAAAAAACGCTGTGTGCACATGCCCTTAGTCTGACTAATCTGTAGGGGGCGTGCCCACTTAAAGTGCCTAAGACAGCATGAATATCAAATACGGCCCTGGATATATCCTCCATGAGAAGGGATATTTGATCTTACACTTTAGCAGAATTCATGCTTGAAACTGAAAAAAAAGTGAAAAAAACTATATTAGGAAAATGGCAAAAGTGACATCCAAGATAAGTAGTCACTCGCTTCTCAGCTCGTCTGGCACAATGGGTTCAAGTGTCCCAGTTTGTATTAGTTTCACAGATTGGCGGAGTAAGGCTATGTGCCCACGTAGCAGATTTACATGCGTTTTTTCAGCATTTTTACATGTGTTTTCGCATGCGTTTTTTCAAGCAGTTTTCCAAGCGATTTTGAGCATCACTTGGAAAGTGCTTGACAAGTTGGTCACACGATATAAATCCATGCAACCGGCAACCGGCATGGATTCATAATGTGTGAACAACTTAGATGCTTTAAATGCAGCATCTATAGTAAAAAAAAAGAATTAAAACGTTAAAAAAAAAAAATAAATAAAAAGTATATTCACCTCTCCGGCGGCCCCCGGTCTGCTCCCGGTCGAGTCTTCTCTCTTCAGCGTCCCGCGGTGTACTGTCAGGACCTGCGGTGACGTCATTTAGTCAACTGATGGTCACGCGACCATCACCTGACCGCTGACGTCAGCGGTTGCGTGACCATCAGGTGACTAAATGACGTCACCGTAGGTCCTGACAGTACACCGCGGGACGCTGAAGAGAGAAGACGCGGCCAGGAGCAGACCGGAGGAGACCGGAGAGCAGATCGGGGGCCGCCGGAGAGGTGAATATACAGGTTTTGTTTATTTTTAACTTTTTTATTTCTTTTTTTCACCGCGTGGTAGCCGGAATGAGAGGAGTTGTAGTCTCGTCTTCATCCCAGGTTTAATCGCGGTAGAAATGGTCATGCTGCATTTTGCAACGCAATGCGAATTCGGCGCGCTAATTAGCGCATCATGTGCACAGCACATCCGAATTCACATTGCTTTGGATGGCAGACGGCTTTTCAAGCGTTTTCGCGGCCGTAAAAATGCCGCAGAAGGGCTACAAAAACGCTACGTGGGCACATGGCCTTAGGCTTGTGATTGAATGGCTCTCCCCACCCCATCCATTAGGCATTATCAGCTCAGCAGGGGGTGAGGAATAAGCAGGACTGAGGGTTTTCTGTTAATAAAGTGTTTGCAAGCATATACATTATATATATATATATATATATATACATACATACATACATACATACATACATACATACATACATACATTATATATATATATATATATATATATATATATATATACAGACCCCCTGTATACAGATAGACATACACTGTGTTCCAAATTATTATGCAAATAATATTTTCTCAGATTTTCCCAAATTCCCTATATGAATTGCAGTCATTGTAATTTTCCAGTCAAATAACTATTAGAGTACAATTGAAAGGTTTTTGTACAAACTGCCGATGATAACAGGATATTTTTTAAAAAATAAAAAACTCAAACTGCACTCAAAATGCATGTTCCAAATTATTATGCACAGCAGAGTTTTCAACCTTTTCATTTTAATAAAGAACAAAAAAATGGTCATTTTTGAAATTATAAGCATTAGCAGGTTATTACACACTGAAATCAAACAGTTTTCACCTCAAAACTTTATTCTAGGTGATGTTACATTTGCACATAGGATCGCTTGTTGGAAAGGAGCTTCTGAACTCTCTCGTCCATTGAATGTCAGGTTTTGGATGGTTTCTGCTTTAATTGTTTTTCATGAGGACAGAATACCCTCCCAGAGCTGTTGCTTAGATGTGAACTGCCTCCCGCCATCATAGACACTCCTTTTAATGATGCTCCAGAGGTTCTGAATGGGGTAGAGGTCAGGGGAGCATGGGGGTCACACCATAAGTTTGTCCCCTTTTATGCCCATATCAGCCAGAGATGCAGATGTGTTATGTGCAGCATGAGACGGGGCATTATCATGCATGTATAATTTATCAAAATCAATTGTTTAGCTGTAGGTTATTTTATGACCAAAATTTTTTAACATTTGATAATATTTATTCAATTATTTAAAGGATATATCCAGGCCTGTATTTTCCGCTAGGCACCGGGGGTCCTGTACCTAGGGTGGGGGGTGGAGCAAGGCACAGGATTTAAAAAAAATATATATCTTTCTATCTATATATCAATATTTAAAGGATATATACTTCATGAGAATGAATATTTGAACACAGGGAAAAGCTATATAGAGGGAGAAGATGCTGTATGGAGGACCTGGGGAGGGAGATGCAAAGCTGTATGTATGGAGGACCTGGGGAGGGAGATGCAAAGCTGTATGTATGGAGGACCTGCGGAGGGAGATGCGAAGCTGTATGTATGTCGGACCTGGGGAGGGAGATGCGAAGCTGTATGTATGTCGGACCTGGGGAGGGAGATGCGAAGCTGTATGTATGTCGGACCTGGGGGGGGAGATGTGAAGCAGACTATACTGCAATCTACTATTTCTTTTTAAAACTACACTATAGCAGATTTATCTTAAGCCTCCCCCTATACAAGCACCTAATTAACATGTAATGTCTTCTCAGAGAGACAAGCTTCAATACAGAAACACATAGCCCCCTCCCCCAGCAATGCCATGCACTGAGAGCAGACTATACTGCCATCTACAGTTCATTTATAAGAATGCACCATAGCAGATATATTTCCACAGTACATGCTGTTCACTCTAGAATATACAACAAAATACAGGATATAAGTGAAAATACACTGTAAGGCTGGGTTCACACATCAGTTTTTTTGATCAGTTTTTCATATCAGTTATTGTAAGCCTAAACCAGGAGTGGATAAAAAATTCAGAAGTGGTGACGTGGGAGGCAGTATTTATTACTTGAGGTGGCTGCACTCCAAAAAATGTGTCTTCTCAAATGGACCCCAAGATGTGAATATAGCCCAGAAATGATCACTATAAATAACTAGTGTAATAAGTAAAAAAAAAAGTTTCAGTCCCCTTGAAGCCCCCCCAAAACAGGAGGGGGTCAAGTAACTCAATTTGCATCTGACCTGCCCCCAAAACAGTCAGGTGCCTCAATATTTGTGTTCGAGGGAAAGGAATATCGGTCATACACAGATTTCCCATAGAGATGCATTGTGCAGCCCTACGGAGAACCTTTGAAGCCAAGGGGCTTCAGTTAGATTTGGACTTTGCAGCCATAGGGCTACAAAAGTAGAGGCTTAGGCTGAAAAGTCAACCTCCAACCCTTCCATAATAACGTGTATGAACTCAACCCAGAAGGAGAACATCTAGCAGTAAGGGACCTTAACGACATCGACATACTCTGTGTCATGGCAGAAATGTCCGACCTGAAAAGATGCAGCAACAAGAGGCCGAGTAAGCAAAATGTCAGCAACGGGTTTGACAAGGAATGTAAAGCTATAAGGAAGACCCTAAGAACGGCTTCAAATAAGAAAAACAGAGACCCAAACAACCCCACTCTGAGAGAAGCCTACCTCACCATACAACGAAATTACAAATTCATCCTCAAAAAGAAAATGCAAAACCACATTTCCACCAAACGCCTCCAACTCTAAGATGCCCTTGTAGACAACAGCTTTTGGGAACTATGGAGCCACCAAGGATCCAACTGGAAAGGTAACAACCTCCACATCCAGAGTGGCAACATCTGGCTCCAGTACTTCAAGGACCTTTACAAAGACATCCCAAGTGAAGACCTGAACCTGGCACAAAAAGAGCTTGTGAACAAACTGAAGGATGTGGAGGAAAAATTCAAAGACTTCCAAAACCCTCTAGACACACCAATTACAATGCCAGAAATAACAGAAAGGATCACACTGATAAAAGGTAAAAAAAAGCCAGCGGCCCAGATAGGATCCTCCCCAAAATGCTGAAAAACAGCCTGTCAGACATCCAGGCTGCAATAGCAAAACTATTCAATATTGTACTGTGTCAGGTAAGTATTCAGGAATATTGAAAATGTTCTTCCATATTTCCCTGACCCAGATATTGACCATTCTTCCCCTTCTGCTCAGCACAAAAGCCCTAATTAACACAGTCATCAGGGAGGCCTTACACAAACAAATGCCAGCCATGAAGTGTTACAAGCTAACTAAAATGCAAATGTATTTCCCCTTAACACAGACCTGAGATAGATTGACACCTTCTACCAGGCCAGGGTTTGGAGGAAATGGTTCATTAAGTTCAAAGGCAGTCACAAACAATTCCCGGCCACCAGCCATAGCCACATCGACTCCAATATGAAATATTGTAAGTTCCATACGTCCGGCAATAACAGGAGCCATATTTTTAGAGATAAAATCAGTGAGGGAATGATAGGGATATTTTTTCTGCAGCTGAAAAACTCTACATAGAGCAGTAGGGCAAAAACACCAGAATAGCAGACTGCAGCTATCCATAAGAGAATAAACTGCATCGTTTGTACGCTTCTGCGATCAACGAGCGATGAGTTATCGTAGAAGTTAGCGTTTTTCATAAAAATGTACAGGCTGGAGACCGGCCCACATGATGTCACCACAAGGGGCGTGTGGGCAGATCTCCCCTTAGGAAGAGATCCCATGGAGAATACAGGAGCACTCATTGCCAGGGGGGTATAAGGTATATAAGCCACGGGTCGCGTTCGATAACGCTCAAATCAATTGGGGAGCCCCTCCTTCACCTATGCTGATTCGTCTCTGCGAATTGTATAGTGTATTTCTTCTTTTATCCTGTTTATTTTATGTAACTGCCTATGTATTTTAATGTCTCCTTTGTAACATCCTTGTGTATATATTTTTCCTAAACACTGCCTCACTTTTGGATTAAATATAAAATTTAATAGTTCTGTTTCTTTTATCCTGTAATCGTTCCCTCCCCCGAAGCCATATACGCTACCAAAACGCAGGCGTCCGCCCAGGCCTGTATTATATTTCAAATCTGGACGGTGGTGGCAGGGAATAATATTAATAATCGGGTATCGTGCAGCCGGCAGCAACCGTACGGGGCATAAACACATATTCCTGGAGCTGAAATTCGGAGGTGCGAAGTCATGCCCAAGGAGTGAGTATTCTGGATCGTGTGCTCGCGATTCCGGACGAAATACTGACAGCGTGACGGCACGGTGAGATATTGTGTGATCTCCCTGGTGCCGTCCCTGTGGTGATCCCTGACATCCTGCAGGCCGGCTATTTCCCCAAAAACTGGAACCAAGGACTCATAACCCAGATACACAAAAACGGGGACAAGTACGACCCAGCAAACTACCGGGGAATATGTGTCAGCAGTAACCTGGGGAAACTCTTCAACTGTATCCTGAACAAGAGGATCCTCACCTCCCTCACCCATCACAACATCCTCATCAAAACCCAGACAGGCTTGATGCCAAACCACTGCACCACCGACCACATCTACACCCTGCACATCCTCATCAAGAAGCACGTCCACAATACAAAGCATGGGAGGATCTATGTCTGCTTTGTGGACTTCAACAAAGCGCCCAGGACTATTCCTAAAACTGCTGGGGAGCGGAATAGGAGGCAAAACATATGATGTCACCCGAAGCTCCTACTCTTGAGGACAGCTGCAGTGTGAGGGTAAATGGAAGGAGGACGGCCTATTTCCAACAGAGCCGAGGAGTGCGACAGGGCTGCAGCCTCAGTCCAACGCTCTTCTACATTTACATCAACGAGCTGGCCGTGGCACTGGAGTCCTCCTCAGCACCAGGACTCACCCTCCATGACACAGAGGTGACATTTCTGCTGTACGCTGATGACCTCGTGCTGTTATCACCAACTGAGGAAAGCCTCCAAGATAATCTGAAAATCCTAGAGACCTTCAGCACCACATGGGCACTGCCAATCAACCGGAAGAAAACTAATATCATGGTGTTCCAGAAAAGAAAGCAGAAACCAGAAGGCCACCCGCCCTTCATAATAGACAGCTGTCCACTTACAGAAACCAATAAGTACACCTACCTGTGCCTAGAACTCAGCCAATCAGGGAGCTTTAAGCAAGTCATACAGTTGCTGAAAGACAAGGCGTGCAAAGCCTTCTATGCCATCAGAAGACGTCTGTACCATCTCAAGACACCTGTAACCGTCTGGCTAAAAATCTTTGATACCATCATTGCCCCAATCCTTCTGTACGGCAGCAAAATCTGGGGTTCAGTCTCGTACCCAAACTGGTCAAAGTGGGATCCTGAGCAACAGAAATATTCCACCTAGAGTTCTGCAAACACCTCCTCCAAGTCCATCGGAGCACATCAAACAGCGCCTGCCGAGCAGATTCCCGCTACACCTTGTGATCCAGGAGAAGGCGCCATCATTCAAGGCTCATCTACAAAGTAGTAGTCCCAGCGACTACCATCACAAAGCCTTGCTACACCGGGAAGCCCCAGGAGAACGAAGCCCCCCAACACAAATCGGCCCCAAACCAGCCTGACCAAGCCACCAACCTGCATGGCCTGACCAAGGGGGAAACCCAGAAGACGGTACACAAAGGCAAAGAGGAATATCTCAGCGTCTGGAGGAAAGACATACTGATTTACATACACTGCTGGGTGCTATATACAGTGGTGGCCAAAAGTATTGGCACCCCTGCAATTCTGTCAGATAATACTCAGTTTCTTCCTGAAAATGATTGCAATCACAAATTCTTTGGTATTATTATCTTCATTTAATTTGTATTCAATGAAAACAACACAAAAAGAATTGTCCTAAAGCCAAATTGGATACAATTCCTCACCAAACCTAAAAAAGGGGGTGGACAAAAGTATTGGCACCCTTTGAAAAATCATGTGATGCTTCTCTAATTGGTGTAATTAACAGCACCTGTAACTTACCTGTGGCACCTAACAGGTGTTGGCAATAACTAAATCACACTTGCAGCCAGTTAACTTGGATTAAAGTTGACTCAACCTCTGTCCTGTGTCCTTGTGTGACCACATTGAGCATGGAGAAAAGAAAGAAGACCAAACAACTGTCTGAGGACTTGAGAAACCAAATTGTGAGGAAGCATGAGCAATCTCAAGGCTACAAGTCCATCTCCAAAGACCTGAATGTTCCTGTGTCTTCCGTGCGCAGTGTCATCAAGAAGTGTAAAGCCCATGGCACTGTGGCTAACCTCCCTAGATATGGACGGAAAAGAAAAATTGCTGAGAGATTTCAACGCAAGATTGTGCGGATGGTGGATAAAGAACCTCGACTAACATCCAAACAAGTTCAAGCTGCCCTGCAGTCCGAGGATACCGCAGTGTCAACCCGTACTATCCGTCGGCGTCTGAATGAAAAGGGACTGCATGGTAGGATACCCAGGAAGACCCCACTTCTTACCCCTAGACATAAAAAAGCCAGGCTGGAGTTTGCCAAAACTTGTTAGATAGGGGGAGGGGGAAGTAGGAGAAGTGTGGATATATAAAAAAATTTAAAATTCATAACCTTTATTAATCTTTAAAATACAAAATATCTAATGCATCTATAGATGCCTATAAGGTAACCATCTATTAGAGTATAAAGATGGTACCCACTAATAAGTCTGCCTAGATGCAGGGTAGGGCAAATTAGGGACACCTCTGTCCAGTCCCTCTAATATAGGACCGAGGTTATATGTAAATGATATCCCCATATATTGGAATAGCCTCAATGCTAATATCAGGTGGAGCAGTTATACAAATCCAATGAATAGGAAAATTAAATTGTTATCTTGGCAAATTATTTCACTGTCATGTATAAATCTGCCTTGGGACACAACTGTACACCCCCTGATTATCCCATAAAAATGAGATGACATTAGTCTAGCGGTTTGTAATATTATGGTAGTGATAGATGTCAGCTATAACCACTAACTCTGCCCAATACCGCAGTAGTCCATAATAAAGTGCACTGTGTGCAGTGAGAGAGCAAGGAGACAGTGTATCGCTCCTCACTGCAGCGATCAGCTGTTGTAGCCGGGACGCTGAGCACATGTGCAGTGAGAGAGCAAGGAGACAGTGTATCGCTCCTCACTGCAGCGATCAGCAGTTTGAAGCCGGGACGCTGAGCACATGTGCAGTGAGAGAGCAAGGAGACAGTGTATCGCTCCTCACTGCAGCGATCAGCAGTTTGAAGCCGGGACGCTGAGCACATGTGCGGGGAGAGAGCAAGGAGACAGTGTATCGCTCCTCACTGCAGCGATCAGCTGTTGTAGCCGGGACGCTGAGCACATGTGCAGTGAGAGAGCAAGGAGACAGTGTATCGCTCCTCACTGCAGCGATCAGCTGTTGTAGCCGGGATGCTGAGCACATGTGCAGTGAGAGAGCAAGGAGACAGCGTATCGCTCCTCACTGCAGCGATCAGCTGTTGTAGCCGGGACGCTGAGCACATGTGCAGTGAGAGAGCAAGGAGACAGTGTATCGCTCCTCACTGCAGCGATCAGCTGTTTGAAGCCGGGACGCTGAGCACATGTGCAGTGAGAGAGCAAGGAGACAGTGTATCGCTCCTCACTGCAGCGATCAGCTGTTGTAGCCGGGATGCTGAGCACATGTGCAGTGAGAGAGCAAGGAGACAGTGTATCGCTCCTCACTGCAGCGATCAGCTGTTGTAGCCGGGACGCTGAGCACATGTGCAGTGAGAGAGCAAGGAGACAGTGTATCGCTCCTCACTGCAGCGATCAGCTGTTTGAAGCCGGGACGCTGAGCACATGTGCAGTGAGAGAGCAAGGAGACAGTGTATCGCTCCTCACTGCAGCGATCAGCTGTTGTAGCCGGGATGCTGAGCACATGTGCAGTGAGAGAGCAAGGAGACAGTGTATCGCTCCTCACTGCAGCGATCAGCTGTTGTAGCCGGGACGCTGAGCACATGTGCAGTGAGAGAGCAAGGAGACAGTGTATCGCTCCTCACTGCAGCGATCAGCTGTTGTAGCCGGGACGCTGAGCACATGTGCAGTGAGAGAGCAAGGAGACAGTGTATCGCTCCTCACTGCAGCGATCAGCTGTTGTAGCCGGACGCTGAGCACATGTGCGGGGAGAGAGCAAGGAGACAGTGTATCGCTCCTCACTGCAGCGATCAGCTGTTTGAAGCCGGGACGCTGAGCACATGTGCGGGGAGTGAGACAGGGACAGCGTATCGCTCCTCACTGCAGCGATCAGCTGTTTGAAGCCGGGACGCTGAGCACATGTGCGGGGAGAGAGCAAGGAGACAGTGTATCGCTCCTCACTGCAGCGATCAGCTGTTTGAAGCCGGGACGCTGAGCACATGTGCAGTGAGAGAGCAAGGAGACAGTGTATCGCTCCTCACTGCAGCGATCAGCTGTTGTAGCCGGGACGCTGAGCACATGTGCGGGGAGAGAGCAAGGAGACAGCGTATCGCTCCTCACTGCAGCGATCAGCTGTTGTAGCCGGGACGCTGAGCACATGTGCAGTGAGAGAGCAAGGAGACAGTGTATCGCTCCTCACTGCAGCGATCAGCTGTTGTAGCCGGACGCTGAGCACATGTGCGGGGAGAGAGCAAGGAGACAGTGTATCGCTCCTCACTGCAGCGATCAGCTGTTTGAAGCCGGGACGCTGAGCACATGTGCGGGGAGTGAGACAGGGACAGCGTATCGCTCCTCACTGCAGCGATCAGCTGTTTGAAGCCGGGACGCTGAGCACATGTGCGGGGAGAGAGCAAGGAGACAGTGTATCGCTCCTCACTGCAGCGATCAGCTGTTTGAAGCCGGGACGCTGAGCACATGTGCAGTGAGAGAGCAAGGAGACAGTGTATCGCTCCTCACTGCAGCGATCAGCTGTTGTAGCCGGGACGCTGAGCACATGTGCGGGGAGAGAGCAAGGAGACAGCGTATCGCTCCTCACTGCAGCGATCAGCTGTTGTAGCCGGGACGCTGAGCACATGTGCAGTGAGAGAGCAAGGAGACAGTGTATCGCTCCTCACTGCAGCGATCAGCTGTTGTAGCCGGGACGCTGAGCACATGTGCAGTGAGAGAGCAAGGAGACAGTGTATCGCTCCTCACTGCAGCGATCAGCTGTTTGAAGCCGGGACGCTGAGCACGTGCAGTGAGAGAGCAAGGAGACAGTGTATCGCTCCTCACTGCAGCGATCAGCTGTTTGAAGCCGGGACGCTGAGCACATGTGCAGTGAGAGAGCAAGGAGACAGTGTATCGCTCCTCACTGCAGCGATCAGCTGTTGTAGCCGGACGCTGAGCACATGTGCGGGGAGAGAGCAAGGAGACAGTGTATCGCTCCTCACTGCAGCGATCAGCTGTTTGAAGCCGGGACGCTGAGCACATGTGCGGGGAGTGAGACAGGGGACAGCGTATCGCTCCTCACTGCAGCGATCAGCTGTTTGAAGCCGGGACGCTGAGCACATGTGCGGGGAGAGAGCAAGGAGACAGTGTATCGCTCCTCACTGCAGCGATCAGCTGTTTGAAGCCGGGACGCTGAGCACATGTGCAGTGAGAGAGCAAGGAGACAGTGTATCGCTCCTCACTGCAGCGATCAGCTGTTGTAGCCGGGACGCTGAGCACATGTGCGGGGAGAGAGCAAGGAGACAGCGTATCGCTCCTCACTGCAGCGATCAGCTGTTGTAGCCGGGACGCTGAGCACATGTGCAGTGAGAGAGCAAGGAGACAGTGTATCGCTCCTCACTGCAGCGATCAGCTGTTGTAGCCGGGACGCTGAGCACATGTGCAGTGAGAGAGCAAGGAGACAGTGTATCGCTCCTCACTGCAGCGATCAGCTGTTTGAAGCCGGGACGCTGAGCACGTGCAGTGAGAGAGCAAGGAGACAGTGTATCGCTCCTCACTGCAGCGATCAGCTGTTTGAAGCCGGGACGCTGAGCACATGTGCAGTGAGAGAGCAAGGAGACAGCGTATCGCTCTTCACTGCAGCGATCAGCTGTTGTAACCGGGACGCTGAGCACATGTGCGGGGAGTGAGACAGGAGACAGCGTATCGCTCCTCACTGCAGCGATCAGCTGTTTGAAGCCGGGACGCTGAGCACATGTGCAGTGAGAGAGCAAGGAGACAGTGTATCGCTCCTCACTGCAGCGATCAGCTGTTTGAAGCCGGGACGCTGAGCACATGTGCAGTGAGAGAGCAAGGAGACAGCGTATCGCTCTTCACTGCAGCGATCAGCTGTTGTAACCGGGACGCTGAGCACATGTGCGGGGAGTGAGACAGGAGACAGCGTATCGCTCCTCACTGCAGCGATCAGCTGTTTGAAGCCGGGACGCTGAGCACATGTGCGGGGAGTGAGACAGGAGACAGCGTATCGCTCCTCACTGCAGCGATCAGCAGTTTGAAGCCGGGACGCTGAGCACATGTGCGGGAAGTGAGACAGGGGACAATAGACTGCCCCTCACCCCAGCGATCAGCTGATCAGCCAGGCACGCTAAACATTAGTGTGATCATTAGTACCTGACATGTGAGGAGTCGTTCGGCACAGCGGGCTGCTCCTCAGTGTCATAAGATTTATGATCGCTTGGCAGTGAGGTTTTCCTCCTGCCAAAGATTTTCAAGTTATTACAAGCACTAATACACACCCAGTGCACTTTATTATGGACTACTGCGGTATTGGGCAGAGTTAGTGGTTATAGCTGACATCTATCACTACCATAATATTACAAACCACTAGACTAATGTCATCTCATTTTTATGGGATAATCAGGGGGTGTACAGTTGTGTCCCAAGGCAGATTTATACATGACAGCGAAATAATTTGCCAAGATAACAATTTAATTTTCCTATTCATTGGATTTGTATAACTGCTCCACCTGATATTAGCATTGAGGCTATTCCAATATATGGGGATATCATTTACATATAACCTCGGTCCTATATTAGAGGGACTGGACAGAGGTGTCCCTAATTTGCCCTACACTGCATCTAGGCAGACTTATTAGTGGGTACCATCTTTATACTCTAATAGATGGTTACCTTATAGGCATCTATAGATGCATTAGATATTTTGTATTTTAAAGATTTAATAAATTAATAAAGGTTATGAATTTTAATTTTTTTTATATATCCACACTTCTCCTACTTCCCCTTCCCCCTATCTAACATGATTATTTTTGGTGGTGTACACCTGTGGATATAGATCTGATGAGAATAGACCATCTCCTTGGTTTGCCAAAACTTACCTGAGAAAGCCTGAAACGTTTTGGAAGAATGTTCTCTGGTCAGACGAGACAAAAGTAGATGGGAAAAAGCATCAACATAGAGTGTACAGGAAAAAAAAGAGGCATTCAAAGAAAAGAAGACGGTCCCTACAGTCAAACATGGTGGAGGTTCCCTGATGTTTTGGGGTTGCTTTGCTGCCTCTGGCACTGGACTGCTTGACCGTGTGCATGGCATTATGAAGTCTGAAGACTACCAACAAATTTTGCAGCATAATGTAGGGCCCAGTGTGAGAAAGCTGGGTCTCCCTCAGAGGTCATGGGTCTTCCAGCAGGACAATGACCCAAAACACACTTCCAAAAGCACTATAAAATGGTTTGAGAGAAAGCACTGGAGACTTCTAAGGTGGCCAGCAATGAGTCCAGACCTGAATCCCATAGAACACCTGTGGAGAGATCTCAAAATGGCAGTTTGGAGAAGGCACCCTTCAAATATCAGGGACCTGGAGCAGTTTGCCAAAGAAGAATGGTCTACAATTCCAGCAGAGCATTGTAAGAAACTCATTGATGGTTACCGGAAGCGGTTGTTCGCAGTTATTTTGGCTAAAGGTTGTGCAACCAAGTATTAGGCTGAGGGTGCCAATACTTTTGTCTGGCCCATTTTTGGAGTTTTGTGTGAAATGATCAATGATTTGATTTTTGCTTCATTCTCTTTTGTGTTTTTTCCTTGCAAGCAAATAAATGAAGAGAATAAGACCAAAGAATTTGTGATTGCAAGAAACTGAGTATTATCTGACAGAATTGCAGGGGTGCCAATACTTTTGGTCAGGACTGTATATGTCATTTTATTTTACAGGGAGAATGAGAGATTTTTTGCTAAAAAATAATAAAGGAAAACATTTAATAATGAAAAAAATATTGTCATTTGCGTTTTGTAAAAAATAATGAACATCATTGGTGTCCTGTAATCGTAACGCCCCGCAGAACACAGCGATCAGATTATTTACGGGGATCAGTAAATGGCGTCATTGATATTTTTTCTTTATTAAACCCATAAAAAATGTAATAAAACAGTAATGCTGAGGCCGTGTTCACACGTAGCGTAAATGCTGCGCTTTCTGCGGTGTCCGCACCCCACGACGCAGCGACAATCTCCTCTGATTATTGGTGCTTGCTGCTTATTTGATGCGATTTTGGGGCAGATATGAAGCAGAGTTTTTAGAAAAACTTTGATTCTGAGCTTAAAAATGTTTTTTTTTCTCTGTGTTTTTTTCAGAAGAAGCCGATGAGAAAATGCATCAAACCCGCAGAGCAGAGATGAGCGAGCGGGTGTGGTTAACCCTTTCGGTGCGCACGCTCAGGTGCTCGCAGAGTATTTTTGGCGTGCTCAGCATATATGTTTGAGGCGCCGCGGCTGCATGTGTCGCGGCTGTTAAACAGCTGTGACACGTGCAGGGATTTCCTGTTTGTTAGACAGCTGTGACACATGCAGGGATTGCCTGTTTGTTAGTGAGCTGTGACACATGCAGGGATTGCCTTTTTGTTAGTGAGCTGTGACACATGCAGGGATTGCCGGTTTGTTAGACAGCTGTGACGCATGCAGGGGTTGCCTATTTGTTAGACAGCTGTGACCCATGCAGGGATTGCCTGTTTGTTACACAGCTCTGACACATGCAGGAATTGCCTGTTAGACAGCTGTGACACATGCAGGGATTGCCTTTTTGTTAGTGAGCTGTGACACATGCAGGGATTGCCGGTTTGTTAGACAGCTGTGACACATGCAAGAATTGCCTGTTTGTTAGACAGCTCTGACGCATGCAGGGATTGCCTGTTTGTTAGACAGCTGTGACTCATGCAGGGATTGCCTGTTTGTTAGACAGCTGTGACACATGCAGGGGTTGCCTATTTGTTAGACAGCTGTGACCCATGCAGGGATTGCCTGTTTGTTAGACAGCTGTGACACATGCAGGGGTTGCCTATTTGTTAGACAGCTGTGACACATGCAGGGGTTGCCTATTTGTTAGACAGCTGTGACACATGCAGGGATTGCCTGTTTGTTAGACAGCTGTGACACATGCAGGGGTTGCCTATTTGTTAGACAGCTGTGACAAAGCAGCCGCAGTGGCACTAACATACATGCCGAGCATGCTCGCTGAAAGGGTTAACAAGACACGCTCGCTCATCACTTCCGCAGAGTTCGGCAGAGTCTTCGGACGCGTCTATGTGGAGCCTTGAAAAAAAACGCAGATACTTCATTAAGTGCAAAATCAAAGCTTTTCTGTCCTATAAAAAGCACCTTAAAAACGCGGCTTCACATCTGCACCAGAAACGCATCAAATAAGGGGGAAGAGATGGTTATTGTGGAGTCTGGTGTGGATCCTGCAGTTTTTTTGCAGCGTGTGAACGCGGCCACAGACACCGGATGTCGTATAGTGACGCTACACTACCGTTCAAAAGTTTGGGGTCATTTAGAAATGTCATTATTTTTGAAAGAAAAGCACATTTTTTTTCAATGAAGCCGACATTAAATGAATCAGAAATACCCTCTATACATTGTTAATGTGGTAAATGACTATTCTAGCTGCAAACGTCTTGTTTTTATTGCAATATCTACATAGGTGTATAGAGGCCCATTTCCAACAACCACCACTCCAGTGTTTTAATGGTACATTGTGTTTGCTAACTGTGTAAGAAGCTAATGGATGTTTAGAAAACCCTAGAAAACCCTTGCACAAGTATGTTAGCCCAGCTGAGAACGGTTTGGCTGATTTGAGAAGCTATAACATTGACCTTCCTTTGAGCTAGTTGAGAATCTGGAGCATTACATTTGTTTGTTCTCTAAAAATGGCCAGAAAAAGAGAACTTTCATGTGATACTCGACAGTCTATTCTTGTTCTTAGAAATGAAGGCTATTCCATGTGAGATATTGCCAAGAAACTGAAGATTTCCTCCAACGGTGTGTACTACTCCCTTCAGAGGAGAGCACAAACAGGCTCTAACCAGAGTAGAGAGAGAAGTGGGCGCCCCGCTGCACAACTGAGCAACAAGACAAGGACATTATAGGAGAGCACAAACAGGCTCTAACCAGAGTAGAGAGAGAAGTGGGCGCCCCGCTGCACAACTGAGCAACAAGACAAGGACATTATAGGAGAGCACAAACAGGCTCTAACCAGAGTAGAAAGAAGAGTGGGCGCCCCGCTGCACAACTGAGCAACAAGACAAGGACATTATAGGAGAGCACAAACAGGCTCTAACCAGAGTAGAGAGAAGTGGGAGCCTCACTGCACAACTGAGCAACAAGACAAGTACATTAGAGTCTCTAGTGTGAGAAATCGACGCCTCACAGCTCCTCATTAAATAGTACATGCAAAACCCCAGTGTCAACGTCTACAGTGAAGAGGCGACTCCGGGATGCTGGCCTTCAGGGCAAAGAGGCAAAGAAAAAGCCATATCTGAGACTGGCTAATAAAAGGAAAAGATTAATATGGGCAAAAGAACACAGACATTGGACAGAGGAAGATTGGAAAACAGTTTTATGGAGAGACGAATCAAAGTTTGAGGTGTTTGGATCACACAGAAGAACATTTGTGAGACGCAGAACAACAGAAAAGATGCTGGAAGAGTGCCTGACGCCATCTGTCAAGCATGGTGGAGGTAATGTGATGGTCTGGGGTTGCTTTGGTGCTGGTAAAGTGGGAGATTTGTACAAGGTAAATGTGATTTTGCATAAGGAAGGCTATCACTCCATTTTGCAGTGCCATGCCATACCCTGTGGACAGCGCTTGATTGGAGCCAATTTCATCCTACAACAGGACAGTGACCCACAGCACACCTCCAAATTATACATGAACTATAGGGAAGAAGCCGGCAGCTGGTATTCTATCTGTAATGGAGCGACCAGCGCAGTCACCAGATCTCAACCCCATTGAGCTGTTGTGGGAGCAGCTTCACCGAATGGTGCAAAAAGTGCTCATCAAGCCAATCCAACTTGTGGAGGGGCTTCAGGAAGCATGGGGGGAAATGTCTCAAGATGACCTCAGCAAATTAACAGCTAGAAAGGTCAGCAATGCTGGAACTGCTGCAAAGGAGCAAAGTGTGAAGGAGAAAATTATTCTAATAAAAATCATTATTTCTAACCTCGTCAATGTCTGGACGATATTTTCTAATCATTTCACAACTCATCTGATGAATAAAAGTATCATGGAAAACACAAGATTGTCTGCGTGACCCCAAACTATTGAACGGTGGTGTAGAGAAAGATGAGAAAGGTCTGGCGGCTCCGACTGTGAATGAAGAAAGAATAATCCACAAAGAGAGACGAGCCGGACGCACAGAGGACATCATGCTGACCGGGGGGATCAGAAGCCGCCGGAGAGATTCACGGTGTCCAGCCGGCAGAGACCCGGGACCCCTCCGCTCCTCTCTAGTCCTGGATTTGGGTGTCTCAGGCATCTGCTGAATGCCCCTCATTACCAGCGCCCCTCTGACAACTCCTCCTGCCAGAAGAGAAAGATAATGGTAAATGGGCGTGGATTGGGGCGTGGCCACAGTTTTCCGGGGCGCGCGTCACGTCGTCTCTCCCTCCCTGGGTCAGTGATCACCGCGGATGGTACCGCCGTGGATGGATCTGGAGAAATCCCACGTCCACTCTGCGTCTCCCATCACCCGCGGACACATGGCGCGTCTACCTCCTCCGGGGGGTCCGCAGGCCGGCTCTCCCCATACACCTAACCTGTATGAGGAAAGTCCGCAGGTGAAAAAAAATATGGCGCCGCTCATTTCCACAATGAGCAGAATCGCAGCCGGCTCCGGACCGTCTGCACACAACCTCACTGAGGTCTGCTGTATCTGACTCCAGGACCCCTCCCCCGCTGCCAGTACTAAAGATGGCGGCCGCGGTCAGCTCCCGGAAGTTGTCATACAGCCGCCAGTCATAAAGATGTCGGGACTTCTCGGCTAATAACATAGAGAGCGGTCTGGGTAGAGTGGCCTCTAGCGGCAGGAGGACAGGTGGATCTGGACGCTCTGTATGTAGCGGCCTCTAGCGGAGAATAGAAGAATGTAGCGAGGCTCTGTGCACAGCGGCCCCTGGTGGCAGTAACGCGGCACTGCAGGCAGTGTGGGGGAGAGCGGGACGGGCGGGGTCGGACACTGAGGAGTCAGAGAGACCGGAGAACGGAGGGTGAGTGCGGCCCGGGGTCCCGGGGGCCACAGCCCGGCCTGTGTGTGTCTGTGAGGCCCCGGCGGGGAAGTCCTGAGCCGGAGGCAACTTTATATAGCGCTCGTCACAAGTCCCGGTATACCGCTGTACGGTCATGTGTATACTGCTCCTATATTGCTGTATACTGCTCCTATAACGCTGTATACTGCTCCTATATCGCTGTATACTGCTCCTATATCGCTGTATACTGCTCCTATATCGCTGTATACTGCTCCTATATGGCTGTATACTGCTCCTATATCGCTGTATACTGCTCCTATATCGCTGTATACTGCTCCTATATCGCTGTATACTGCTCCTATATCGCTGTATACTGCTCCTATATCGCTGTATACTGCTCCTATATCGCTGTATACTGCTCCTATATCGCTGTATACTGCTCCTATATCGCTGTATACTGCTCCTATATCGCTGTATACTGCTCCTATATCGCTGTATACTGCTCCTATATCGCTGTATACTGCTCCTATATCGCTGTATACTGCTCCTATATCGCTGTATACTGCTCCTATATCGCTGTATACTGCTCCTATATCGCTGTATACTGCTCCTATATCGCTGTATACTGCTCCTATATCGCTGTATACTGCTCCTATATCGCTGTATACTGCTCCTATATCGCTGTATACTGCTCCTATAACGCTGTATACTGCTCCTATATGGCTGTATACTGCTCCTATATCGCTGTATACTGCTCCTATAACGCTGTATACCCTTCGTATATGTGTAACACCTCTGTGTATAGCCGTATACCCCTCGTATATGTGCGACACCTCTGTGTATAGCCGTATACCCCTCGTATATGCGCGACACCTCTGTGTATAGCCGTATACCCCTCGTATATGCGCGACACCTCTGTGTATAGCCGTATACCCCTCGTATATGTGCGACACCTCTGTGTATAGCCGTATACCCCTCGTATATGTGCGACACCTCTGTGTATAGCCGTATACCCCTCGTATATGTGCGACACCTCTGTGTATAGCTGCTCCGCCCCCTCCCCCTCGTGTGTAGCCGCGCTCGCCGCTCCCCTCCCCCCCCTCGTGTGTAGCCGCGCTCGCCGCTCCCCTCCCCCCCTCGTGTGTAGCCGCGCTCGCCGCTCCCCTCCCCCCCTCGTGTGTAGCCGCGCTCGCCGCTCCCCTCCCCCCCTCGTGTGTAGCCGCGCTCGCCGCTCCCCTCCCCCCCTCGTGTGTAGCTGCGCTCGCCGCTCCCCTCCCCACCTCGTGTACCCAGACTGGCTGCAGATGCTGCTTAATGGACTCTGAGGTGTCCCATCTATTCCGGGACACTTCTCCTTGTACCTTCTTCCGGTCGGGGTTGTGTCCACAGTTATGGCAGCTTAACCTCTGTGACGACACCGCTTTCCTTAATCATGGCAGACATACATGGCATATTTTTATGTTGACTTCTGAACTTGTGTTCTTCTTCTTTGGTTGCTCAACACAGATTATTGTTTGAATAATCCTGAATGTTGATCACTTGAGTTGATATTTGGTAATTGATGAATGGCTGCTATCGACAATGTATTGTCTGACTGTCTTGTAATACAGCGACTCAGGGTCATTGAACAATGGATGTTTTCTAGATAAGTTAAATACTTCTGTAGGGTGTTTGCCAGTCAACATTAGGGGATGAGCTGTGGAGCATTGTGAAATAAGATCAAGATCATGATCCCTGACCCTTGACCTGTGAATGATGGCTTGAACTGACAAATGTGAACTATAAAAAGGGGTCTCTGCCTCTGTTCAGTGAGACCCTACAGGATGACAGATTAAGGGACCACAGCCCTGGCTGTAAAGATACAAAACTGCTCCATTGACCATTGCTGAACTGTGAGACGATGTGAAGAATCCAGGTTGGGACAATCAGGTCACCTGGCCACATATCTCACGACTCTAATCCCGGCAGGCCAGCGGAAGGGTGAGACTGTGTAGGTTGCACCATCTTGTGTATTTGCTGGGACTGTTCTATAGGTTAGTGATTGCTGGTCGTTCAATAAATTATTGCCACGCTGTTTACCCTCACCCTGTGTTGTCTGAGTAGTGTTTTGCCCATGGAAGACCCCGGGTCTTCACACATTGGTGGCAGCAGTGGGATACTACTCAGCCTGGTGCATACAGGGGAATTGCAGGGGGGACTGGTGTTTGCAGACACCGTCCAAGGGTTCCACAGCCAGAGAGGCATACAGACAGACCCAGCAGACAATAGGTGAGGCGTACACAGCAGGTTTCGGACAACACTAGGTCCAACTCTACCAGCTCTGCCTTGGGAAGAGGACCGGAGTAGATGTATAGCCGCAGCAAGAAACTGCAACTACAAGAGCCGTTCCAGCTCCAACGGATTGAATTCTTGGCCACCGACACTGTCGGATTTGATCAAGGAATTGGTCCGTTGGGATGCCCAGAACGTTGTGGAGGACGACGAAAGCTCCACTGAAATGGACCCAGATGAATTGCCAGAGCAAGGACCCAGTGGCAGTCTGGATTCAACCCAGTCCCCAGCAGCCCGAATCCAGGAGTTGTTGGTTGCATTGGGACCAGGGCTTGTGTTATGGAATCAGTTTTGGGAGTTCCAGTATCCCTACCCCTTGATGGCCCAACAGCAAGGAACTCCTCTCTGCTACAGAGACGTGCCTGTGTTTTAATGAGTCCAACACCGAAGTCAATGAACATCTGCAGGATTCTGAGACTTTGATCCTGATGCACGAGGTGCCCACAGCTGATTGGGCTAAATACCTGTGGAGTAGTTTGACTGGCCAGGCACGGGATGCTGCCCGGTCGCTTGGGCCTCAGGACTGCCTAGACTATGAAACTATTAAGGACACCTTGCTGGCCATTTCTACCATCAACTCCAAGAGATATCACATCAAGTTCTGAACATTATCTCTCCAGGGGGGTTTCCTATGAAGAATTTGGCAGTCAACTTCGACAACACTGCAACCTCTGGCTCGACAGTAGCGCTGCGCACGCCGCTGCTGCCCTACGAGAGTTAGTCGTGCTCCAGCAACTTATAGAGAAAATGGCCCCAGAAATACGAGAGTAGGTAGCCGACCGGAAACCCAACACCCAGAGCAAGGAGCCCGATTGGCCGACGAGTTTACAGCCAACCGACTCTGCTGGAGACCCGATATGTCCACCAATCCCAGAGGACATCTCAACCTAAGATTAGACCAGCCACCAGTCACTCAAGCTGGACTATACTGCTAACCAGCAGAAAACCCATCAGGACAAAGGGTTACCAACAGTACCCGTGATTTGCCCAACCCACGACGCTGTTATACATGCAGGCTCCTTGGACACGTTGCCAAAGAGTGTCCCTAGTGCCGGGGTCCCATGCCTTGAGCCTGTCTGCCTGCCCAGTCGGTCAATATCTACCAAAATGAGCCAGTCTGGTCTGAGGGATGCTACCCCCGGGATACACCAGCAGTGGAAAAAGTGATATATCCCATCCATACTCTACGGTGGGTTGGCCAGCCTACAGCAGCCAACCTCCATTGCCACATCCAGGCCAAGGAACTTTGGGACACTGGGCCTTCCATGACCCTGGTCAGCCCAGATATTGTCCCACTAGAACACTATTTACCCGGCCGCCAAGTGACCATCTCCCTGGCTGGAGGTCAGCGCTCGGACATTCCTTCAGCACATGTGCAGTTGGACTGGGGTACCGACCAGGGAGAGGTCAAGGTGGGACTCGTGGACCGCCTCCCCACACCTGTTATTTTGGGGAATGACCTAGGATAAGGACTGTCAAGCCAATTTGTCACAGTCAGCACCCGCAGCCAAGCCAAGCCAAGCAACATTCTGATGTGGATCCTTCTGCCACCCCGCCCGAGGGTAACCCACACTCCAAGCTTACATCATCCACTTCTGAGCCGGTGGCGATGAGTAGCCCTGGACTTTAGGAAGCCCAAATCACGGGCCCCACCCTAGAGCCTGCCCGCAGTGCAGCCGCTCGACCTGGTGAAAGAAATTAGGGGGAGGTGTATAGATGGGAGAATGGACTGTTATATCGTGAAAAGCTTGCATCCTGCCCCGAGAGACCCTGGTCCCGTGTGCATCAACTCATGGTTCCCCAGCAGTACCGACCCCCAACTCCTGCCCTTGGCCCATGACGTCCCTGCAACTGGGCACATGGGTGTCAAAAAGACCCGGGCCCGTCTGTTGCTTAGTTTCTTTTGGCCAAGGGTTGCTCAAGAGGTGCAAAAATGCCGATCTTCTTGTCCGGTTTGTGAACAGATGGGGGTAGTACCCTACCGTGCCCTGCTCCAATCTATGTCCTTGATAGGGGAATCGTTCCAGCGGGTTGCCATCTATTTAGTGGGCCCCTTAGCTGTACACAGCTGCAGCGGAAAGAGGTTTATCCTTACCCTGGTTGACTTTGCCACCTGCTAACCGGACTCCGTTGCCCTGTCATCCATAGATGCGGCGCACGTGGACATTTTTAGTAGAGTAGGGTTTCCACAGGAGGTATTGACCGACCAAGGTACCCAGTTCCAAAGCTATGTGATTCAGACCCTCTGGAAGAAACATGGGGTCCGCCCCATGCGTACCACCCCATACCACCCTGAAACTAACAGGTTGTGTGAGCATTTCAACAGAACGCTCAAGCAGCTCATTAGTCGGTATGTGGAGTCCGAGGGGGGAGACTGGTAGATAAACCTGCAGCAGTTCCTGTTCTCCTACCGGAAGGTGCTGTAGGACTCTACCGGGTTCTCTCCTTTTGAATTGCTGTACGTCCGAAAAATGTCCAACTTGTCAGTTGCACCATTGTTCTTGCCCTGTACGGTGCACCCACTTTATTGCAGCTCTTCTGTACAGTGTGTCTGCTGTCCTGCTAGTCATTTGTGCCTCCGCTCTTCTCCTTCTCCACCTAGTGGCTCACTTAAGCCCCTGCTCTTCACCTCTTTGGTGCGCTCACTGTCCAGCAGGTCAAGTGGGCCACTGCTTCACTGTACAGTATCCTCGCTGTTCAGTAGGTCACGCTAGCCTCTGCTCTTCACCTCTATGGTGCGCTCACTGCCAAGCAGGTCAGGTGGCCACTGCTCTCACTGTACAGTGTCCTCGCTGTTCAGTAGGTCATGCTAGCCTCTGCTCTTCACCTCTATGGTGCGCTCACTGTCCAGCAGGTCAAGTGGGCCACTGCTTCACTGTACAGTGTCCTCGCTGTTCAGTAGGTCACGCTAGCCTCTGCTCTTCACCTCTATGATGCGCTCACTGCCAAGCAGGTCAGGTGGGCACTGCTCTCACTGTACAGTGTCCTCGCTGTTCAGTAGGTCACGCTAGCCCCTGCTCTTCACCTCTATGGTGCGCTCACTGTCCAGCAGGTCAGGTGGGCACTGCTCTCACTGTACAGTGTCCTCGCTGTTCAGTAGGTCACGCTAGCCCCTGCTCTTCACCTCTATGGTGCGCTCACTGTCCAGCAGGTTAGTTGCACTTGTGCTCTTCCCCTGTACCGTGCCCTTGTTACCCAGCTGGGCAGCTCGTTCTCTGCTCTCCTGTACGGCACGCTCGTCATCCAGCTGTTTAGTTGAGCCCCTGTATTTTTCTAGTAGGGTCTGATAAGTTGAGCCTCTGTTCTTCACCTCTATGGTGCGCTCACTGTCCAGCAGGTCAGTTGCACTTGTGCTCTTCCCCTGTACCGTGCCCTTGTTACCCAGCTGGGCAGCTCGTTCTCCGCTCTCCTGTACGGCACGCTCGTCATCCAGCTGTTTAGTTGAGCCCCTGTATTTTTCTAGTAGGGTCTGATAAGTTGAGCCTCTGTTCTTCACCTCTATGGTGAGCTCGCAGTCCAGCTGGTCAGTTGAGTGAAGTTTTGTTCTTATGGACGGTGAGCTTGTCTTTCAGCTAATTAAGCCTCTGATTTTTTTTTTTTTTTTTTAATAAAATGTATGTAAATTAGATCTCAATGACTGGTCAGTGGAATCATCGGATGAGTGCCCAGCTCCTGATTGTATGCCGCATGCTACATGCCAGCCCTGCCTCTCGCCCTCGCTGCGGTGGCTCTCTGGGCCCTGCCTCTTTCCCTCGCGGCGGTGGCTCTCTGGGCCCTGCCTCTTTCCCTCGCGGCGGTGGCTCTCTGGGCCCTGCCTCTCGCCCTCGCTGCGGTGGCTCTCTGGGCCCTGCCTCTTTCCCTCGCGGCGGTGGCTCTCTGGGCCCTGCCTCTTTCCCTTGCGGCGGTGGCTCTCTGGGCCCTGCCTCTTTCCCTTGCGGCGGTGGCTCTCTGGGCCCTGCCTCTTTCCCTTGCGGCGGTGGCTCTCTGGGCCCTGCCTCTTTCCCTTGCGGCGGTGGCTCTCTGGGCCCTGCCTCTTTCCCTCGCGGCGGTGGCTCTCTGGGCCCTGCCTCTTTCCCTCGCGGCGGTGGCTCTCTGGGCCCTGCCTCTTTCCCTCGCGGCGGTGGCTCTCTGGGCCCTGCCTCTTTCCCTCGCGGCGGTGGCTCTCTGGGCCCTGCCTCTCGCCCTCGCGGCGGTGGCTCTCTGGGCCCTGCCTCTCGCCCTCGCGGCGGTGGCTCTCTGGGCCCTGCCTCTCGCCCTCGCGGCGGTGGCTCTCTGGGCCCTGCCTCTCGCCCTCGCGGCGGTGGCTCTCTGGGCCCTGCCTCTCGCCCTCGCGGCGGTGGCTCTCTGGGCCCTGCCTCTCGCCCTCGCGGCGGTGGCTCTCTGGGCCCTGCCTCTCGCCCTCGCGGCGGTGGCTCTCTGGGCCCTGCCTCTCGCCCTCGTGCTATTTTTCTCTTGATTTTTCTATGGTGCTCTTGATCCTGACTCTTGTGCTCTGTCTATCTAGAGCGGCACTCTCGGCTCTGTCTCTTGCACTCTCCACTCTGTCTCTCTCTGTGCTTCTCTTGGACTGTCTCTTGCGCACTCACTTCCTGTTGCTTCATCTTGGGCACATCCTCCTGTTTAACCCCTTCCTGCTGCCTTTGCCTGTCATACTTGCTTGCTCGCTCTGGGTGATGGACGTAATTTGAGGAGTTAGACATCTCCTTGGTGAGTCACATTTGTACATTTCCCCTCTGGTCCGGTGTGATTCCCTCCCGGTGTCTCGGCTCTGCAGAGATCTTTGCTGTCCCAGCAGCTCCTCACTGTGTATGGATCAGGTCCTGAAACGCGTTAGCTCGGTGTCCTCATATATGTGTAAGTCTGGGTGTTTCCGCCCCGTGTGTCACCCGGCGGCGGGCGGGCGGCGCCTCTAGCTGCAGAATTCACGCCTGGAGGATACAGACTCTGATCGGTATGTAGTAATCACAGAGGTGGATGACAGACATGACGAGAGCGCAGGAATGCATCACTGCGGGCTGAGGAAGAGACAGGACAGAGGACTCTGTGCACAGAGGAGAGCGGGGAGCATGGGGGACGGGGCCATGGTGTACCCGAGGGGGAGGTCGGGGACGGGGCCGTGGTGTACCCGAGGGGGAGCGCGGGGGACGGGGCCGTGGTGTACCCGAGGGGGAGCGCGGGGGACGGGGCCGTGGTGTACCCGAGGGGGAGCGCGGGGGACGGGGCTGTGGTGTAGCCGAGGGGGAGCGCGGGGGACGGGGCCGTGGTGTACCCGAGGGGGAGCGCGGGGGACGGGGCCGTGGTGTAGCCGAGGGGGAGCGCGGGGGACGGGGCCGTGGTGTAGCCGAGGGGGAGCGCGGGGGACGGGGCCGTGGTGTAGCCGAGGGGGAGCGCGGGGGACGGGGCCGTGGTGTAGCCGAGGGGGAGCGCGGGGGACGGGGCCGTGGTGTACCCGAGGGGGAGCGCGGGGGACGGGGCCGTGGTGTACCCGAGGGGGAGCGCGGGGGACGGGGCCGTGGTGTAGCCGAGGGGGAGCGCGGGGGACGGGGCCGTGGTGTAGCCGAGGGGGAGCGCGGGGGACGGGGCCGTGGTGTAGCCGAGGGGGAGGTCGGGGACGGGGCCGTGGTGTACCCGAGGGGGAGCGCGGGGGACGGGGCCGTGGTGTACCCGAGGGGGAGCGCGGGGGACGGGGCCGTGGTGTACCCGAGGGGGAGCGCGGGGGACGGGGCCGTGGTGTACCCGAGGGGGAGCGCGGGGGACGGGGCTGTGGTGTAGCCGAGGGGGAGCGCGGGGGACGGGGCCGTGGTGTAGCCGAGGGGGAGCGCGGGGAACGGGGCCGTGGGGGAGCGCGGGGGACGGGGCCGTGGGGGAGCGCGGGGGACGGGGCCGTGGTGTAGCCGAGGGGGAGCGCGGGGGACGGGGCCGTGGTGTAGCCGAGGGGGAGCGCGGGGGACGGGGCCGTGGTGTAGCCGAGGGGGAGCGCGGGGGACGGGGCCGTGGTGTAGCCGAGGGGGAGGGCGGGGGACGGGGCCGTGGTGTAGCCGAGGGGGAGCGCGGGGGACGGGGCCGTGGTGTAGCCGAGGGGGAGGGCGGGGGACGGGGCCGTGGTGTAGCCGAGGGGGAGCGCGGGGGACGGGGCCGTGGTGTAGCCGAGGGGGAGCGCGGGGGACGGGGCCTTGTATCAGGGCTGTGGAGTTGGTAAGCCAGACCTCTGACTCCCTCATACATGGCTCATGTGTCAGTGATAAATTTACTGTAGTAAAATGGTAACATCAGGCTTTTAATCATTCTTATGATACAATAATGGAGCTATTTAGATATATTGCATGTTCTGTCTATTGGAATACAACTTAAGAAGAAGAGAACTTTTGCACATTTACAGTTTATTCTACACTCTGCAGGAAGTGGAAAAAACGTTTTTAACAAAAACGTATTGAATAAGATTTGTGCAGTGTATGAATTTGTTCTGAGAAATAGCATCGTCTCCATCAGATCCTCCTCCATAGATGACCTCAGATCTGACCTCATTATTTAAGGCTGGAGAAGAACCTCTCTTCACTAACTTAGGTCGGTGGTAAAGCAGTGACCACATGGGAACATCTGTAACCATCTCGGGGTATGAAGGACTTGCCTCGCTCAGTCAGTTTTGATGAAGGATTGAACTCTTCTACTTCTTTGAGAGCAAGTGAAATATGTTCTAATTCCACAGTTGCCCCTTTTCCAGCGCATCTCTTCAAGATGGAATAAATTTTAGGGGTTCTGGCAGCAATAGGCAATCTCCTCCCTTTGCTGATCAGAGTTGCAGCATGTCCCTCCTGCAGACTATCTCTTATTGCCAGCTGCAGCGTGTGCACAACACAGCTCATGTGATGAATAGGAAAGAGGTGTGAAGCAGCTTCAACAAGATCATCTCATTGTAAAGAATCATTTTGCTGTTCTTCTGTAGTAATATCTGTTACTGCGGCCTTCCATCTCCAACATACTGAATGTGAAATGTTCTTCTAGCTGCTGTTCACCTTCATTATTCTCATTCATCAGTTTAATTCTACTTATCATGTTTGAAGCGTCATCAGTTACAATAGCAAGAACCTGTTATTTTTTGTTCTTAATCCTGCTTCTCTGTTCACTCCAGCAGTTCTGAGATGAGTGTGGGCATTCCTTCCCTGTGTGTCTGTAGAGGAGAAGCTTCACTACTTATGTACATTTACTGCAGCACAGATTCATCTCAGCTAAAAGTCCAGACCCTGAGATCAGGAATAGGACAGACATTTATAGGACATTTCAGAACTTTCCCAAATTCTTATGAAAAAATATTCCCCACAAGCTGCATTAAACTACTGTACCCAATTTATCATATATTTTAGGAGTCTGAGTCGGCCCATTTTATACCGACTCCACCAAAATGGACACCGACTCCACAGCCCTACAGTACAGAGGGGAGCACTAGTTTTGGTTGTGGGGACTGTCTTGGTTCCTGCTCGCAGTACAGGAGGCCCGGTTTTCTGTCTCACCCCCTTCTCGTGGTTGTGGTTTGCTATCAGTCGGCTCCTTGTTGTATGAGTTATCTATGGCTACGTCCTTCCTTCTGTGAGCAGAGGGTGACACAATACCGTTTAGGAGGTCTGCGCGCTCTGATAGTCTTGCGGTCACTTTTTTGACAGTGGTGGATTTCTGTGGATGCGCTGTGATCGATCGATGGAACCTGATCCACCCGTCACCTCCAGCATTTGAGAGCCATTGTAATTAATATATGATCTCAGGAATCAATGTTTCCATTCAGTGACAGTAAGCAGAGGAAGACGAGCTAATTGCATGGGTAATGGGCTGTCCCGGCTGCTCATCGGCTCCCGGGGGGGGGCTGTCCCGGCTGCTCATCGGCTCCCGGGGGGGGGCTGTCCCGGCTGCTCATCGGCTCCCGGGGGGGGCTGTCCTGGCAGCTCATCGGCTCCCGGGGAGGCTGTCTCGGTTGCTCATCGGCTCCGTAGGGGGAGGGGTGGGCTGTCCCGGCTGCTCATCGGCTCCCGGGGGGGGGGCTGTCTCGGCTGCAGACCACACAGGACCTGACGTTGCGTCACTGCACGATTTAAGAATATTTCTCCATGGTTGCCTGTGCACCGAACCCTGCGTGCTGGAGCATATGGGCTGCCGATACTTGCGTGCCTGCGTGGGCTGCCGCTATTTGCGTGCGTGAGTGGTCTGCGGCTGCGTGAGTGGTCTGCGGCTGCGTGAGTGGTCTGCGGCTGCGTGAGTGGTCTGCGGCTGCGTGAGTGGTCTGCGGCTGCGTGAGTGGTCTGCGGCTGCGTGAGTGGTCTGCGGCTGCGTGAGTGGTCTGCGGCTGCGTGAGTGGTCTGCGGCTGCGTGCGTGCCTGCGTGGGCTTCGGCTGCGTGCGTGCCTGCGTGGGCTGGCGCTGCGTGCGTGCCTGCGTGGGCTGGCGCTGCGTGCGTGCCTGCGTGGGCTGGCGCTGCGTGCGTGCCTGCGTGGGCTGGCGCTGCGTGCGTGCCTGCGTGGGCTGGCGCTGCGTGCGTGCGTGGGCTGGCGCTGCGTGCGTGCCTGCGTGGGCTGGCGCTGCGTGCGTGCCTGCGTGGGCTGACGCTGCGTGCGTGCCTGCGTGGGCTGACGCTGCGTGCGTGCCTGCGTGGGCTGACGCTGCGTGCGTGCCTGCGTGGGCTGACGCTGCGTGCGTGCCTGCGTGGGCTGACGCTAGGTGCGTGCCTGCGTGGGCTGACGCTGCGTGCGTGCCTGCGTGGGCTGGCGCTGCGTGCGTGCCTGCGTGGGCTGGCGCTGCGTGCGTGCGTGGGCTGGCGCTGCGTGCGTGCGTGGGCTGGCGCTGCGTGCGTGCGTGCCTGCGTGGGCTGGCGCTGCGTGCGTGCCTGCGTGGGCTGGCGCTGCGTGCGTGCCTGCGTGGGCTGACGCTGCGTGCGTGCCTGCGTGGGCTGACGCTAGGTGCGTGCCTGCGTGGGCTGACGCTAGGTGCGTGCCTGCGTGGGCTGACGCTAGGTGCGTGCCTGCGTGGGCTGACGCTAGGTGCGTGCCTGCGTGGGCTGACGCTAGGTGCGTGCGTGCCTGCGTGGGCTGACGCTAGGTGCGTGCGTGCCTGCGTGGGCTGACGCTAGGTGCGTGCCTGCCTGCGTGGGCTGGCGCTGCGTGCGTGCCTGCGTGGGCTGGCGCTGCGTGCCTGCGTGGGCTGGCGCTGCGTGCGTGCCTGCGTGGGCTGGCGCTGCGTGCGTGCCTGCGTGGGCTGGCGCTGCGTGCGTGCCTGCGTGGGCTGGCGCTGCGTGCGTGCCTGCGTGGGCTGGCGCTGCGTGCGTGCCTGCGTGGGCTGGCGCTGCGTGCGTGCCTGCGTGGGCTGGCGCTGCGTGCGTGCCTGCGTGGGCTGGCGCTGCGTGCGTGCCTGCGTGGGCTGGCGCTGCGTGCGTGCGTGCCTGCGTGGGCTGGCGCTGCGTGCGTGCCTGCGTGGGCTGGCGCTGCGTGCGTGCCTGCGTGGGCTGGCGCTGCGTGCGTGCCTGCGTGGGCTGGCGCTGCGTGCGTGCCTGCGTGGGCTGACGCTGCGTGCGTGCCTGCGTGGGCTGACGCTAGGTGCGTGCCTGCGTGGGCTTCGGCTGCGTGCGTGCCTGCGTGGGCTGACGCTAGGTGCGTGCCTGCGTGGGCTTCGGCTGCGTGCGTGCCTGCGTGGGCTTCGGCTGCGTGCGTGCCTGCGTGGGCTTCGGCTGCGTGCGTGCCTGCGTGGGCTTCGGCTGCGTGCGTGCCTGCGTGGGCTTCGGCTGCGTGCGTGCCTGCGTGGGCTGACGCTGCGTGCGTGCCTGCGTGGGCTGGCGCTGCGTGCGTGCCTGCGTGGGCTGACGCTGCGTGCGTGCCTGCGTGGGCTGACGCTCTACACATGTGGGTGGGGATGGACATTCCTGTCGGAGGCTGCGGGATGACAGAGAAGTGATTCCCCCTCCCCTCCCCCTCAGTTCCTGACACTTCTCTCTATATAAGGACAAGACACAGACGGATCTCACCACTTCCTGTGTAATCTGCGTCCCCTGACCTCCTATCCTCCGCTATAGTGTGTGTATATACAGGCTGTATCCTCCGCTGTAGTGTATATATACAGGCTGTATCCTCCGCTGTAGTGTGTGTATATATACAGGCTGTATCCTCCGCTGTAGTGTATATATACAGGCTGTATCCTCCGCTGTAGTGTATATATACAGGCTGTATCCTCCGCTGTAGTGTATATATACAGGCTGTATCCTCCGCTATAGTGTGCGTATATACAGGCTGTATCCTCTGCTGTAGTGTGTATATACAGGCTATATCCTCTGCTGTAGTGTGTATATACAGGCTGTATCCTCTGCTGTAGTGTGTATATACAGGCTGTATCCTCCGCTGTAGTGTATATATACAGGATGTATCCTCCGCTGTAGTGTGTGTGTATATAGGCTGTATCCTCCGCTGTAGTGTGTGTATATATACAGGCTGTATCCTCCGCTGTAGTGTATATATACAGGCTGTATCCTCCGCTGTAGTGTGCGTATATACAGGCTGTATCCTCTGCTGTAGTGTGTATATACAGGCTGTATCCTCTGCTGTAGTGTGTATATACAGGCTGTATCCTCTACTGTAGTGTGTATATATACAGGCTGTATCCTCCGCTGTAGTGTATATATACAGGATGTATCCTCCGCTGTAGTGTATATATACAGGCTGTATCCTCCGCTGTAGTGTGTGTGTATATAGGCTGTATCCTCCGCTGTAGTGTGTGTATATATATACAGTCTGTATCCTCCGATGTAGTGTATATATACAGGCTGTATCCTCTACTGTAGTGTGTATATATACAGTCTGTATCCTCCGATGTAGTGTATATATACAGTCTGTATCCTCCGATGTAGTGTATATATACAGGCTGTATCCTCTACTGTAGTGTGTATATATACAGGCTGTATCCTCTGCTGTAGTGTGTATATACAGGCTGTATCCTCTGCTGTAGTGTGTATATATATACAGGCTGTATCCTCTACTGTAGTGTGTGTATATATACAGGCTGTATCCTCTACTGTAGTGTGTATATATACAGTCTGTATCCTCCGCTGTAGTGTGTGTATATATACAGGTTGTATCCTCCGCTGTAGTGTATATATACAGGCTGTATCCTCTACTGTAGTGTGTATATATACAGGCTGTATCCTCTGCTGTAGTGTGTATATATACAGTCTGTATCCTCCGCTGTAGTGTATATATACAGGCTGCATCCTCCGCTGTAGTGTGTGTGTGTGTATATATACAGGCTGTATCCTCCGCTGTAGTGTGTGTGTTTATACAGGCTGTATCCTCTACTGTAGTGTGTATATATACAGGCTGTATCCTCTGCTGTATTGTGTGTGTATATACAGGCTGTATCCTCCGCTGTAGTGTGTGTATATATACAGGCTGTATCCTCCGCTGTAGTGTGTGTGTATATACAGGCTGTATCCTCTACTGTAGTGTGTATATATACAGGCTGTATCCTCTGCTGTATTGTGTGTGTATATACAGGTTTTATCCTCCGCTGTAGTGTGTGTATATATACAGGCTGTATCCTCCGCTGTAGTGTATATATACAGGCTGTATCCTCCGCTGTAGTGTGTGTGTATATAGGCTGTATCCTCCGCTGTAGTGTGTGTGTGTGTATATATACAGGCTGTATCCTCTGCTGTAGTGTGTATATACAGGCTGTATCCTCTGCTGTAGTGTGTATATATACAGGCTGTATCCTCTACTGTAGTGTGTGTGTATATATACAGGCTGTATCCTCTACTGTAGTGTGTATATATACAGGTTGTATCCTCCGCTGTAGTGTATATATACAGGCTGTATCCTCTACTGTAGTGTGTGTGTGTGTATATATACAGGCTGCATCCTCCGCTGTAGTGTGTGTGTGTGTATATATACAGGCTGTATCCTCCGCTGTAGTGTGTGTGTATATACAGGCTGTATCCTCTACTGTAGTGTGTATATATACAGGCTGTATCCTCTGCTGTATTGTGTGTGTATATACAGGTTTTATCCTCCGCTGTAGTGTGTGTATATATACAGGCTGTATCCTCTGCTATATTGTGTGTGTATATACAGTCTGTATCCTCCGCTGTAGTGTGTGTATATATACAGGCTGTATCCTCCGCTGTATTGTGTGTGTATATACAGGCTGTATCCTCCCCTGTAGTGTGTGTATATATACAGGCTGTATCCTCCGCTGTATTGTGTGTGTATATACAGGTTTTATCCTCCGCTGTAGTGTGTGTGTATATATACAGGCTGTATCCTCCCCTGTAGTGTGTGTGTATATATACAGGCTGTATCCTCCGCTGTATTGTGTGTGTATATACAGGTTTTATCCTCCGCTGTAGTGTGTATATATACAGGCTGTATCCTCCGCTGTAGTGTGTGTATATATACAGGCTGCATCCTCCGCTGTAGTGTGTGTATATATACAGGCTGCATCCTCCGCTGTAGTGTGTGTGTATATACAGGCTGCATCCTCCGCTGTAGTGTGTTTGTATATACAGGCTGTATCCTCCGCTGTAGTGTGTGTATATACAGGCTGTAACCTCTGCTGTAGTGTATATATACAGGCTGTATCCTCCGCTGTAGTGTGTGTATATACAGGCTGTATCCTCTGCTGTAGTGTATATATACAGGCTGCATCCTCCGCTGTAGTGTGTGTGTGTATATATACAGGCTGTATCCAATCCTGTAGTGTGTGTGTATATACAGGCTGTATCCTCCGCTGTAGTGTGTGTATATATACAGGCTGCATCCTCCGCTGTAGTGTGTGTGTGTGTATATACAGGCTGTATCCTCCGCTGTAGTGTGTGTGTATATACAGGCTGTATCCTCCGCTGTAGTGTGTGTGTGTATATATACAGGCTGTATCCTCTGCTGTAGTGTGTTTATATATATACAGGCTGTATCCTCCGCTGTAGTGTGTGTATATACAGGCTGTATCCTCCGCTGTAGTGTGTATATTCAGGCTGTATCCTCCGCTGTAGTGTGTATATACAGACTGTATCCTCCGCTGTAGCGTGTATATATATACAGGCTGTATCCTCCGCTGTAGTGTGTGTGTATATATACAGGCTGTATCCTCCGCTGTAGTTTATATATACAGGCTGCATCCTCCGCTGTAGTGTGTGTATATACAGGCTGTATCCTCTGCTGTAGTGTGTGTATATATACAGACTGTATCCTCCGCTGTAGTGTGTGTGTGTGTGTATATACAGGCTGTATCCTCTGCTGTAGTGTGTGTATATACAGGCTGTATCCTCCGCTGTAGTGTGTATATACAGGCTGTATCCTCCGCTGTAGTGTGTATATATACAGGTTGTATCCTCCGCTGTAGTGTATATATACAGGCTGCATCCTCCGCTGTAGTGTGTGTATATATACAGGCTGTATCC